>NC_053491.1:452892327-453212327 GCF_905171775.1 Rana temporaria
GATGTCACTGGTTGCTACAAGCCAAGCGGCTGTAGCAACCAGTGAGCACAATGAAAGTCATGGGGAGGTGGTTCTGCATGCCGCAGACAGCGCTACCGCGGCTCAGACTCTGCTGAATTCATAATGACTTTACCCAGTGCTTCATTCCGGGACATTGTATTGTCCCGGAATGAAGGCATCCGGGAACAGGGACACAGATGCCAATTAAGGGACAGTCCCGGGCAATCCGGGACACGTGGGCACCCTAGCTGACGCTTCAACTGACAATTGCGCGGTCTTTAGGGTGCCCACGTGTCTCAGGGCACCTTCATTCCAGGACAATACAGTGTCCCGGAATGAAACTTGGAACAATTCAGGGGACAGGGGTGGACTAAGGCACCATAGCATGGGCTCCGGCTGACTCTAACTGTCACTGGTTGCTAGAGCCACCTGGAGTCTAGCAACCAGTGACGTCACAGCTGCAACTCCCTCCCTGCCCAGCGTTGAGAGCAGAGGAGGATTTCACTTCCTCCTCTTCCGCGCTAGTGCTCCTGGGCACAACGCAGGGCACAACGCAGATGTGCTCCGCTGCTGCCCCCTTGTCACGACATCAGTGGCCGATGTTGCTCAAAATCTTTTTTTTGGGGGGGCGCAAACGAAAAAAAAAAAAAAAATTGCAGCCCCACTGTGCCCATCAAATGCAGCCACTGTGCCATCAATTGTCACCACTGTGCCATGCCATCAAACGCAGTCACTGTGTCATGCCATCAAACGCAGCCACTGTGCCATCAATTGCACCACTGTGCCATGCCATCAAACGCAGCCACTGTGCCATCAATTATCACCACTGTGCCATGCCATCAAATGCAGTTACTATGCCATCAGTTCGCACCACTGTGCCATGCCATCAAATGCAGCCACTGTGCCATGCCATCAAATGCAGCCACTGTGCCATCAATTGTCACCACTGTGCCATGCCATCAAACGCAGCCACTGTGCCCCTACATTGTCACCACTGTGCCCATTGATGCCACTGTGCCCTTTGTCCCACTGTGCCCTTTGTCCCACTGTGCCCTTTGTTGCCACTGTGCCCTTTGTTGCCACTGTGCCTATTGATGCCACTGTGCCTATTGATGCCACTGTGCCCATTGATGCCACTGTGCCCTTTGTCCCACTGTGCCCTTTGTCGCCACTGTGCCCTTTGTCGCCACTGTGCCCATAGATGCCACTGTGCCCATTGATGCCACTGTGCCCATTGTCGCCGCTGTGCCCTGTAAAATGCACTTACCTTTCTCCTTCAACGTCCCTCGATGTCTTCTCCTGCCTTGGTGACGCTTCAGCCAATCAGCCGCTGGCTCTGATAGGCACTTCCGCACAGCCAACCAGCTGCCGTTATTCAGGTGGTCGGCGCACAAGTTCCGGCCATCTGAATTAGACCAGCGGAAGCTGGCAACAATAACAGATTCATGCAATGCATGAATCTATGTTATTTCAGTGGCGGTGCGGAGCCACCAGAGGGGACGGCGCTCCAGCGCCCTCTATAGACGGACCGCCACTGCATGACATGGTCATAGAGAGGGGCAGTCCAGCTGGTCTAGTGGCGGCGAGATGCAGGGCAGCAGAGACAAAGTCGGCACCAACAGCAGCATCTTGAAACAGCGAGTGGCGGCCCTGGTGAGCAGCATGGGGCTGACTAGAAGGAACAGCCCAGGAGGGAGTGGGAGAAGAGATGATCCCATCCCTTGCCAAGCACTGCCACTAAAAACAATTTTCCCCTCAGTTTAGGCCGATACGTATTCTTCTACATATTTTTGGTAAAAAAATCGCAATAAGCGTTTATTGATTGGTTTGCGCAAAAGTTATAGTATCTACAAAATAGGGGATAGTTTTATGGCATTTTTATTAATACTTTTTTTTTTACTAGTAATGGAGGCGATCAGCGATTTTTATCGTGACTGACATTATGGCGGAAACTTTTGACACTATTTTGGGACCATTGTGATTTTTACAGTGATCAGTGCTATAAAAATGCACTGATTACTGTCAAAAAAATTACACTGACGGTAAAGGGGTTAACCTGTGGGGGGCGCTGAAGGGGTTAAGTGTGTCCTAGAGAGTGATTCTAACTGTTAGGGGGCGTGGCTGCGAGTGACACGTCACTGATCGCTGCTCCCGATGAGAGGGAACATTTGATCAGTGACATGTCACTAGGAAGAACGGGGGAGATGTTGTGTTTACATTGACATCTCCCTGTTCTTCAGCTTCGTGACACGAACGAGGAACACCGGCGGACATTGAGTCTGCGGGTCCCGTGGGCACGGTCACGGAGCTCGCGACAGGGTCGCGAACGCGCCGCCGCCGGTGGCGCGCGCCCGACCACGCAGTGGAAAATTAAAGGGGACGTACCTGTAAGTTCATTTGCCTGTCCTTGCCATTTTGTCTACGTAAATCTGCGTGCGGCGGTCCTTAAGCGGTTTAAGGGTTTGTAAACCCACGTGTTTTTTCACCTAATGCATCCTATGCATTAAGGTGGGAAAAATACACCTGGCGGTCACCGTCCCCCCAGCCCCCCCATCTTACTTACCTGAGCCACGAATTTCCCTCAGCGGGGACGCGCTGTCTCTCTCTCCACTGGGTCCGGGCTCTTGATTGGATAGATTGATAGCAGCGCAGCCATTGGCTCCCACTGCTGTCAATCAAATCCAATGACGTAGGCGCCGGGGGCGGGGCCGAGTCATGCATTCGGCGGCTATGAACGCAGAATGAATGACTCGGGAGCGTGCCCACAAGGAAATTCCCCCCCTGTGAGTACGCTTCTCCTAGGGGGTTATCTGATGCGGGAGGAGCCGTGGGACCCCAGAAGACAGGGTTCGGGGTCACTGTGCGCAAAATGACCTGCACAGTGGAGGTAAGTAGGACATGTTTGTTATTTTTTTTATATGGCTGTGTGTTGAGTTATTTTGAGGGGACAGCAAATTGACACTGTTATACAAGCTGTACACTCACTACATTTCTTCAGTGTTGTCACATGAAAAGATGGAATAAAATATTTACAAAAATGTGAGGGGTGTACTCACTTTTGTGAAAATACGGTGAAACCTTGGATTGCGAGTAACACGGTTAACGAGCGTTTTCGCAATACGAGCAATTCTTTAAAAAAAATCCTGACTCGGTTTGCGAGTGTTGTCTCGCAACACGAGCAGGATTCAAGCCTCTGTGGTGTGCAGTACCGCATTTGGCCAGAGATGTGCGGGGGCGCCGGAGCCATTCGGAAATACTCGGAAACACTCTTAGGTAGATTCACAAATAGTTAGGCCGGCTTATCAGTAGATAAGCCGACCTAACTCCGAATCTACGCCGTCGTATGTTTAAGCGTATGCTCAAACAGAGATACGCTTAAACATATTACGCCGTCCTATCTTAGATTGCAATGTTTCTGATGGCCGCTAGATGGCGCTTCCATTGCGGCCGGCGTAGATTATGTAAATGAGGGGATACGCTGATTCACGAACGAACGCCAGGCCGACGCAGTACTTTTACGCCGTTTACGTAAGAGATAGGCCACGTAAAGTTAGTGCTAGGCTCTAGTGGAATAGTAATGTTAAGTATGGCCGCCGTTCCCGCCGCGAAATTCGAAATTTTTACGTCGTTTGCGTAAGTCGTCCGCAAATCGGGATTTACGTCGTTTACGTTCACGTCGAAATCAATAGGCCTGTACGGCGTACTTAGCCGCAATGCACACTGGGAAATGTAGTCGCCCGGCACATGCGCAGTGAGAAAAAAACGTCAAAAACGTGAGGTCAAGCCTCATTAACATGAAACACGCCCCCCCCCCCAACCCATTTGAATTAGGCGCCCTTACGCCCGCTCGTTTTAGGCTACACCGCCGTAAATTAGCATGTAAGTATATTGAGGC
The DNA here is from genome assembly GCF_905171775.1 of Rana temporaria. Classification (NCBI taxonomy): domain Eukaryota; kingdom Metazoa; phylum Chordata; class Amphibia; order Anura; family Ranidae; genus Rana; species Rana temporaria. The sequence goes on from NC_053491.1 coordinate 452,896,223, forward strand.
TAGGCTACGCCACCCTAAAGTTAATCCACTGTACGTGAATCTACCTATCTGTTCCCAAGTGTGCCTTTCCAAGGGTTTCCAAATGCAGCCGAATGGTCTCTGAGTATTTCCAAGTCTCTCCGGCGCCCCACCCCAGGCCACATGCAGTATTGCATGCCATAGAAGTCAATGTGGAACAAATTATTTTCTTTCTATTTACTTCTATGGGGAAACTCACTTTGATATTCAAATTCTTTGGATTACAAGGATTGTCCTACTAAGGATTATACTCATAATCCAAGGTTCCACTGTACTGTATATGTAAAGTGCTGCATAAATTGATGGAGCTATAAAAGTACCTTTCATAAATAAACAAATACGTAGAGCACCCTTTACACAGAATTCACAGACCACTGGAATAATATTTTGTTATCTCTCTTCAATGAGCTAAGTCCCATTCCTCTGTTTTCAGCCTGGTAACTCCAGACACATCAGATAAAAGCAGCCTGAAATTTCTGTCCACGGAGGTTGCTATAAACAGATTAGCAGGCAGCTGGCCCTGTTACAAATTTTTGTGTATAATATATTGCGCTGAGTATTAACTAAGATAATGTGAAAACCCCAAAGTATACGTGATTCAATATATACAAGACCCACAAACAAAGGGAAAAAAGACAATTAGTCCAGTGGATACACCAGAGTTTCTTCCGTGCACAACACCCTGTGTAATGATTGAGAGATGTTTGATCTAATCACACTATGCAGACTTCTGTTTCATATGTGCAGCACTTCCTCCACACTGATACAGCTCATAGAAGAAACAAGAGAAAAATCTTCATAGCGCAAATGGCATGAACAAATATAAGTAGAAAATTTCAGACTAGGTCTCACTCACGAATCCGCCGAGTTAAAACAGCATTTAGGATAACCTAGCACCAATCCTTCAAATTTAGCCGCTCAGCGTCTCTGATGAGCTCTCCTCATTCGGGTCTGCGATCCGTCCCGCTCGTAACTTCTCCCCCACGCGTTACGTCACTAGACACGTGACTTAATCATGGGTAACTGCTAGCCAGGTCTCAGCTGATGTTATTTATAGTCAGCGAGATACACAGGCACCAACGGGATATGCAGTAATGGAGTGTTTCATCTTACATCATCGCAGGCTCATAAGGATTGGTAATATATTCATATGTATAATTTTAATACAAGTACAATTAAAATGAGTACAATTATTTAAAATTATTTAAAAACAATCATTATTATTCAACCACTGGGGATATGTCTCAACATAGCAGCCTCCAGTGGTTACAAATGGTACAGCACTATAACCTCCAACCCATTATCCATTTATATGGACAACTGTGGGTATGAATCAACCCCCACAGGACATTAGTAATACAACACTTGTAATGGAAAATGGTAAAGGGGAACTCCAGTAATTTATCAGTACCATATTTACCGTATATAATAAAATTATATAAAATATATATATATAAACATAGAATATATATTTAAAACATGTTAAAATAAATTGATTTAAATTTAAAATTTAAAATTTAATATTTAAAATCAGAGAGGAAGTCGACTCAAACATACACATAATTATAAAATATATAAATATGTGAAAAATTGTATGAAAATTAAAAAATCAGTAATCAGAGATGAAACAATTGAGATCAAATTCTATATTTAACCCATTCGGTGATAATGATCTCATTTCATGTATCCATCTTGATTCAGTCTGACTCAGTTGCCGTACCTTATGGCTCCCCCTCCAGTGTGGATTATATTTGGCAATAGCCCAAAATTTAAGATCTTTGGGATTTTTTTGATGACACATGGAAAAATGCCGTGATACATTATGGTCAGGGAAGCCCTTTTCAATATTTTGAACATGCTCCCTCAAACGTTTCCACAAAGGCCTTTTAGTGCGGCCAATATACTGAAGAGAGCATGGACATTGTAAGGCATAGACTACACCCTCAGTTCTGCATGTTATTAGATCTTTGATTTGATATTCTGTTTGGGTAACATTAGATACAAAACTGGAGCATTTTTGTCCGTTGAAATTAGTTTTTCTGCAGGCAAAACATCTTTTGCAAGGGAAGAAACCTTTTCCTTGGAAAAAAGTTAGTCTATTGGACTTAGTAGGGGGATCCGGTACATTCTTAGCCACTAAATCCCTTAAAGTGGGTGCCCGTCTATAAATTATTCTTGGCATACTTGGCAATATACATTGTAATTGTTTGTCCGCCTGTAATATAGCCCAATGCCTTTTAAAAATGGTCTCCAGCTGTTTATGTTGGACGTTATAATTCAGAATGATTGGCACTTGATCATCCAAAGCTGTTCTTTTGACCTTATCTTTTATTAGTGTTTCTCTGGGTATCTCTAGTACTTTTTGGATCTGTGTCTGTATAAAACCAGTGTCATATCCTTTGTTCACGAACTTTTCGCCAATCATATTAGCTTGGTCTATGTATATTTGTGGGTCAGTACAGTTCCTACGAATCCTGACCAATTGTCCCTTCGGGATATTAATTAACCAGGGGTCATGATGGCAGCTGTCTACCGGTATGTAGCTATTTCGCTCAACCGGTTTGAAATAAGTTTTAGTGGTAATTCTTTGAGCTTCAAGTGTGATTTCTAGATCCAGAAATTGTATAGTTTTCTCATTAATCATGTGGGTGAGTATAATGTTTTTCTGGTTCATATTGAGTTTTTCAAAAAATTGGATCAAAGAACCCTCATCACCACTCCATATAAGAATACAATCATCAATGAATCTCTTGTAGAGAACTAATTGCTCAGGTGGGTCTTCATAAATAGCAGTTTCCTCCCACTCCGCCATGAATACATTGGCAACACTTGGTGCATATTTAGCCCCCATGCCTATGCCATTCAGTTGGCGATAATATTTCTGTCTGTGCCAAAAATAATTGTGTTGTAGGCCGAATGCCAAACATCTCAACACAAACCTATTTTGTTTCGACACAAGTGACCCAAATTCATTCAATGCCCATTTTGATGCCTGAATCGCCTCTGCATGGTTGATGACCGTGTAGAGCGAAGACACATCCGCAGTGGCTAATAGATATTTCTTAGATCTATCGATCTTCACTGTATCCAAAATCTGAATCAGATGTTTCGTGTCCCTTAGATAGGCTCTTGTTTGCGGGACTAATGGCTGAATGAACTTATCAACATATTGTCCAAGTCTTGAATTTATGGACTGAATTCCGTTAATAATGGGTCTACCTGGGGGTCTGAGTGGGTCCTTATGAATTTTTGGTATTGTATAGATTATAGGCACCCTACAATTTTCTGGAACCAAATATTTTTGTTCTCGTTTATGAAGTATTCCTTTGTCCCTCCCTCTTTGGATCAAATCAATTAATTCTTCCTTATATTCACACGTAGGGTTTCCCCTGAGCTCAATATATGTATTTTGATCTTCCAGTTGACTTTCCAATTCTTCAAAATAGTAATCTTTAGATAATACCACTATAGCTCCTCCTTTGTCCGCAGGTCTAATGATGACTTGTTTATTCTCCTCCAGTTCCTTAATTCCTTTGTGTATATTCTTAGGATCCGGGACTTTTTTAGTTTTTAATTTCTCTAGGTCTCTCAGGACCATTTTGTTAAAAACTTGAACATGTTCATTATTATGGACTTGAGGATTGAATAATGACTTATTTCTTAATTGACTATGCTGAACTCTCCCCAACAAGGTTTGATCCAATGCTCCCTTTATGGGTTGACTCATCATATATTTCTTGATATTTAGTTTCCTGGTATATTTTTGTATATCCACATATACGTCAAATTTGCTCAGATTTCGTTTTGGGGCAAACTTGAGTCCTTTGTCCAAGGTTAAAAGTTCCGTGCGTGTTAGATTTACCCCACTGATATTATAAATTCCTTCCCCTACTGGACCTTTCTTCTTTTGGATCTTGTATCCACCTCTGCACCCTCTCTTTCGTTGGGACTTCGCGGGTGTGTCATTTGTTCGTATCGTGGAGGTGTTCTGTCGCTCCGGCGATACTCTAAAAAAGATCTAGAATCATTTTCCTCTCTATAGTTACCCAATGGTTCATATTTATTGTACATTGGGACGGGACTTCTTCTATTATCATATTGATGATAGTCCCTTGGAGTTGAGCTCCCTTGTTGATATTGTTGGGGTGGGACTCTCAACTGTTGCTGTGAGTGGTTATCCCTGGGATCCCTATAGTCATGGCTATGGTGCTGATACTCCTGTTGATAACCATATTGATGCCCACCTGATTGATCCGGTCGATTTTGTGGAGCTTTTGATTGTTTTTGGTTATTCTTATTTTTCCAAAAGGCCTTTTTGGGTGATTTTGACCTTGGTTTTTGATTGCTTTTATTACCCCACCAGGGTTTTGGAGTCCTCGGTTCATTCTGATCGTTTCTTGTCGATCGACCTTGACTATTAGGGTATTGACCATTAGGATTGTCCCTATAAGGTCTTCCATATTCCCCTCCATTGTAACTGGTGGGTTCTGGAGATCTATATCTCATCTCCCTCCTAGGGGATACTAGACGTACCTCCCTATCTGGGGATGATGAGACCGATCCCCTTTTACCATCCTTAAGATTAATCTGCCATTTAAAGGTCTGGTGCTGTTGATAATCATATGTGTCCCTAAGATATTTTCGCTTCTTCCGTTGTTTAATCTCAAGATCCTTTTGCTCCAATACTTTGTTAAGTTGAGCAGTGAGTGTTATAAAAGAAGGAGTATCCTTGTGTCCTTCCAAGAATACTTTACATTCTGCAATTTGTTTGTTAATTGTTGCAATTTTTCTTTGTTTCCGTTTCATTATAAATTGCACTAATTCAAGCCCTTTTTCATTAAAGAACTTGTACCATTCTTCTATAGAGTCCTGGTCTAAGAGGCCATCATTAATTGGTACATCCCATCTAAGTCTCCGGGGTACAATGCCCTCTTTAATATATTGTTCATGAGTGGTTAAATCCCACCATATGCTAACCTTCTTCTCCATTAGATGGCCAAACTTCCTAAAAGTAGTATCAAGATCTCCTACTTCAGAAACAGGTTTGGTGGTAAAAACATCTTTCAAATCAACTGTGCGGTTTTCCATAAATTTAAATATATCCATAATAGCTGCTGAATAGTGATAAAGTGACTAATGTAAAAAATGTGAAAAATGGTACTACAGCGCTAGTTAAATATTTAAAAAAAATGCCATTAACAAAATAACCAAATAATAAACGCAGCAATAAAATGATGTAAGTCAAACAAATAGTGCAGAAAATTATGTATAATATATTGCGCTGAGTATTAACTAAGATAATGTGAAAACCCCAAAGTATACGTGATTCAATATATACAAGACCCACAAACAAAGGGAAAAAAATTATTATGGATATATTTAAATTTATGGAAAACCGCACAGTTGATTTGAAAGATGTTTTTACCACCAAACCTGTTTCTGAAGTAGGAGATCTTGATACTACTTTTAGGAAGTTTGGCCATCTAATGGAGAAGAAGGTTAGCATATGGTGGGATTTAACCACTCATGAACAATATATTAAAGAGGGCATTGTACCCCGGAGACTTAGATGGGATGTACCAATTAATGATGGCCTCTTAGACCAGGACTCTATAGAAGAATGGTACAAGTTCTTTAATGAAAAAGGGCTTGAATTAGTGCAATTTATAATGAAACGGAAACAAAGAAAAATTGCAACAATTAACAAACAAATTGCAGAATGTAAAGTATTCTTGGAAGGACACAAGGATACTCCTTCTTTTATAACACTCACTGCTCAACTTAACAAAGTATTGGAGCAAAAGGATCTTGAGATTAAACAACGGAAGAAGCGAAAATATCTTAGGGACACATATGATTATCAACAGCACCAGACCTTTAAATGGCAGATTAATCTTAAGGATGGTAAAAGGGGATCGGTCTCATCATCCCCAGATAGGGAGGTACGTCTAGTATCCCCTAGGAGGGAGATGAGATATAGATCTCCAGAACCCACCAGTTACAATGGAGGGGAATATGGAAGACCTTATAGGGACAATCCTAATGGTCAATACCCTAATAGTCAAGGTCGATCGACAAGAAACGATCAGAATGAACCGAGGACTCCAAAACCCTGGTGGGGTAATAAAAGCAATCAAAAACCAAGGTCAAAATCACCCAAAAAGGCCTTTTGGAAAAATAAGAATAACCAAAAACAATCAAAAGCTCCACAAAATCGACCGGATCAATCAGGTGGGCATCAATATGGTTATCAACAGGAGTATCAGCACCATAGCCATGACTATAGGGATCCCAGGGATAACCACTCACAGCAACAGTTGAGAGTCCCACCCCAACAATATCAACAAGGGAGCTCAACTCCAAGGGACTATCATCAATATGATAATAGAAGAAGTCCCGTCCCAATGTACAATAAATATGAACCATTGGGTAACTATAGAGAGGAAAATGATTCTAGATCTTTTTTAGAGTATCGCCGGAGCGACAGAACACCTCCACGATACGAACAAATGACACACCCGCGAAGTCCCAACGAAAGAGAGGGTGCAGAGGTGGATACAAGATCCAAAAGAAGAAAGGTCCAGTAGGGGAAGGAATTTATAATATCAGTGGGGTAAATCTAACACGCACGGAACTTTTAACCTTGGACAAAGGACTCAAGTTTGCCCCAAAACGAAATCTGAGCAAATTTGACGTATATGTGGATATACAAAAATATACCAGGAAACTAAATATCAAGAAATATATGATGAGTCAACCCATAAAGGGAGCATTGGATCAAACCTTGTTGGGGAGAGTTCAGCATAGTCAATTAAGAAATAAGTCATTATTCAATCCTCAAGTCCATAATAATGAACATGTTCAAGTTTTTAACAAAATGGTCCTGAGAGACCTAGAGAAATTAAAAACTAAAAAAGTCCCGGATCCTAAGAATATACACAAAGGAATTAAGGAACTGGAGGAGAATAAACAAGTCATCATTAGACCTGCGGACAAAGGAGGAGCTATAGTGGTATTATCTAAAGATTACTATTTTGAAGAATTGGAAAGTCAACTGGAAGATCAAAATACATATATTGAGCTCAGGGGAAACCCTACGTGTGAATATAAGGAAGAATTAATTGATTTGATCCAAAGAGGGAGGGACAAAGGAATACTTCATAAACGAGAACAAAAATATTTGGTTCCAGAAAATTGTAGGGTGCCTATAATCTATACAATACCAAAAATTCATAAGGACCCACTCAGACCCCCAGGTAGACCCATTATTAACGGAATTCAGTCCATAAATTCAAGACTTGGACAATATGTTGATAAGTTCATTCAGCCATTAGTCCCGCAAACAAGAGCCTATCTAAGGGACACGAAACATCTGATTCAGATTTTGGATACAGTGAAGATCGATAGATCTAAGAAATATCTATTAGCCACTGCGGATGTGTCTTCGCTCTACACGGTCATCAACCATGCAGAGGCGATTCAGGCATCAAAATGGGCATTGAATGAATTTGGGTCACTTGTGTCGAAACAAAATAGGTTTGTGTTGAGATGTTTGGCATTCGGCCTACAACACAATTATTTTTGGCACAGACAGAAATATTATCGCCAACTGAATGGCATAGGCATGGGGGCTAAATATGCACCAAGTGTTGCCAATGTATTCATGGCGGAGTGGGAGGAAACTGCTATTTATGAAGACCCACCTGAGCAATTAGTTCTCTACAAGAGATTCATTGATGATTGTATTCTTATATGGAGTGGTGATGAGGGTTCTTTGATCCAATTTTTTGAAAAACTCAATATGAACCAGAAAAACATTATACTCACCCACATGATTAATGAGAAAACTATACAATTTCTGGATCTAGAAATCACACTTGAAGCTCAAAGAATTACCACTAAAACTTATTTCAAACCGGTTGAGCGAAATAGCTACATACCGGTAGACAGCTGCCATCATGACCCCTGGTTAATTAATATCCCGAAGGGACAATTGGTCAGGATTCGTAGGAACTGTACTGACCCACAAATATACATAGACCAAGCTAATATGATTGGCGAAAAGTTCGTGAACAAAGGATATGACACTGGTTTTATACAGACACAGATCCAAAAAGTACTAGAGATACCCAGAGAAACACTAATAAAAGATAAGGTCAAAAGAACAGCTTTGGATGATCAAGTGCCAATCATTCTGAATTATAACGTCCAACATAAACAGCTGGAGACCATTTTTAAAAGGCATTGGGCTATATTACAGGCGGACAAACAATTACAATGTATATTGCCAAGTATGCCAAGAATAATTTATAGACGGGCACCCACTTTAAGGGATTTAGTGGCTAAGAATGTACCGGATCCCCCTACTAAGTCCAATAGACTAACTTTTTTCCAAGGAAAAGGTTTCTTCCCTTGCAAAAGATGTTTTGCCTGCAGAAAAACTAATTTCAACGGACAAAAATGCTCCAGTTTTGTATCTAATGTTACCCAAACAGAATATCAAATCAAAGATCTAATAACATGCAGAACTGAGGGTGTAGTCTATGCCTTACAATGTCCATGCTCTCTTCAGTATATTGGCCGCACTAAAAGGCCTTTGTGGAAACGTTTGAGGGAGCATGTTCAAAATATTGAAAAGGGCTTCCCTGACCATAATGTATCACGGCATTTTTCCATGTGTCATCAAAAAAATCCCAAAGATCTTAAATTTTGGGCTATTGCCAAATATAATCCACACTGGAGGGGGAGCCATAAGGTACGGCAACTGAGTCAGACTGAATCAAGATGGATACATGAAATGAGATCATTATCACCGAATGGGTTAAATATAGAATTTGATCTCAATTGTTTCATCTCTGATTACTGATTTTTTAATTTTCATACAATTTTTCACATATTTATATATTTTATAATTATGTGTATGTTTGAGTCGACTTCCTCTCTGATTTTAAATATTAAATTTTAAATTTTAAATTTAAATCAATTTATTTTAACATGTTTTAAATATATATTCTATGTTTATATATATATATTTTATATAATTTTATTATATACGGTAAATATGGTACTGATAAATTACTGGAGTTCCCCTTTACCATTTTCCATTACAAGTGTTGTATTACTAATGTCCTGTGGGGGTTGATTCATACCCACAGTTGTCCATATAAATGGATAATGGGTTGGAGGTTATAGTGCTGTACCATTTGTAACCACTGGAGGCTGCTATGTTGAGACATATCCCCAGTGGTTGAATAATAATGATTGTTTTTAAATAATTTTAAATAATTGTACTCATTTTAATTGTACTTGTATTAAAATTATACATATGAATATATTACCAATCCTTATGAGCCTGCGATGATGTAAGATGAAACACTCCATTACTGCATATCCCGTTGGTGCCTGTGTATCTCGCTGACTATAAATAACATCAGCTGAGACCTGGCTAGCAGTTACCCATGATTAAGTCACGTGTCTAGTGACGTAACGCGTGGGGGAGAAGTTACGAGCGGGACGGATCGCAGACCCGAATGAGGAGAGCTCATCAGAGACGCTGAGCGGCTAAATTTGAAGGATTGGTGCTAGGTTATCCTAAATGCTGTTTTAACTCGGCGGATTCGTGAGTGAGACCTAGTCTGAAATTTTCTACTTATATTTGTTCATGCCATTTGCGCTATGAAGATTTTTCTCTTGTTTCTTCTATGAGCTGTATCAGTGTGGAGGAAGTGCTGCACATATGAAACAGAAGTCTGCATAGTGTGATTAGATCAAACATCTCTCAATCATTACACAGGGTGTTGTGCACGGAAGAAACTCTGGTGTATCCACTGGACTAATTGTCTTTTTTCCCTTTGTTTGTGGGTCTTGTATATATTGAATCACGTATACTTTGGGGTTTTCACATTATCTTAGTTAATACTCAGCGCAATATATTATACATAATTTTCTGCACTATTTGTTTGACTTACATCATTTTATTGCTGCGTTTATTATTTGGTTATTTTGTTAATGGCATTTTTTTTAAATATTTAACTAGCGCTGTAGTACCATTTTTCACATTTTTTACATTAGTCACTTTATCACTATTCAGCAGCTATTATGGATATATTTAAATTTATGGAAAACCGCACAGTTGATTTGAAAGATGTTTTTACCACCAAACCTGTTTCTGAAGTAGGAGATCTTGATACTACTTTTAGGAAGTTTGGCCATCTAATGGAGAAGAAGGTTAGCATATGGTGGGATTTAACCACTCATGAACAATATATTAAAGAGGGCATTGTACCCCGGAGACTTAGATGGGATGTACCAATTAATGATGGCCTCTTAGACCAGGACTCTATAGAAGAATGGTACAAGTTCTTTAATGAAAAAGGGCTTGAATTAGTGCAATTTATAATGAAACGGAAACAAAGAAAAATTGCAACAATTAACAAACAAATTGCAGAATGTAAAGTATTCTTGGAAGGACACAAGGATACTCCTTCTTTTATAACACTCACTGCTCAACTTAACAAAGTATTGGAGCAAAAGGATCTTGAGATTAAACAACGGAAGAAGCGAAAATATCTTAGGGACACATATGATTATCAACAGCACCAGACCTTTAAATGGCAGATTAATCTTAAGGATGGTAAAAGGGGATCGGTCTCATCATCCCCAGATAGGGAGGTACGTCTAGTATCCCCTAGGAGGGAGATGAGATATAGATCTCCAGAACCCACCAGTTACAATGGAGGGGAATATGGAAGACCTTATAGGGACAATCCTAATGGTCAATACCCTAATAGTCAAGGTCGATCGACAAGAAACGATCAGAATGAACCGAGGACTCCAAAACCCTGGTGGGGTAATAAAAGCAATCAAAAACCAAGGTCAAAATCACCCAAAAAGGCCTTTTGGAAAAATAAGAATAACCAAAAACAATCAAAAGCTCCACAAAATCGACCGGATCAATCAGGTGGGCATCAATATGGTTATCAACAGGAGTATCAGCACCATAGCCATGACTATAGGGATCCCAGGGATAACCACTCACAGCAACAGTTGAGAGTCCCACCCCAACAATATCAACAAGGGAGCTCAACTCCAAGGGACTATCATCAATATGATAATAGAAGAAGTCCCGTCCCAATGTACAATAAATATGAACCATTGGGTAACTATAGAGAGGAAAATGATTCTAGATCTTTTTTAGAGTATCGCCGGAGCGACAGAACACCTCCACGATACGAACAAATGACACACCCGCGAAGTCCCAACGAAAGAGAGGGTGCAGAGGTGGATACAAGATCCAAAAGAAGAAAGGTCCAGTAGGGGAAGGAATTTATAATATCAGTGGGGTAAATCTAACACGCACGGAACTTTTAACCTTGGACAAAGGACTCAAGTTTGCCCCAAAACGAAATCTGAGCAAATTTGACGTATATGTGGATATACAAAAATATACCAGGAAACTAAATATCAAGAAATATATGATGAGTCAACCCATAAAGGGAGCATTGGATCAAACCTTGTTGGGGAGAGTTCAGCATAGTCAATTAAGAAATAAGTCATTATTCAATCCTCAAGTCCATAATAATGAACATGTTCAAGTTTTTAACAAAATGGTCCTGAGAGACCTAGAGAAATTAAAAACTAAAAAAGTCCCGGATCCTAAGAATATACACAAAGGAATTAAGGAACTGGAGGAGAATAAACAAGTCATCATTAGACCTGCGGACAAAGGAGGAGCTATAGTGGTATTATCTAAAGATTACTATTTTGAAGAATTGGAAAGTCAACTGGAAGATCAAAATACATATATTGAGCTCAGGGGAAACCCTACGTGTGAATATAAGGAAGAATTAATTGATTTGATCCAAAGAGGGAGGGACAAAGGAATACTTCATAAACGAGAACAAAAATATTTGGTTCCAGAAAATTGTAGGGTGCCTATAATCTATACAATACCAAAAATTCATAAGGACCCACTCAGACCCCCAGGTAGACCCATTATTAACGGAATTCAGTCCATAAATTCAAGACTTGGACAATATGTTGATAAGTTCATTCAGCCATTAGTCCCGCAAACAAGAGCCTATCTAAGGGACACGAAACATCTGATTCAGATTTTGGATACAGTGAAGATCGATAGATCTAAGAAATATCTATTAGCCACTGCGGATGTGTCTTCGCTCTACACGGTCATCAACCATGCAGAGGCGATTCAGGCATCAAAATGGGCATTGAATGAATTTGGGTCACTTGTGTCGAAACAAAATAGGTTTGTGTTGAGATGTTTGGCATTCGGCCTACAACACAATTATTTTTGGCACAGACAGAAATATTATCGCCAACTGAATGGCATAGGCATGGGGGCTAAATATGCACCAAGTGTTGCCAATGTATTCATGGCGGAGTGGGAGGAAACTGCTATTTATGAAGACCCACCTGAGCAATTAGTTCTCTACAAGAGATTCATTGATGATTGTATTCTTATATGGAGTGGTGATGAGGGTTCTTTGATCCAATTTTTTGAAAAACTCAATATGAACCAGAAAAACATTATACTCACCCACATGATTAATGAGAAAACTATACAATTTCTGGATCTAGAAATCACACTTGAAGCTCAAAGAATTACCACTAAAACTTATTTCAAACCGGTTGAGCGAAATAGCTACATACCGGTAGACAGCTGCCATCATGACCCCTGGTTAATTAATATCCCGAAGGGACAATTGGTCAGGATTCGTAGGAACTGTACTGACCCACAAATATACATAGACCAAGCTAATATGATTGGCGAAAAGTTCGTGAACAAAGGATATGACACTGGTTTTATACAGACACAGATCCAAAAAGTACTAGAGATACCCAGAGAAACACTAATAAAAGATAAGGTCAAAAGAACAGCTTTGGATGATCAAGTGCCAATCATTCTGAATTATAACGTCCAACATAAACAGCTGGAGACCATTTTTAAAAGGCATTGGGCTATATTACAGGCGGACAAACAATTACAATGTATATTGCCAAGTATGCCAAGAATAATTTATAGACGGGCACCCACTTTAAGGGATTTAGTGGCTAAGAATGTACCGGATCCCCCTACTAAGTCCAATAGACTAACTTTTTTCCAAGGAAAAGGTTTCTTCCCTTGCAAAAGATGTTTTGCCTGCAGAAAAACTAATTTCAACGGACAAAAATGCTCCAGTTTTGTATCTAATGTTACCCAAACAGAATATCAAATCAAAGATCTAATAACATGCAGAACTGAGGGTGTAGTCTATGCCTTACAATGTCCATGCTCTCGTCAGTATATTGGCCGCACTAAAAGGCCTTTGTGGAAACGTTTGAGGGAGCATGTTCAAAATATTGAAAAGGGCTTCCCTGACCATAATGTATCACGGCATTTTTCCATGTGTCATCAAAAAAATCCCAAAGATCTTAAATTTTGGGCTATTGCCAAATATAATCCACACTGGAGGGGGAGCCATAAGGTACGGCAACTGAGTCAGACTGAATCAAGATGGATACATGAAATGAGATCATTATCACCGAATGGGTTAAATATAGAATTTGATCTCAATTGTTTCATCTCTGATTACTGATTTTTTAATTTTCATACAATTTTTCACATATTTATATATTTTATAATTATGTGTATGTTTGAGTCGACTTCCTCTCTGATTTTAAATATTAAATTTTAAATTTTAAATTTAAATCAATTTATTTTAACATGTTTTAAATATATATTCTATGTTTATATATATATATTTTATATAATTTTATTATATACGGTAAATATGGTACTGATAAATTACTGGAGTTCCCCTTTACCATTTTCCATTACAAGTGTTGTATTACTAATGTCCTGTGGGGGTTGATTCATACCCACAGTTGTCCATATAAATGGATAATGGGTTGGAGGTTATAGTGCTGTACCATTTGTAACCACTGGAGGCTGCTATGTTGAGACATATCCCCAGTGGTTGAATAATAATGATTGTTTTTAAATAATTTTAAATAATTGTACTCATTTTAATTGTACTTGTATTAAAATTATACATATGAATATATTACCAATCCTTATGAGCCTGCGATGATGTAAGATGAAACACTCCATTACTGCATATCCCGTTGGTGCCTGTGTATCTCGCTGACTATAAATAACATCAGCTGAGACCTGGCTAGCAGTTACCCATGATTAAGTCACGTGTCTAGTGACGTAACGCGTGGGGGAGAAGTTACGAGCGGGACGGATCGCAGACCCGAATGAGGAGAGCTCATCAGAGACGCTGAGCGGCTAAATTTGAAGGATTGGTGCTAGGTTATCCTAAATGCTGTTTTAACTCGGCGGATTCGTGAGTGAGACCTAGTCTGAAATTTTCTACTTATATTTGTTCATGCCATTTGCGCTATGAAGATTTTTCTCTTGTTTCTTCTATGAGCTGTATCAGTGTGGAGGAAGTGCTGCACATATGAAACAGAAGTCTGCATAGTGTGATTAGATCAAACATCTCTCAATCATTACACAGGGTGTTGTGCACGGAAGAAACTCTGGTGTATCCACTGGACTAATTGTCTTTTTTCCCTTTGTTTGTGGGTCTTGTATATATTGAATCACGTATACTTTGGGGTTTTCACATTATCTTAGTTAATACTCAGCGCAATATATTATACATAATTTTCTGCACTATTTGTTTGACTTACATCATTTTATTGCTGCGTTTATTATTTGGTTATTTTGTTAATGGCATTTTTTTAAATATTTAACTAGCGCTGTAGTACCATTTTTCACATTTTTTACATTGGCCCTGTTACAAAACACCTCTGTTGCCGTTTTTCATGTCATGGAAAAAAAAGAAATTTTTCTCGACATGATTCCTCTCAATCCTGCCTTGCATACACATGATCGTGATAAAAAATGCTCGAGCAAAGCGCGGTGACGTACAACACTTACGAAGGCACTATAAAGGGGAAGTTAGATTCGAATGGCGCCACCCTTTGGGCTGATTATGCTAATTTCCCGTCTCATAACTTGCTTCTGAGCATGCACGTTTTTTCCCCTCGTCGTTAAATCGTACAAACGACCGGTTTTCACAACGAGAAAAACGATGACGTGAAAAACTATGAGAAAAAAATAGAGCAGGTTCTACATTTTTAATGCCCATGTTTTGCTTTTGCTGATCCTCATGTTAGTAAAAGTTTGGTGAGAGACGATTCACGCTTTTCAGTCTTTGTGCCTACAGCGTGATGAATGTACTATCTCCATTACAAACGATAGTTTTACCAGAACGAATGCTTCCGTCTCATAAATTGCTTCTGAGCATGCACGTTTTTCCCCCTCGTAAAAGCGTACACACGACAACGTGAAAAACTACGAGAAAAAATAGAGCATGTTCTAAAAAAAAAAACGACCATTTAAAAAAATAGAATTTTTCTCGTCATGAAAAACGGTCGTGTGTACCCCCTTTCTCTGCCTATGTGGAAAGGGGGTGTGTGCCTTTCCCCCAATCAGCAATTTTAGCTATCTTGGATGTATACACAGACATCACACTCTGTGTTAAACAGGAAGAGAACATTTCCTAACACGATCTCAACTTTCTAAACAGTATATAAATATGAAGACAGCAGATATACATGTAAAACCTATGTAGCGCCCCCTTACTTTCAGTATGGGCACTACGCTAAAGTTAATGGGGAATGGGAGAGTTAGGCCCCTTTCACATTGGGGCGTTTTTCATGCGGTACAGCGCTAAAAATAGCGCTGCTATACCGCATGAAAAATCATGCCCTGTAGTGTTCAATGTGAAAGCCCGAAGGCTTTCACACTGAAGCGGTGCGCTAGCAGGAGCGCTCCAAAAGTCCTGCTAGCCGCATCTTTACTGCGGTATAGGAGCTCCTATACCGCGCCTTCCCATTGAGATCAATGGGAAAGTGCGGTAATACCGCCCGCAACGCGGGCGGTATTAACCCTTTTTCGGCCGCTAGCGGGGGTTAAAACCTCACCACTAGCGCCCGAATATCGCGGTAAATACGACGGTATAGCCGCGCTACAAATAGCGCGGCTATACCGTCACCGTGGCTGCACGCCTCAATGTGAAAGCAGCCTTACTTTGCTCCCATTCACAATTTGCTAAATTCTGGGCTGCTCTCATTCCTGAACTGTCCTGTAGGTCAGACTGCGCTCCAGGGGTGCTGATTCCACCCCTGGGCGACAGGTGGCGCTAGAGGGGTTCTGGCAGAGAAACTTTTTCCAGCAGCCAATGAGAGGAGTTGAGCCTCGCTGTGCATGCTGGGAGGGAGTATATCTGTGGCAGACGCCATTTTCATTGGTTCTTCGGGGTTCCTGGTTCCAGGTGCGGCACCCACCTTCAGGGTGTGCGCATCCAACAGACCCCGGCGATATGGCCTACCAGGCCGGGGTCGCATGCTACGCGGAGCTCCATGTTGCTGAAAGGGGCCCCAGTGACTTGCTGGGTCCCCGGCACTATTGAAGAGATCCCAAGCTATGTGCTGAACGGTGGGGGATCGGCTCAAGGAGAACCCAGAAGCGGGCTATCTGAGGGGCTTGGATGAACCATCGGGGATCTGGTGACCAGGATATTGACAGGTATACTTCAACTGTCACCCTGTGACCCTAACTTAATCTACTGGAAGGATTCGCTCAGTCCGTTCGGTTCACTTAAAGTACTAGGCCTGTGGCAGAGGCCCTAGAGCCAGGTCTGTGGCAAAGGCCTGTTCCTCTCAGCAATCTAAAGTGAGACTTCGGCTGCCAGACTCGTGGCAGGAGATTGTCCGGGGGCACTTCACCCACTCTGGCTAGAGTGGCGACGAACTGTATCTACTACTACTGAGAGCAGGATTGCTCTGTTCATATCCAGGCCTGATACTACAAAGTTCTCTATTGCTTCATCAACCTTTCCTCCCTATTTGATGTTGATGTTGGTCATGTTGGGCCGAAAATAAAGCATTCAGAAAACCTTTATTTACTGACTGGACATTCGCTCACTAAGTCTACTCATCAACTTCATCCCTAGACAACGGTAAGAGGTAACTTAATACGCCGATCCCAAAATAACCAGCGGCCCCTGAGGGGGTATCGCTACATGTGGGGGCTCATCCGGGATTGTCGGCTGTTACCTCTGGCAATGGAAATCGTGAGTAGCGATTTATTCAAGAGCGAAGAGTGTCGTGTATTTGGAACTGTCCGGCTGCGAGGGAGTTAACCTCACACAGCTAAGCTTGGGGTTTACGTGCAGCATAGCACGCGCCTACAACTTGTCCGGACAAGTTTTTCAAGTGGGAGGAGCCACCCTCCCCTGCGTGAGACGTATAACAGAGTTTCACGCCAAACCAGCAAAGCACCGCCCATCTGCAGGGAAGAGGGAGAACCGCATGGTGATGTCTGCCTTCTTACAACTGGGTGTTGCTGCCCCCCGATTGAGGTCTCCAACCATTTCACTGGGGGTCTTCAACATGTTTGCTCCACCGGGGGTGCTCGTGACTGATACGGGTGTTCGCTTGTCCACTCAAGGACAGTTCGTACTCTTATCCAGTGGAGGAACGGAGATGCTGGGCCTGTCCTGTCCCTGTTGCGGGGAGTTATCGGTGAAGATTCAGCCTTTTGCCCGATGCCAGCGATGCCGGGCTTATTTGTTTGTGGCCACATCACTCACGCAAGCTCCAAAGGAGTACCGGGTGAATTTCGTCACTGCCGCCGTTACCGCGGAGGAGGAGACCGTATGGCCGGAGCCATCCCCGTCGGTAGCTATCGTCTGGGATCCTGAGATAATCTCAGTATCATCCACCTTGACTCTCCCCTTGGCTGCCTCACCACCTCGCTCATTGGAGGTAAGCCCTGTGGACGACCCGGACCAAGGAGGAGACCCGTCCAGCGTGACCAGCTCAACTGAAGTAACTGGTACCCAGGCCGAAACCACATCAGAGACAACCACCTCTACAGCGGTCTCTGTGTGGTGTGCCTCTTTAGGAGCAGGACCTGCTCCAGCCTCCCGCGGCCGCGGTCGAGGCCTACCTATTCAACGCTTTTCGCCGGACTGGCCGAGAGACTCTGCAGCAGTCAAACCCTGTGGGTACCTGCCAGCGGAGGAGTTTCATTTATCGGACTTTGACCTTTTATCGGATGGTTCCTTGACTGATGACGGCGACCTTCCAGATTACCTTTTCGAGCCGCGGTTCCCTGAGTCGCAGGGCCCCGGAGGATCCCGTGTCTTTCGCAGAGCTCGAAGGAGGAAGAGGCGCTCCGGCCGGAGTGCAGCATCGCGAGGGTCCCAGCAGCCGTCCACGGACATTCCATGTCTAACCTGGGGAGTCGGTGAATTAAATGTTGTTCCTGTTACGCTTACCACCCCTGTGTCCCTTGTTGCCCCCACATTGAAAAGGGCACCGGACTCAATAGTGCTGCCAGGACGCGGGGACCCACATAATTTGCCAAGTCTGTCCAAGTTACAGCGTATGGTGATTCAGAGAGTTGCTGTTCGCCACGGGTATGAATACCCATATGTGCCACCCGAACTCCTGTACCAGATTGACCGGGAGAGAGAGGGATGGTGCCGTGATGCTGTATGGGGCTGCTTGAATGTCCCTAAGAAGGAGCGAGAGACACCCTATGCCTTTGTTTGTGTGGGGAGACGCTTCGAAGATTGCCTCAGAGCTTGGAGTTGGGGCCGTCATATTTACAGCGATCGTGTCGTGCTGAAGTTGCCTGGAAGAGAAGACCAGGTGTTTTCAACCACCATGACCATTGCCGATGGCACCGAAGTTACCTTGCCAGACCCACGCTTTTATAAGTGAGCTGTATGTCTGCATTGCTTGGCATGAACACTTGGAAGAAGTTTTGGACGAGGGTTGTCCCATTTGAGTTTGAGTTTTTCTCCCAGTTTCCCATTTCCCCCCAGCCTCTCCGGATCCACATCAGAACTATTGTGAAGAACTTTGGAGGGGTTGGGTTCAGTCAGTTAGAGTGGGACCTTGCCAACTTCTCCGCAGCAGTACAGGAAGATTCAGCAAGAAAAGAACTGTTTTAGCTTTTCACTTCTCTTTTGCTGCTATTTCTTTGCACTTGAACTAGACTGCCACAGTACCAGCGCACTGACCGCTAGGGGCAGTGTTCTGCAACATTTTAATGCAGGACAAAAATGTACATTGGTTCAGAGTTTTATATTTCTTGCAGAATAGTAATATTGTTAGCTCAGCACTTACATTTAGGACTCCTTGGGAGGAAGTGAGATTGTGCGCTTTGCCGGGAGCGTGCAGTTTCAGTTCTGACCTTGGAGATTTGTATATAGATAGAAAATTATATTAGTATATTAGGATGTATATTGTGTATGTTTTTTTTTCCTTATGCAGATTCTGGACCCACCTACTATCAACACTGCGGAGACTGGGCAGCTAGATAGCTAGGGTTGTATATGTTTGTATGTCATATGTTATTTAAATGATGTCAACATTGTAAATGATGTTACAATTGTTTTTTTTTTCTCTCTTTTTCCTACTTTTCTGTACTGTTTAGCAGGTATCAGGCCAGCATTCAGGCTTGAATGCCTTAGGACACTGGGGACAGTGTCATTTTAAGTGGGGGGAGTATGTAGCGCCCCCTTACTTTCAGTATGGGCACTACGCTAAAGTTAATGGGGAATGGGAGAGTTACTTTGCTCCCATTCATTCATGAGCTGTCCTGTAGGTCAGACTGCGCTCCAGGGGTGCTGATTCCACCCCTGGGCGACAGGTGGCGCTAGAGGGGTTCTGGCAGAGAAACTTTTCCCAGCAGCCAATGAGTGGAGTTGAGCCTCGCTGTGCATGCTGGGAGGGAGTATATCTGTGGCAGACGCCATTTTCATTGGTTCTTCGCGGGTTTCTGGTTCCAGGTGCGGCACCCACCTTCAGGGTGTGCGCATCCAACAGACCCCGGCGATATGGCCTACCAGGCCGGGGTCGCATGCTACGCATAGCTCCATGTTGCTGAAAGGGGCCCCAGTGACTTGCTGGGTCCCCGACTCTTTTGAAGAGATCCCAAGCTATGTGCTGAACGGTGGGGGATCGGCTCAAGGAGAACCCAGAAGCGGGCTATCTGAGGGGCTTGGACGAACCATCAGGGATCTGGTGACCGGGATATTGACAGGTATACTTCAACTGTCACCCGGTGACCCTAACTTAATCTACTGGAAGGATTCGCTCCGTTCGGTTCACTTAGGCCTTGTACACACGAGCGGATCTGTCCGATGAAAACGGTCCATGGACCGTTTTCATCGGACATGTCCGCTCGGAGATTTTGGTCTGATGGTTGTACACACCATCAAACCAAAATCCGCGCGGACAGAATACGCGGTGACGTGAAGGCGACGTGACGGGCGACGATGACGCGACGATGTGCGCGAACCCGGAAGTTAAATGCTTCCACGCATGCGTCGAATCACTTTGACGCATGCGAGGGCTTTCGGCCGAGCGGACATGTCCGGTGAGTCGTACAGAAGCATGCTAAGAAACATTTGTCCGCTGGAAACCTGTCCGATCCACCGGAAAATTGTCCGGTCGGCCATACACACGAACCGAACATGTCCGCGGAAACTGGTCCGCCGGACCAGTTTCAGCGGACATGTTCGGCCGTGTGTACGAGGCCTTAAAGTACTAGGCCTGTGGCAGAGGCCCTAGAGCCGGGTCTGTGAGAGAGATCTGTTCCTCTCAGCAATCTAAAGTGACATTTCGGCTGCCAGACTCGTGGCAGGGGTCTGTCCGGGGGCACTTCACCCACTCTGGCTAGAGTGGCGACGAACTTTATCTACTACTACTGAGAGCAGGATTGCTCTGTTGATATCCAGGCCTGATACTACAAAGTTCTCTATTGCTTCATCAACCTTTTCTCCCTATTTGATGTTGATGTTGGTCATGTTGGGCCGAAAATAAAGCATTCAGAAAACCTTTATTTACTGACTGGACATTCGCTCACTAAGTCTACTCATCAACTTAATCCCTAGACAACGGTAATGGGCCGTACACACGACCGAACATGTCTGCTGAAACTGGTCCGCGGACCAGTTTCAGCAGACATGTTCGGTCGTGTGTAGGCCCGAGCGGACAGGATTCCAGCATACATTTGCCCGCCGGGCCTTTTTCCAGCGGGCAAATATTTCTGGACTTGTTTTAAAACAGCCCGCTGAAATCCTGCCCGCTCGGACATGTTCGGTCGTCTGTACAGACCTACCGTACATGTCCGAGCGCCCGCCATCCCTCGCATGCGTCGAATGACTTTGACGCATGCGTGGAAGCATTGAACAGGCAGGGCCGCCCACGTCGCCGCGTCATCGTCGCGGCGACGGCGCGGACACGCCCCGCGTATTGTTTACGCGCGGATTTCTGTATGATGGTGAGTACAGCCACCATACAGAAATCCCCGGGCAGACATGTACGGTGAAAACGGTCCGACGGACCGGTTTCATCGTACATGTATGCTCGTCTGTACGCGGCCTAAGAGGTAACTTAATACGCCGATCCCAAAATAACCAGCGGCCCCTGAGGGGGTATCGCTACACCTATGTAGGGAGATTTGCTTTATCTCTGTGTATCATCTGAGGCTGTTCACTTCACTGAGTGTATGGAGGAGGGTTTACATCCACTTTAAGATTGAAATATGCAAAACCAGCTTGCAGCGCCCCTTACTTTCTCTGGAATTGCGTCGTACCGATTGGTATCACTCTAACGGTAACAGGGTGTTTAGTTGTTTTTGTGTGGGGAGTTGCACAAGTTTGTACTTTCCCCCGCTGCTGATTTTGGCTTTTGTCCCAGTTACTGATTAATGGGATTGTTTGCTGAAAGCCTTAATCCTTTATAACCTGGTCCATCGGGGACAGTGCACAGTACCTGGCTGCATCATGAAGAGAGGAGTCCTGTGCCTGACACTGTTCTCTGTACTGAGCGGAGCCTACGCACAATTACCGTAAGTGACAACACACCTACAACTGTCTACATAGAGATGAGGGCGCATTGGAGCACATTGATTCATACCAATCATAAGTGCTTTCATTCACTTTGTACTCTCCTTTTCACTCTTTGAGCTGCTTAGGGGAAATATACTCATGTTCTAACTTTCTTTAAAGTTTGATAACGTTTGGGGGTTTAGCGGTTTATTTGGGGTAGTATATTGCGTTGTATTTGGGGTCGTTTGTTTATTTCATTTAGCGTTTGTTATATTTGTGCTGGGTTTTTTTTGTGTGTTTTTTTTGTGTTTTTGATCATTATTTGTGTACTGATGCTTTAAAGGGTTGTAAGGTAAAAGTTTTCTCACCTTAATGCATCCTAAGGTGAAAAAACATCCGACAGCACGGCCCCCCCCCCCCCCTCCCAGCCCACGTTTTACTTACCTCACCCCTCGAAAGTCCCGCGCTCGTCCCCATCATCCTCTTTGGTTCCCAGCCTGGCCGTTGATTGGCTATGTTGGACGGATTGATGGCCGGCTATCTATGTCACTTCCCGGCCGAGACCATCCGAATGCCTGCTACAATGTGTTTGGGCGGCTCTGGCGGAGGCGGTTCCTGAGCATGCCCTGTGATGTCATGGTACAAGGGAGCCGAGCAGAGTCGTCAGAGCCTCGTGTGCGGGTCGGGAGCAAGGCAGGCTGGGAGCGGGACTGTCAGTGCTGTTTAGACTGGAGTGGACTGAAGGGATCACCTGGCGTAGAGAGTGACTGCCGCTGTGACTCAGGAGGGGACATGTGGCGTTGGTGATCTATGCTGCTGCACACTGCTGTCATTGTCACTGTGAGAGTTAGCTTCATATGTGTGTGCCTAATCCAATCGAATTTCTTACCCTCCTGAGTCCTGTCCCTACTTACTTACTATATCAAAAATAAAATAAGAAATATGTTTTTTGCCTTATGTATCTTAACCACTTGCTTACTGGGCACATATACCCGCTTCCTGCCCAGGCGAAATTTCAGCTTTCAGCAATGCGTCGCTTTAAATTAAAATTGCGCGGTCGTGTGACGTGGCTCCCAAACAAAATTTACGTCCTTTTTTTCCCACAAATAGAGCTTTCTTTTGGTGGTATTTGATCACCTCTGCGTTTTTTTTTTCTTGCGCTATAAACAAAAAAAAGAGCGACAATTTTGGAAAAAAAACCACAATATTTTTTACTTTTTGCTAAAATAAATATCCCGTTTAAAAAAAAAAAAACTATTTTTTTTCTCAGTTTAGGCCGATATGTATTCTACATATTTTTGGTAAAAAGAAATAATAAAAAAAATCGCAATAAGTGTATAGTGATTGGTTTGCGCAAAAGTTATAGTGGCTACAAAATAGGGGATAGAATTCTGACTTTATTTTTTTATTCTTTTTTTTTTTTACTAGTAATACGGCGATCTGCAAATTTTGTCAGGACTGCGATATTATGGCGGACACATCGGACACTTTTGACACATTTTTGGGACCATTCACATTTATATAGCGAACAGTGCTATAAAAATGCACTGATTACTGTATAAATGTGACTGTCAGGGAAGGGGTTAACACTAGGTGGTGAGGAAGGAGTTAAATGTGTATCCTGGGAGTGATTCTTGCTGTGGGGGGAGGGAACTAACTGGGGGAGGTGACCGATGCTGTGTCCCTATGTACAAGGGACACAGCATCAGTCTCCTCTCCCTGACAGGACATGGCGTCCGCCCCCCCCCCAGTGACCGGAAGACCCGAGGCCGTAAAAAGATGGCCTCCCGGATTTATGGAGCCACCTGGAGGCCGTCTTTTTACTATGGCCCGGGACTGAAGTAGTTAAATCTTATTGCTAATTGCATATTGTACGTTTGTAGTCTATATACTGAAATTTTCACTTAAAACAGTAATTTTTTACCTTTTGGAAATGCCAGTAAAAACTTGTCTGTGACAGTAAATTTTGGGTAGTTTGTCAGTAAATTTCAATCTGGTAGGTTGGCAACACTGGAGCCGAGCGATTGCTTGGCTTCGACTGCCGACATTGCGGCACCCTGGACAGGTAAGTGTCCATTTATTATAAGCCAGCAGCTGCAGTATTTTTGTAGCTGCTGGCTTTTAATATTTTTTTTTTTTAGGGGGGACCTCCGCTTTAAGGGTGGTCAGATTGTGCATGCATATGCATCCCCACCCCTGCTGGGGGCTTTAAACTGGCCATACATGGCACAGTTTGTAACAGATCTGTTGAAGCCTGATGCCGCGTACACACGACCGTTTTTCGGGTTCTAAAAAATGAAGTTTTTTTTTAATGTCATTAAAAACAATCGTGTGTGGGCTTCAGAGCATTTTTCGGGTTCTGAAAAACGGCCAATTTTTTTTTCGAACATGCTCTATTTTTTCACGACGTTTTTAACGTTGTCGTTTTTCGAGTTGTAAAAAATGGTTGTGTGTGGGCTTTAACGACGTGAAAAAGAAGCAAGTTATGAGATGGGAGCGCTCGTTCTGGTAAAACTACCGTTCGTAATGGAGTAAGCACATTCATCACGCTGTAACAGACTGAAAAGCGCGAATCGTCTTTTACTAACACGGAATCAGCTAAAGCAGCCCAAAGGGTGGCGTCATCCGAATGGAACTTCCCCTTTATAGTGGCGTCGTACGTGTTGTACGTCACCGTGCTTTGCTAGAGCATTTTTTTTTTTTCACGATCGTGTGTAGGCAAGGCCGTTTTAATGATCAAGTTGAAAAAAACTTTGTTTTTTACAACCCGAAAAATGATTGTGTGTACGCGGCATGAGTGTATCTATTTGGTCAATTGGGCACATTTTGGCAATTTCTTGTACAAAAATCAAACTCAAAAAGCTGAAAACTGGCAAATATCGTATGAAATGATTGACGACGGAAAATCTTGGTCTACGGATGGAGGTTAGGAGTAGACATGTGCACAACAAAAATTTTCGTCTTTTTTTGTTCCGTTTCGTCTCGTTACGTAGATTCGTAAAGATTCGTAATTCCGTAAGACTCAAGTTTTCCTATTCGGACCCGTTCGTATTTCGTAAGACGCAAGTTTTCCTATTCGGACCCGTTCGTATTTTCGTCAGAGCCGGTTCACACTGCGGCGGCACGACTTCGGGGGCGATTCGGCAAGGCGTCCTGAAGACGACTTCAGAGGCGACTTGCAAAATGACTTCTGTATAGAAGTCAATGCAAGTCGCCCCGGGTCGCCCCCGAAGTCGTACAAGAACCTTGCGTCGCTCCTATTAGAACGGTTCTGGTGAATAGAATGGGACGCGACTTGTCAGGCGGCTGAGTCGCCTGACGAGTCGCCCCAGTGTGAACCGGCTCTAACAGTTTTATTTTAGTTTATACTGAATGATTCGTAATTCTGTCTAATTTATTTTCGTTGATTCGAAATTCGTAATTTTGTTAGATAAAAATTGTCGTTTAATGGATTCGTAATTTTGTACTTTTTGCCAACAAACGTCAAAATTAGCGTTTTCCAAAAAATCCGACCGTGTGTACGCTCTATCGGACAAACTTTTTCAAAAGTCCGGACAACTCCCTTCAGACAAAAATCCACGGAAAAGTTGGTTTGAAGTCCGATCGTGTGTACGAGGCTTTACACTGTACAATGTGACTCAGCACAAAAGAGATAAGCTGATTGGCTAAGATATTAAGTAAGATACATCACTCACTAACTACACTGCCCACAGTGGCCATTCAAAAGAACGCTACGAGTACACAAATTTACGAACAGACAAAGAAACGGATTTACAAAACACACAAATGAAAATACGAACATACGAATGAAAATATGAACAGACAAAGGATTTAAAATACGGAATGCAAATCGTTTGTTATAGATGTCATTTTCGTTCTTTTGCTTTTTCGGTGTTTCGTAAGATTGTCCAATCGTACGTTCGTATTTTCGCTTGTTTGTTATTTTTTTCTTTAAGCATGCTCTTTTGTATACCCAGAGCTGAAGAAAGTATTTTTTTTTCTTTTTTTAAAGTGTATTTTGTGCGTGTACGCGAGAGAGGAGCCGGACTGCAGGAGTTGGGAGTAGGCAGGCCTCCCCCAGAGGCAATCTGCCACCTTTCTCCATGCCCCGGGTGGCAATGGCGAGTGCGTGAGGGGGTCCTCCCACACAGCCCGCCCTACCTGCTCCGCTTTGAAGCCCACCAGGGCAGTGGGACTCCCTATAAGGGAGTGAGAGGATCTAGCCCGCTCAACCAGCTCCGTTAATCCTTCGCCTCTCTTTTCAGAGCCCACGTGGTCAAAGTGCGTGCATGTTAACCCAATTTCGAGTGCGTGTGTAAGTGTGGTGTTTTTTTGTGGGAGGGGGGTGGGCGTACTAAGCGCAAGCTTACCTCGCATAGCACACCCACCGGGAGCCGGGCTGAGACCACCAAACTCAATTCACATGTAGCCGAGACCGGGATCCGAACCCCTAGCTGCAGAGGTGAATGGCTTGTCAGCGCAGTGCCAATCGTGTTGAGCCACCGCAGCTCCTGCGTGTTCATTATTTTGCTTATTCGTAATTCCGTAATTTTCGTATTTTGGGTCTTTCAGCTTTTTGGATGTTCGAATTGATCCGAATGTACGAATACTAACAAATTCGTACGAAAATCCATTTGTTACGAATGGGAGCGCACATGTCTAGTTAGGAGGAAATATCATCAATATGAATGCACTGGCGTTCAATTAATATAAGTGGAGGGTGGAATTGCTGTGACATTGGAGTGAAATTTGCTACACACATACGATGGGGTTGAAGAATGAATTTCAGAATAAAAAAATAAAAAAAATGCCACCAGTTGCCTGCATTTTTTATTTTTTCTGGTGGTCACAAACTCGTTCATTTAGTCAAAGATATCTTTTTCAGACTGGACAAAAGATCTGGTGTTTGACCAGGAAACTTTTGGATCTGGAGTCCTCTGTTTACTACTAAGCTGAATTCAAAGTGTCAGTAAATATTGACGGTGAGGGTTAGGACAATGCAGATTGGACATTCCAGCACGGAGGGTCTTTAGGAAGAATAGAACAGGATGGAGAGCTAATTGTTCTCACTATGGGAGGAGAAGGAAAGGGTGAGGAGACAATGGAGGGACAATGGAAGGTCCTATCACTGAAAAGGGGATTTTACATTTTAATGTGAGGGACTTAAAGTAAATCTTTCCAAAAAGAATTATAGGGGGAGAGGGGGAGGGGGATTATTGCCCGGCTGTTATGCTGACCGTTTGGCTTCATTCTTTTCTTTTCTTGGAACAAATACACAGATAAGGTAAGTCAAAGTAAAGCCAGAACTCCTTACTGCACACTCAGCTTGTTATAGCTTAACAACCACTTCAGCCCCAGACCAGGTCACTTTTTGCGATTCGGCACTGCGTCGCTTTAACTGACAATTGCGCGGTCGTGCGACGTCCTTTTTTCCCCACAAATAGAGCTTTCTTTTGGTGTTTTTTTTTTTTTTTTTGTAAAATATTTATTTTTGAACGGCATAATAGTACAGCACAACACATGTTGTCAGAAGTATCTTGCAGCAAACAATGAGCCATTAATTTTTCAACATAACATAAATACAAGATAGACTTTGAAAACAAAGATGCATATAAACACATTGGGACCTAGTACTCAAAATAGTATCACAGAGGCCCAAGGGCAGGGTAGCGAGCTGAAAGTGGAGACCTCCCCAACGCATAAAACACAAAAAACTGGAACTTAAAGCGTGGGGGCGACACCTCTCAAGTCTCTCATCTGTTGATAAAATGGGTACTTGCTGAAGGGGGGGCAAGGACCGGAGGTGAAACTAGCCAATCTACTGGACAACAGTTGAAACAGTAAATAGTGTGCAGAATAAAAGGTAAGCCAGCCGAGTGTGCGCGAGGGAAGGGAGACCTCCATTTTACCTCCCCACACGCAGCAACTCCAACCGACCCCCACAGTGGTCGACATACCCGTCCCGAGGTGGCAAAACAAGTGCCGGGACATCGAGTCTGTTCAACCAGCTGAGACCTCCAGTGCTCACCCCTCTCCCGGCACATCAGCCACCAGGTCACTCAATGTCAGTAGATCACTAGGAGAAAAGCAGATAAGAATAGGGCAAAGACGACAAGAGAGAGAAAGAGAGAAAAAGAAGAAGAGAAGAAGAAGTAGAGAGGGGTTAGAATCAGAAGGAACATACCTGAGGTCAGACGTCCAGCTCCTCCCCTGCACTACCTGCCTCCGCCACCTCGTAGTCTTTAGCAGCTGAGAAAAAAAAAGGGGGGCGAAATGGGGGGGTGGTGGTATTTGATCACCTCTGCGGTTTTTATTTTTTGCGCTATAAACAAAAATAGAGCGACAATTATGAAAAAAAAGCAATATTTTTTACTTTTTGCTATTATAAATATACCCAAAATAAAATAAAAAAAAAGATTTTCCTCAGTTTAGGCCGATACGTATTCTTCTACATATTTTTGGTAAAAAAAAAAAATCACAATAAGCGTTTATTGATTGTTTGCGCAAAAGTTATAGCGTTTACAAAATAGGGGATCGTTTTATGGCATTTTTATTAATATTTGTTTTCTTACTAGTAATGGCGGCGATCAGCGATTTTTATCGTGACTGCGACACATCGGTCACTTTTGACGCCATTTTGGGACCATTATCATTTATACAGAGATTGGTGCTATAAAAATGCACTAATTCAACATTCTTTCTTGGCCTCAGGTATTTGCTCGCATGGAAATGACCAAGCTCTCAGAAAGAATATATCACACTCTCAATGACTCTAACCATATCTATGAACAAAAATGGTTATACTGGACGGTATCTTAGTACCAACCATCTCTACTCATTCTTGACTTATATGTTGGACACAACTTTCATCTTGAGAAGTATTTCTGTCATATACTCAATCACTAAACATACCTGTATGTTATTGTTTTTATACTCATATGTTATAACTTTTGGTTCTACTGCTTAATCTCAGTACTGATATTACTCTGTTTTTGTACACGTGAACTTCCAAATAAACTTTTGTAAACAAAAAAAAAATGCACTGATTACTGTGTAAATCACACTGGCAGTGAAGGGGTTAACCAC
The DNA here is from genome assembly GCF_905171775.1 of Rana temporaria. Classification (NCBI taxonomy): domain Eukaryota; kingdom Metazoa; phylum Chordata; class Amphibia; order Anura; family Ranidae; genus Rana; species Rana temporaria. Next base: position 452,925,250 of record NC_053491.1, read on the forward strand.
TAGCTGACTAGGAAGGGGTTAAGTGTGTCCTAGTGAGTGATTCTAACTGTCTGAGGGATGGGCTAGCAGTGACATGACAGCGATCACTGCTCCCGATGAGAGGGAGCAGACGATCAGTGTCCTGTCACTAGGCAGAACAGGGAGATGCTGTGTAAACACAGCATCTTTCCATTCTTCAGCTCCATGACACGATTGCGGACACCCGGCGAAAATGCGTGCCACTGGCGTCGCGTCTGCAGGCCGGCAAATTCAAAGTGACCTACGGGTACCTTACTTTGCGCAGCCGTGACATTTTGCTGATGTATATCTGCAGGAAGCGGTCGGCAAGCGGTTAAAGGAGAAGTCTGGTACTGTAAAAAAAATAAACACATAGTTACATAGTCAGGTTGAAAAAAGACACAAGTCCATCCAGTTCAACCAAAAAATAAATAAATTCAAACCCAAATATACACAATCCTTCACCCACATACTCATCTCCATACTACAGCATCTCCCCCCCTCTGGCTCTAGGGCCTTAGCTATTTTTATCGGGACTGCGACATTATGGCAGACACATCGGACACTTTTGACACTATTTTGAGACTATTGTCCTTTTTACAGCGATCAGTGCTATAAAAATGCACTGATTACTGTGAAAATGACACTGGCAGTGAAGGGGTTAACCACTAGGTGGGTGGCGCTGTAGGGGTTAAGTGTGACCTGGTGAGTGATTCTTACTGTAGGGGGGATGGGCTGTGTGAGACAAGATTATAAAAATGCACTGATTACTGTAAAAATGATACTGACAGTGAAGGGGTTAACCACTAGGTGGCGATGCAGGAGTTAAGTGTTCCCTAAGAAGTGATTCTTACTGTTAGGGGGCGTGGCTACACGTGACACGTCACTGATGACCGTTGCCGATCATGGGGAACAGTCATCAGTGACAGTGTCACTAGGCAGAATAGGGGAATGCCCAGGACCCATGGCTGCACTCGCACTCGCTGGGCGGCAGATTCAAATGGGCGTACCTGTACGGCAATCTGCCTGCCCGTGCCATTCTGTCGACGTAAATAGTCGTGCGGCAGTCGGCATGTGTTTAAAGCAACACAAAAATGTAACTTCAAATACAGCTGTAGCTTCTCACCTACTACTGCTCTTACCATTTGGGTAATAAAGCACAGAAAAAGACCTACAGCTCCTTCGGGGGTAGTGCTACACAAGTGAAAGTTATATCTTCTTTAAAAGTCCATAAATAAATGTGAAATCAGAAGTGCCTTCTTCCACAAGCCCCTAGGTAAACACCCTACTCACCAAACATGCATCACACCCATTACAGATAGTCTTCTTCTTGACATATGTGATATACCATACCTTTTGCCCGGTGGGTGTGCAACTTTATGGGCCGGTTTCCTTTCCCTGGAGAATTCATATCTGCTTGACATGCTGTTTATGACTAGCTGTAATGGGTGTCATGCATGTTTGGTGAGTAGGATGTTTACCTAGGGGCTGCTGGAAGAAGGCACTTCTGATTTTACATTTATTTATGGACTTTTAAAGAAGATATCACTTTCACTTGATTGAAGACATCTGGTGGCAGTGTATGGACATTGCAAATATATTTAAAGTGGATGTAAACCCTAAATAATTATTTTTTTTGATGTCACAATGTACAGTATACGATTTCCTATCATCTGTGCCCAGTCTTGCCACACAGAGTTAATCCAGCTCTGAGCAATCCTCTTTTATTGTTCAGTGAAATAAAACGGACTTACAGAGAAAAACCTTAGTTCGTTCCGCCCCCTTGCTGTGAGTGACAGGTTATTTACATATCTCATGCACTAGCCTGGAGACAGGCATTATTTTTTAATTCCCACCCCCACTCCTTTTCTGAAAAAAAAAATAGAAGTAGAAGTAAAAGTAGGGAACTCACCTTTTCTTGAAGCTTGTGCTTCCAATATTCAGAAATCACTGTCCATTCTGCAATGACCTTGGTGAACTAGTGAACAACCCTACTGGAATATTTTACCAGTTCATTGGGAAAAGCACAGACCAGTTAGTTTGACTGAATTGGTGATTAATGGGCAGTACAAGGTCAAGTGATGGTGGCACGCTTCCCATGTGGATTCTCATAATGAAGAATAAAAAACTAGGTAGTCTATCTGCAAGAGAGTGACATTGGGCTTGTGAATGGAGATACAAAGTCCAGTGAAGAAATACGGCCAGTCGGTCTCTGAGGAATGTCTTTGTATGGGAAGCCTTATCAGTCTGTCTGTCAATAATCTGGGTAGTTATAATTAACCAAGGGTACATCAGGCACTAGACAGTTTGGGGATGGCTCACACTAGTCTTTTTAATGGCCTTTTTTGACCACACAAGATTGGGGCGGGACGTTTGACTTACAGTGCCTTGCAAAAGTATTTACCCCCCATGGCTTTTTACCTATTTTGTTACATTACAGCCTTTAGTTCAATGTTTTTTTAATCTGAATTATATGTGATGGATCAGAACACAATAGTCTAAGTTGGTGAAGTAAAAGAAAAATATATACATAAAACAATTTTTCAGAAATAAAAACTGATAGGCCCAGATTCTCAAACGAGATACGACGGCGTATCTCCAGATACGCCGTTGTATCTCTAAGTTGCGCGGTCGTATCTATGCGCCTGATTCTTAGAATCAGATACGCATAGATTTCCCGTAGATCCGACTGGCGTAACTGTGTTACACCGTCGTATCGTAAATGCATATTTACGCTGGCCGCTAGGTGGCGCTTCCGTCGAATTCCGCGTTGAGTATGCAAATTAGCTAGATACGCGAACTCCCGAACATACGCCCGGCCAACGCAGTACATTTACGCCATTTACGTTAGGCTTTTCTCGACGTAAAGTTGCCCGTGCTATATGAGGCGTAACTGCGGCGTACCAATGTTAAGTATGGCCGTCGTTCCCGCGTCGAAATTTGAAAATTTTACGTCGTTTGCGTAAGTCGTCCGTGAATGGGGCTGGACGTCATTTACGTACACGTCAAAACCAATACGTCCTTGCGGCGTACTTTGCCGCAAAGCAAAGTGGGATATTCCACGGACGGCGCATGTGCCGTAAATGCAAAACGTCAATCACGTCGGGTCACAGCACATTAGCATAAAACACGCCCCCTGTTCAACATTTGAATTAGGCGGGCTTACGCCGGCCGATTTACGCTACGCCGCCGCAACTTACGGAGCAAGTGCTTTGAGAATACAGCACTTCCCCGTCTAAGTTGCGGAGGCGTAACGTAAATCGGATACGTTACGCCGCTGGAAAGATATGGCGTTCTACGAGAATCTGGCCCATAATTGACATATGCGTATTTATTCACCCCCTTTGTTATGAAGCCCATAAAAAGCCATGGTGCAACCAATTACCTTCAGACGTCACATAATTAGTGAAATGATGTCCACCTGTGTGCAATCTAAGTGTCACATGATCTGTCATTACATAGACACACCTTTTTGAAAGGCCCCCGAGGCTGCAACACCTAAGCAAGAGGCACCACTAACCAAACACGGTCATGAAGACCAAGGAACTCTCCAAACAAGTAAGGGACAATGTTGTTGAGAAGTACAAGTCAGGGTTAGGTTATAAAAATATTAGGGCTGTGGAAATTAACTATTAATTCATCGATTAATCTTTCATTTTTTTGATCGATCAAAATTTTTTTGATCGATCAAAATTATTTTGATCGATCAAAATTATTTTGATTGGTACTCACCTCTCCGCTGGCTTCCGGGCCTTCAGGAAATTCCGTCGGAGATCCGGTGACGTCGCGGACACCGGCGGGGCTTGCCGTGTCCATCTGAAGGGCTCCTTTGCTGTGCCTTCATATCTGCTCGCCGGTGGGACCTTACTATCTGCCACACGCAAGGGCTGTTACACTTACCTCTATCAACCTGGGAATCTACAACCATCCACTGGTAGTTGTGATAGTTCCCTTCACGGGACATCTACATGCCAACAGACTGATGTTAACCTCTCCTCATCTGGATTCAGCAGTGGCATCGTTGTACACATTTGTATACCAGTATCATACTTAGCTACATGTTTTTATGACTGCTATTGCCACCGTTTGGTATTACTCGCACCATTTTCACAATTTATGTAGCTACATCGATTTTATCTCCAGTGCAATATTTATTTTGTTACCAACTTAAAGACTATAAAAGTTTTAATGCTATTCCCATCGAGCGCTGCCTTTGTGTGTTTTTTGTATCCATTTTTCCAGTGGTTGGTAGCTGCACTGGGAATCAGCCTGCAAGGAGATCAGCTAAAAGTAGTTGGATCTGTATGTGCATTATAATTAATCGAAATTAGTCGATTAATCGATTTAAAAAAAAAAAAAAAAAACGATTAATCGAACACAAAATTTTTGATCAGTAACAGCCCTAAAAAATATATACAAATATTTGATGATTCCTAGGAGCACCATCAAATCTATCATAACCAAATGGAAAGAACATGGCACAACAGCAAACCTGCCAAGAGACGGCCGCACACCAAAACTCACGGACCGGGCAAGGAGGGCATTAATCAGAGAGGAAGCACAGAGACCTGAGGTAACCTGGAGGAGCTGCAGAGTTCCACAGCAGAGACTGGAGTATCTGTACATAGGACGACAATAAGCCACATGCTCCATAGAGTTGGGTTTTATGGCAGAGTGGCCAGAAGAAAGACATTATTTTTTGCAAAAAACAAAATGTCACGTCTTGAGTTTGGGAAAAGGCACGTGGGAGACTCCCAAAATGTATGGAGGAAGGTGCTCTGGTCTGATGAGACTAAAATTGAACTTTTTGGTCATCAATAAAAACGCTATGTCTGGTGCAAACCCATCACATCACCCAAAGAACACCATCCCAAATGTGAAACATGGTGGTGGCAGCATCATGCTGTGAGGATGTTTTTCAGCAGATCGGGAAACTGATCAGAGTTGAGGGAAAGATGGATGGTGCTAAATACAGGGATATTCTTGAGCAAAACCTGAACCACTCTGTGTGTGATTTGAGGCTAGGATGGAGGTTCTCCTTCCAGCAGGACAATGACCCTAAAGACACTGCTATAGCAACACTTGAGTGGTTTAAAGGTAAAACATGTAAATGTGTTGGAATGGCCTAGTCAAAGCCCAGACCTCAATCCAATAGAAAATCTGTGGTCAGACTTAAAGATTGCTGTTCACAAGCACAAACCATCCAACTTGAAGGAGCTGGGGCAGTTTTGCAAGGAGGAATGGGCAAAAATTCCAGTGGTAACATGTGGCGAGCTCATAGAGACTTATGCAAAGCGACTTGGAGCCGCAAAAGGTGGCTCTACAAAGTATTGACTTTAGGGGGGTGAATAGTTATGCACATTTAGCCAGATTCACGTATCTTTATGCCGGCGTAGCGCATCCCATTTGCACTACGCCGACGTAACATAGTGAGGCAAGTACTGTATTCACAAAGCACTTGCTCCCTAAGTTACGTTGGCGTAGCGCAAATGGCCTGGCGTAACCCCGCCTAATTCAAAGTAGGCATGTAGTGGGCGGGCTTCATTTAAATTAACCGTGACCCCATGTAAATGAGGGCCGTGGGTACGGCGCATGTGCGCGCATGCTCAGAATCACGTCGCAAATACTCATTGCTTTCAACGTGAACGTCACCTACGCCCAGCCCCATTCACGTACGCTTACGCAAACGACGTAAAATACGACAGCTGTTCCGTCGTCCATACCTTGCATGGGCTGCGCCATCTTTTTGCTGGTTTATCTTTACGCCAGCGTATGTCTTACGTAAACGGCGTATCTTACTGCGACGGGCGTACGTACGTTCGTGAATCGGCGTATCTTGCTCATTTACATATTTGACACGTAAATCCACGTACACGCCCCTAGCGGCCAGCGTAAATATGCACATAAGATACGACGGCGTAGGAGACTTACGTTGGTCGTATCTTGGCCAAATTTAAGTGTATCTGGTTTCCAGAATACGCCTAAATATACGACGGCGCGCATTCGGACTTACAACGGCGTATCTACTGATACGCCGTCGTAAGTCTCTATGAATCCGGCTAATTGACTTTTTCTGTTATTTTGTCCTATTTGTTGTTTGCTTCACAATAAAAAAACATCTTAAAAGTTGTGGGCATGTTCTGTAAATTTAAATGATACAAATCCTCAAACAATCCATGTCAATTCCAGGTTGTGAGGCAACAAAACACGAAAAATGCCAAAGGGGGGTAAATACTTTTGCAAGGCACTGTAAATAGTGCTAATACCGACATGAAGAGACAAAAATAATTTTAGAAGGTTGGGCTATTGATCTCTAGATCTCAGTAGGATTGCTCAATATATCCATAGAACTTTTAATGAAGCACAAAAAACAGCAAATGTTTCCTTGCCAGATTTCTGCTGACGCCACAGATCCAATTCCTGGCATGTTCAACTGTAAAAACGGACTTTCAAAGATTGTTGTGTAAAAGAACAAAAAAAAACTATAATGGCTACTGTATATACATAGCTGCAATATACTGTACGTTGTACATTGTGCAGTAAAATTTAGAGGCGCTAGCTGATAGTGTGTGTACACTAAATAAATAATAAAATTGTATGCATCAAATAATCAAGTATAAATGAGTGAATGAATCAATAATATGTGAATAAATAGTGACCATATATATAAAGAAACCACAATAATATTTGAAATTCAAAATGTGGAAGTGCACAAAAGGAAAAACAAGAATAATTGTGCCAAAACTAAAAATAAAGTCCATATATATATGTGATGAGTCTTCAAAACCATAGACAGAGGATCTTCCACCTTCACCAAGATAAAGAAAGACCACCAAAAGTGCTCATGGATGGCACCTTACCGCAAATAATGGACCACTTTAATTAAAAAGAGGTCAATCAGGCAGATAAAGATATTATTCCAGACCCAGATCCCTCAGTCACGGTAGTCCTGATAGAACAATACTCCACGCCACATGGGATAATTAAAGCAAAAGAGAGAAAATCGCCATAGAATAATATTGTTTTTATTGGGTAAAAACAGAGAAAACAAACGCCAAATGGTCTCTTACTTGATGGGGTGCCTAGCCCCGGCACTGAGGTTGAGGGCGTGGATGTAAATGGGAGAGTAGATGGGGTCCCGTAGCCGGCATGGAAGCCGTGCAGAGCCGCACTGAACGCTGTTGGCGTGCGTTCCACCCTCCGAGAAGAGAGAGCCAGCGGGACCAGGGAGTGGGTGGGTCGAGCGTGACCTGTAAGCCTCGACGTACGTTTCGTGATGATGTCACGTCGTCAGGAAGCATACAGCGTCGCGCTCTGGGTCTGTTTTAAAGGCCCATCAATCAACTAAAGTGGGAGGGGATCAGAGGGGCGGCAACACTCAGTCCCGGATCAAGCAACTGCACATTATACAAATAAATGTATCTGGGCCAGCAAGCAAAATAACAGCAATGAAATAATAAAACAATATTAACAACGATTGACGTAGTTTATGTATGTAAAATAGGATAGCCATAAGGACATAAAACTGAAAAAACACAAGAATGCGATTTACGCCCATATAATGGTGATCAGTTTTGTCTAATTGACAATGAACATATTCCATGTGTAAACCCATGACAGATATAAATTGTAAAATATCAAAAATATTGCCAATCTACTCCAATAAAGATCTAGAGTTAATTATATTAAATATAGACAATAATATCAAATTATTTAAAATATTTAAAATACTTAAAATATTTAAAAATTGTACATAATCAGAGGGTATATATAAATCCATCATGTAAGAAATTAGATATATTTTCTAATTAGATGTAAAAATCACAGTATTAAATTAATAATAACTGTATAATCAGGAAAATAATTTTATTCATTAGTTAAAAAACAGTTTAGGTCCAACTCGATATTTAAACCTAAAGGGCGCATAGTGCGTAATCGATGCAGCCACTGGGTCTCATTTTGGGAGACCTTCTTGGTCATATCTGTACCCCGCCAGTGGCCAGAAATTTTGTCAATACCATAAAAAATCATTTTTCTTGGATCTCTATCATGGCACTCATCAAAGTGCCTAGACACACTGTGATTAGGATACCCTTTAAGAATATTGGCCACATGCTCATTTATGCGTACCTTAAGTTCCCTTGTGGTGCGACCCACATATTGCATTTTACAAGGGCACTCCAAGACATATGTGACATACCTGGAGTGACATGTAATTAGTGGCTCTATGGTAAATTCTTAATTAGTTACATTTGATTTAAAAGTGGTTCTCTTTTTCCCTTGTCTATTGGTGGTTTTGCATGACCTGCAGCGGGTGCAATAGTGGAACCCTGAACCATCCAAAAATGTCATCGGTCTTTCCGGAGGGTCTGGTACATTAGCTGCTATTTTATTTCGTAACCCTGGTGCCCTCCTATAAATAAAGGAAGGTTTGGGCGGTAAAATTTTGGCCAAATCTCCATCTTTTAGAAGAATCGGCCAAAACTTCTTAAATATTTTCTCTACACTCCTATATTGTTGGTGAAAGCCTGAGAGGAAAGCCACTTCATCATGTCGTAACGGTTTCTCTCTAGGTACCAACAAAGATTCCCTATTCATATCAAGCACTTCTTTCTTAATATTAGATAGAACAGATGGTGAGTAACCCTTCTCCACGAATCTGTCGGTTAACAAGTCTGATTGGTCTTTGAAATCCGCAATTTAGTACATTGGCAAACAGTCTTATCTGCCAAGGGATGTGTCATTTTGTCCAGACACTTTTGGGATTCAGACACTTCTGCCAGATAGCACAGCCAGGAGGGCTATAGCAATTGATATTGATTTTTCCTATTAGAGATAAACTGGGTTCACAAATGAATGGCATTGCATTTTATCCAACGTGTGTTACCATAGCACGGCAGTGTGACAAGGCCTTTAGCGATTTTAAACCTAAGATTAAAAAAAAAACAAAAAAAATACATGTCCTACATACCTGCTCTGTGTAATGGTTTTGCACAGAGCAACCTCAGTCCTCCTCTTCTAGGGTCTTACACTAGCGCTCTTTGCTCCTCCCCCTGCCAAGTACTCAGTGTCGATCCTGACCTCCCTGGGGCCCTAAGCAAAATGACATGTCACATTAAAGTTGGGGGTGCGTTGCCGACAGTGACATGTCACATTAAGGATTAAAGTTGAGAAGCGTGGGAAGCCGTAACATTCCTAGGAGCCGAAGACATTCCTAGAAGCCATAGACATTCCTAGGAGCCATAGACATTCCTAGGAGCCGAGGACATTCCTAGGAGCCATAGACATTTCTAGAAGCCAGAGACATTCCTAGGAGCCAGAGACATTCCTAGGAGCCGTAGACATTCTTAGAAGCCAGAGACATTCCTAGGAGCCATAGACATTCCTAGGAGCCATAGACATTCTTAGAAGCCATAGACATTCCTAGGAGCCATAGACATTCTTAGGAGCCATAGACATTCCTAGGAGCCATAGACATTCTTAGGAGCCATAGACATTCCTAGGAGCCATAGACATTCCTAGGAGCCATAGACATTCCTAGGAGCCATAGACATTTCTAGAAGCCAGAGACATTCCTAGGAGCCGAGGACATTCCTAGGAGCCATAGACATTTCTAGAAGCCAGAGACATTCCTAGGAGCCAGAGACATTCCTAAGAGCCAGATACATTCCTAGGAGCCGTAGACATTCTTAGAAGTCATAGACATTCCTAGGAGTCATAGACATTCTTAGGAGCCATAGACATTCCTAGGAGCCATAGACATTCCTAGGAGCCATAGACATTCCTAGGAGCCATAGACATTTCTAGAAGCCAGAGACATTCCTAGGAGCCAGAGACATTCGTAAAAGCCAGAGACATTTCTAGGAGCCGTAGACATTCTTAGAAGCCATAGACATTCCTAGGAGCCATAGACATTCTTAGGAGCCATAGACATTCTTAGGAGCCGTAGACATTCCTAGGAGCCGTAGACATTCCTAGGAGCCGAGGACATTCTTAGGAGCCATAGACATTTCTAGAAGCCAGAGACATTCCTAGGAGCCATAGACATTCCTAGGAGCCATAGAAATTCTTAGGAGCTATAGACATTCCTAGGAGCCATAGACATTCTTAGGAGCCAGAGACATTCCTAGGAGCCGGTAGATAATACTAGAAGCCATAGACATTCCTAAAAGCCATAGACATTCATAGAAGCCATAGACATTCCTAGAAGCCATAGACATTCCTAGGAGCCATAGACATTCCTAGGAGCCATAGACATCCCTAAGAGCCAGATACATTTCTAGGAGCTGTAGACATTCTTAGAAGCCATAGACATTCCTAGGAGCCATAGACATTCCTAGGAGCCATAGACAGTCCTAGGAGCCATAGACAGTCCTAGGAGCCATAGACAGTCCTAGGAGCCATAGACAGTCCTGGGAGCCATAGACAGTCCTAGGAGCCATAGACAGTCCTAGGAGCCATAGACAGTCCTAGGAGCCATAGACATTCCTAGGAGCCATAGACAGTCCTAGGAGCCATAGACATTCTTAGGAGCCATAGACATTCCTAGGAGCCATAGACATTCTTAAAGTGGTTGTAAACTCACTTTTTCACTTTTACCTACAGGTAAGCCTATAACAAGGCTTACCTGTAGGTATAAAGAGTATCTCCTAAACCTGTACGGTTTAGGAGATATTCCCCTCGCAATGCGGGCGGCGCATGCGCAGGGGGAATCCACAGCGAAAGGCCTGGCATCCGCCGGACCCTGCCGATTTTAAATCTCCCGCGCGCACGTGCGGGAGTGACGTCATCGCCGCTCCAGCCAATCACAGCGCTGGAGCGGCGATACACGGAATACACGCTGGAGCAAGATGACATCCTGCTCGGCGTGGACCAGGTAAGTGGTGTTCACCTCGTTCAAAGGTAAGTATTTCATAATCGGCTAGTATGCGGTGCATACTAGCCGATTATGCCTTTTGCCTTGCAGGTTTGAAAAAAAAAGTTTATGCTTTAAGAGCCAGAGACATTCCTAGGAGCCGGTAGATAATATTAGAAGCCATAGACATTCCTAGAAGCCATAGACATTCCTAGAAGCTGTAGACATTCCTAGAAGCCATAGACAATACTACAAGCCACAGACAATACTACGAGCCAATGACAATACTACAAGCCACAGACAATACTACGAGCCACAGACAATACTACAAGCCACAGACAATACTAGGAGCCACAGACAATACTACGAGCCACAGACAATACTACGAGCCAATGACAATACTACGAGCCACAGACAATACTACGAGCCACAGACAATACTACGAGCCACAGACAATACTACGAGCCACAGACAATACTACGAGCCACAGACAATACTACGAGCCACAGACAATACTACGAGCCACAGACAATACTACGAGCCACAGACAATACTACGAGCCACAGACAATACTACGAGCCAATGACAATACTACGAGCCACAGACAATACTACGAGCCACAGACAATACTACGAGCCACAGACAATACTACGAGCCACAGACAATACTACGAGCCACAGACAATACTACGAGCCACAGACAATACTACGAGCCACAGACAATACTATGAGCCACAGACAATACTACGAGCCACAGACAATACTACGAGCCACAGACAATACTACGAGCCACAGACAATACTACGAGCCACAGACAATACTACGAGCCATAGACTATACTTCGAGCCATCGACAATACTACTACCCCCATAGCAAGCAGAATGCATTAAGGTTAAAAAAAAAAAACTTTTACCTTTATAACCACTTTAAGGTGTTATCTCCTCACCCCCAGCCAGCTGATTGGACAGTAAAGGAGCAGCAACACACTGACAAGTCAGCAACATTGCTCTCCTCCTATATGTATGTTCCTCGTCAGCACATGTGCACCCAGCAGAGCCTGATTGGTTGCTAGTATTTAAAGTGGTTGTAAACCCTTCTTTTTGTTATAAAAAATAACAAACATGCCTATACTTACCTCCTCTGTGCAATCGTTTTGCCCAGAGCAGCCCCAATCCTCTTCTTCTGGGGTTCCGTGCCAGCACTCCGGGCCCCTCCTCTTCATCGGGTGCCCCCAGGGAAAACCTCTTTCCCCATTGACACAGACAGCAGGACCCGGCCCTGCCCCCATGTCACAGGAATTGATTGACAGCAACAGAAGCCAATGGCTCCTGCTGCTATCAATCTGTCCAATGGGGAGAGAGACATCGGCTGGAGCCGCTGCGCTCGTGCACATCGCTGGATTGGATCGGGTTCAGGTAAATATAAGGTGAGGGGGCTGGGGGGTGCTGCAGCACAGAAGGTTTTTTATCGTAATGCATAAAATGAAAAACATTAAAGGCCAGATCCACATACATTTAGTTCCGCGCAGCGTATCAGAGATACGCTACGCCGCCGTACCTTACCTGGCGCATTTTCGAATCCTCAGCGATTTTGTGCCGTAAGTTACAGCGGCATAGTGTATTTCTGGCGGGGGATTTCAAATTGGGCGGGTTGGGGGCGGGTTTCATTTAAATGAAGCGCGTCCCCGCGCCGAATGAAATGCGCATGCGTCCTCCAGAAATTTCCCGCCGTGCTTTGCGCGAAATGACGTCGCAACAACGTAATTTTTTGAACTTAGACGTGAGTTACGTCCATCCCTATTCACGGACGACTTATGCAAAAAAAAAAAAAATTCAAATTTCGACACGGGAACGACGGCCATACTTAACATGGCAATTCTATCTATACGCCGCAAAATACCAGCTTTAATTATACGCCGGAAAAAGCCGACTACAGACGACGTTAGAAAATGCGACAGCCACGCATACGTTCGTGGATCGTCGTAAATTGCAAATTTGCATACCCGACGCGGAAAACGCCACCCAGCGGAAGCCGAAGAATTGCATCTTAGATCCGAAGGCGTACGAAGACGTACACCTGTCGGATCTAACCCAGAAGCCGTCTTATCTTGTTTTGAGGATTCAAACCAACGATACAACGCTTGAAATTTGAAAGTACGCCGGCGTATCAGTAGATACACTGGCGTACTTTGTCTGTGGATCTGGCCCTTAGGCTTTATACATCACAACGAAAATGCTCAGGATTGCAGCCTGTGAGACAGGCAATGACATGGGTCCTTTCTTTCCCAACAGATGCGCCCTGATCATACCCAGCATCCTGCGGGTGGAGACCCAGGAGACTATCATAGTGGACGCACAGTTACAGAGCACATCGTTTGATGCAGAAATTGTTATTCAGGATTTCCCACTGAAATCACGTGAATTGGCAACAGCAAAAGTTTCACTGAACAGCGTCAATGGCTTCCTTGGAAAAGTCGATATAAAGGTGAGGTTACAGCAGATGGTTGGGTTCAGAAGCAGCAGCACATAAAATATGCCGTAGACATTACTACAAATGTCCTATCAACATAACCCATTGTTTTGTTTCAAACTGCTTTGGAAGTTTAAAGGCCAAATCACATAACAAAAAGATCCAGTTAATGGACCAAAAGACATCGCACATTTGCTTCCAAAATCTTCTATAGCAGTTGTGTAGTGTGTCTAAATATGACTGGACAGTCCATTGGGCACCAGAGTTTGACAACGCTGCTCAGTATTCTCTGTAATATTAGATTTGCCTCTACCCAGATGGCAGGGGCGGACTGACAACTCATGGGGCCCCCAGGCAATAGAAGATTATGGGGCCCCTGGGCTTACAGATGGGCACCACGCCAGGAGGCAGTGCAGAGGCGGGGCAGCTAAAATCTCGGGATTTTCACATCAAAAGCATGTCGGTTTCGGACATATCACGGACAGATGTAAAAAAAAACATTGGGCTAGATTCAGGTACGGCGACGTAAATTTGTGCGGGCGTAGCGTATGTTATTTACGCTACGCCGCCACAATTTAGAGAGGCAAGTGCAGTATTCACAAAGCACTTGCTCCCTAAATCTGCCGACGTAAGCGCGCCAAATTCAAATTGTCAAGAGGTGGGCGTGTTTTATGCAAATAAAACATGACCCCACGTAAATGACGTTTCTCACGAACGGCGCATGCGCCGGCCGTGAACGTATCCCAGTGCGCATGCTCCTAATCACGTCGCAAATAGTCAATGCTTTCGACGTGAACGTAATTTACTCAAAGCCCTATTCGCGAACGACTTACGCAAACGACGTAAAATTTTCAAAATTCGACGCTGGAACGACGTCCATACTTAACATTGGCTATGCCTCATATAGCAGGAGTAACGTTACGCCTGAAAAAGCCTTAAGCAAACTACGTTAAAAAAAAATCCCCCGGGCGCACGTACGTTTCTGAATCGGCGTATCCAACTCATTTGCATATTCTACGCTGAAATCGACTGAAGCGCCACCTAGCGGCCAGCGTAAATATGCACCCTAAGATACGACGGCGTAGGAGACTTACGCCGCTCGTATCTTAGCCTAATTTAAGCGTATCTGGTTTCCAGAATACGCTTAAATTTACGACGGCGTAGATTCAGAGTTACGACCGCATAACTGTCTCTGAATCTAGCCCGAAGATTTTTACATACTGTCCCTGGTTTTACTGAGCCTGGCAACCCTGATGGGGCCCCCTAGTGGCATGGGGCCCTCGGGCAGTGCCCGAGTGACTCAATGGTCAGTCCGCCCCTGCCAGATGGGCATACACCCAAAGACAGAACAAGGCATAGTAAGTCAAGACCTCTAGCAAAGAAACATAGCAGTAGGAAAACTCACAAAGGTTCCAAATCTTGCTCTACCTAAAACCAAATAAGTAAAGTTATGGCTGGAGTTGAAGTTAAGCATTCAAGAAGGATCTTTCCTTTGATGCACACCAATAGCTCAAACTTTCTGAGATGGGAAAGAGAAAAGAAACTTGGAGAAACTCTGAAGCAGGAAATATACTTTCCCTTATGCCCTGTACACATGAGTTGAATTCCTGTCGGAAAAAAGTTGAATGGTTTTTCCGACGGAATTTCGCTCAAGCTTGGCTTGCATACACACGGTCACACAAAAGTTCTCTGAACTTTCGAGCGTTAAGAACGCGGTGACGTACAACGCTACGACAAGGCGAGAAAAATGAAGTTCAATGCTTCCGAGCATGCTTTGAATTGTTTGCGCGTCCGAAAAGCATACAGACGATCGGACTTCCCGATAGGAACTATTGGGAAAATTGAGAACCTGCTCTCAATCTTTTGCTGGCGGGAATTCTGACAGAAAAAGTCAGATGGAGCATACACACGGTCGTAATTCCCGACCAAAATCTCCCATCAGACTTTTTCTGTCGGGAATTCCGACCGTGTGTAAGAGGCTTTAGGTCTCCAGGAGAAGGGGTGCTGATGTTCGGACAGACTCATCCAAAAGTATTAGGCATGTGGGTGGAAAGGACACCACTCTTCTGACCAGCCCATGTCAGATAAAAGTAAGAAGCGGCCTCAGCCATCGCTCCTCCCCAAACCATGCCCACTGACGTGTTTCGCATTATCCACTGGGGCTTAGTCATAGAGGAAGGAGCTTGAAGCAGGACAGTGGTTCTTTTGCATCAAGCTTCTCGCAGTGGCTATTGATACATAAGAACAGCTGTCCTGCTTGATGCTCCCACCTCTATGACTAAGCCCAAGTGGGTAGGGCGAAATGCATCAGTTGGAGTGGTTTGCAGAGGAGCCAAAGTCACTTCTTACCTTTATCTCACATAGGCTGCTCAGGAGAGCTGCATCTTTTATACCCACAGGGGAAAGAAAAACACACACCAGTTATATAAATCATGACAAATTAATATGGAGAAAATAATGTCGTAAACATGTCGAAACATGTCAGTAAATGTGGTATGTGGAGGACCCTTTATGCCTTTATCTCACATGGGCTGGTTGGGAGAGCAGCGTCGTTTTCACCCACACGCAAAAGAGAAACACACATAAGAACAAACTACTGTATGTAGGCAAAAGATTCATCCCAGGCATGCCACCAGTTCCATAACTCACGACAAATTAATATGGAGAAAATAATCGGTAAAACCCACCAGTTACTTTTTTCACAACTTTTTCTATATACCAGCTTTTAAAAAAAGCAAATGCAATAATACGAAGGTTGGATAAAGGGGTTTGTGTAATATTCCTGAGCCTCTTCATCTTCTACCTTCCCTCACCCCCAGAAACCTTGGTCATCTCCTCCCCTTCCCCGTCTCCGTAACCCCTCCTCATATCCACCCCCTTCCTCCTCAACCCTATGACCTCTCCTCATCGTCTACCCCCCCCTTTCTGGATAACCCCTTATCTCAAAAACTCCTCCTTCTCTCCTCTCCATCCCTCCTCATCTCCATAACCTCTCCCTGCTAAGGCTGCATACACATGATCAGTCCATCCGATGACAACGGTCCGAAGGACCGTTGTCATCGGTTAACCGATGAAGCTGACTGATGGTCCGTTGTGCGTACACACCATCAGTTAAAAACCCAATCGTGTCAGAACGCGGTGACGTAAAACACAACAACGTGCTGAAAAAAACGAAGTTCAATGCTTCCAAGCATGCGTCGACTTGATTCTGAGCATGCGCAGGTTTTTAACCGATGGTTTTCCATACTAACGATCTGTTTTGACCTATCGGTTACCAGTCCATCGGTTCAATTTTAAAGCAAGTTCTCATTTTTTTGACCGAAGGATAACTGACCGATGGGGACTACACACGATCGGTTTGGACCGATGAAAAGGTCCTTCAGTCCATTTTCATCGGTTTTGACTGACCGCGTGTACGCGGCCTTACAGTCAGAAAGTTATCAGCTCACAAGATTTCAGACCAAATCAACTTGCATTTTCTGCATCTATGAAACAAACACAACAAAATGCTTTTATTGGTATATTTAGGAGACCAAAAAGGAGTAAATAAAAGAAGTTGGATGATAAGGTTTAAATAAACCTTAAATTAAAGATGATGATTTTTTTTTGTTCTGTAGATTCCTGGCAAAGATTTGATTAAAGACACAAATAAGAAGCAATATGTGTCTGTGGTGGTGAGGTCGAAGGAGTGCTCCCTTCAGAAAGTCGTTTTGTTGTCCTTCCACATCGGATACATCTTCATACAGACAGACAAGCCTATCTACAACCCTGGAACGCTGGGTAATATGCTATGTTGCTTAGCCATTTTGTAATAGACCTTTATCCAGAAAGAGACATTTACTCTCAGAGGCGTAGCTTGAAGCTTGTGGGCCCCGATTGCAAAAGTTGACCTCACCAGTGACATTAGTCCCATCGTAGCTATAGAACAACACTCTCCTCCTCTTAACTCACTGAGCTTGGTTACCATTCCATGTTGTCAGCACACAGCCCAGACACTTCCCCATCCTGGGCTGTTCTCACCCCGTGCTCCTCTCCATTCAGGAAATGGCTCACAGCTTCTCCCCAGCCAATGAGAACAGAGGGGTGTGGACTGTGAAAGGCAAAATGGAAGCCCAATACTGGAGCATGGCTGCGGGGCCTTAGGACAGATCAGAGCTGGACTATGTGGAGGATATGATAATATGACAGGGAGGCTGCAGGGGACCCCTGGAGCTAGGGGCGGAGTTGCAACTGTCACCCCTGCAACCCCTTATGCTACTCCCATGTTTATTCTAAAGATGACAATTGATGTATTGTTCCCTCTGCTGGGTTTATCAGCAATTTGACTTTCCAATTAACATTTTATTAAAATTATTTAATTGAGCCACACTAGTGCCTTGAAAGCCACATAGTAAGCTTTATAACGGACTAAAGACCTTCAAGACCACCATATCAAACAGTTGGTGGTCCAGCAAAAATCAAAGTCTAGACCAGTGGCAAACAACCCGAACCCCCCCGCCTGCTGGCTGCTGTAATTCATGCGTTGGGTGACCCGAAAGGGGCCATTGGCATAAATAGGGTTGGCCACGAATCTATCCATTACTCATGCAGGGGGTGGAGAGGAGAGAGGGGGCGGTGCCCGGGTGCCCCTAATGGATGGGCCGCCACTGGTCTAGACTTGAATATTTCAAGGGAACAACAAAGAACAGACATTTGCATGAATATAATGCTCTGCTTCTAAGGTCGAACTATAGTCAAACTATAAAATCACACATGCGATGTAGACTGCCCATACCAGTAAGGCCAGCCATACACGGTTCAAATTAACCGGCCGAGATTTAAACCATTAACGGGCAGGCTGAATGTACCAAGTTGATCGACCTGGGCACAGACAGCCAGCTGGATTCTCTTACGATTATCCCTAGCGGCTGCTATAGGCACTAGCGATAATCATTGTCTTCTTCCAGTGGGGATAGCTTCCCCCGCCCTCCAGCTGGGGGAAGACAATAGCTGATTCCCCTGTCAGCACTGTCTGTGTTGATGGGGAAATCGTGTGAATTCACACCGTGTTTGGCTGGCCTAAGGTTTTCTGTATACTTAAGCCATTTTGTAAATAATACTTATTATTTCCTTTGCTGCTGCTGTAGCTGCTTACATTCTGGCAACACTGATACCTGATAGCCACATCAGTGAACAGCCATACCTAGCTTGCCTGCAGTCTTTTAGATCTCAGCACATCTCAGTTTCTGCAGGGGCTTGCATGGAAATGACAAGATTGCCCTGCCTCTGTCCCTCTTTTCCTCCAGCACGTGATTCGCTTTAAGATAAAATTCAGTTTGGAAGGTATCTTTATTGCATAATTATTGAGGGATCGCTGGGTAAACTGACAATCATTGTAGTAGTTGGTGCAATTAATCTAATGAGTTATTTTGCCAAAAGAAGGGGCAGTGGCATCACAAATTCCACTTCATCCAATCAGAGAACACCTTGGCCCGGATTCAGATAGGAGATACGACGGCGTATCTCCTGATACGCCGTCGTATCTGAGTCCGGCCGTCGTTTCTATGCGCCTGATTCATAGAATCAGTTACGCATAGATATCCCTAAGATCCGACAGGTGTAAGTGTCTTACACCGTCGTATCTTAGGTTGCAATTTCACGCTGGCCGCTAGGTGGCGCTTCCGTTTGTTTACGCGCGGAATATGCAAATTACTATTTACGTTGATTCAGAAACGAACGACCGCCTGGCGCTTTTTTTTACTTCGTTTGCGTTCGGCTTTTTCCGGCGTAAAGTTACCCCTGCTATATGAGGGGTATGTGCGGCGTATCCTATGTTAAGTATGGCCGTCGTCCCCACGCCGAGTTTTGCATTTTTTACGTCGTTTGCGTATACGGCCGGACGTAATTTACGTTCACGTCGAAAGCAATGACGTTTTGCGGCGGATTTTCGAGCATGCGCACTGGGATGTTTTCACGCCGTTAAAAAAAACGTAAAATACGTGGGGTCAAGCCTAATTTAAATAAAACACGCCCCCAACATCCCCATTTGAATTACGCGGCCTTACGCCGCAACATATACGTTATGCCGCCGTAAATAAGGGCGCAAGTTCTTTCTGAATACAGAACTTGTGCCCAAAGTTACAGCGGCGTAACGTATCGGAGATACGTTACGCCGGCCTGACAGATGCGCTCAGGTATCTGAATCCGGCCCCTTGTATTTACTGAAAACAATACAAGAAGTGCTGTGAATGGTGGCGGTGTTGAGCTTGCGACCCCCTGGTGGTCAGGGTGTAGAAGGGAAGCTGCTTGGCACAGGACCTAGTCCTAGAAGATCATGGCTAAAACTGTAGTAGTACTGCATACTTACATTGGTCCAAGTTGGACCAATGCAAGGGTGCAATAAAGATCATACTTGGAGCTCAGCTTTAAAGTAGAGATGGGGTGGATAATTGTGTAGAATACTTGGAAGCCCAATACATGTCAGGGTCTTCTCCCCCTCCACTAGTCATGAGTCCTCCAACAGAATGAGTTCTTGATGAAATTACCCAAGTCCTTAAAAACTAAGGATAAAAGAACTGGCAACATGTGTGACTCTATATTGATTCTGGTCTTCTGTATTATTTGTTTTTAGTAAAATACCGTCTCTTTGTCACTGGACATTCTTTGGAGCCTGATTCCCGAACTGTGGATGTGGAGTTCATTGTAAGTACTTTTCCTTTGCTTCTGGTGGCTGAACAGAGGGACAGGGGGTGTAAGAAAGCTAATATGAATCTGTCAGGGTTGTAGATTTTTTTTTCTTGAAGGGGTTTAATCCCGGGAGGAAAATAGGAAAAATAATACATAGCCCACCAGGGCCGGCCCTACCACGGGTCCCAGTGGGTGGGTCCATTGGACCCAGGCAGCACTTTGAGAGGGGGAGCAAATTGAACCACCGCCACCTCTCCTTCTCTTCTATTTACCCAGCAAATTGACAACCAACGTTTTTTTCCCAGCAGTTTTGCATGTCATGGTGACAACTGCCTACCGCCCGCTCGGCCTGCCCCTATACTACTCTAGCCCACCCCTATACTGCCCTAGCCTGTCCATATATTACCCTAGCCTGTCCAAATACTACTCTAGCCTGTCTATATACTACCATAGCCTGTCTATA
The DNA here is from genome assembly GCF_905171775.1 of Rana temporaria. Taxonomy (NCBI): domain Eukaryota; kingdom Metazoa; phylum Chordata; class Amphibia; order Anura; family Ranidae; genus Rana; species Rana temporaria. Next base: position 452,945,699 of record NC_053491.1, read on the forward strand.
TACTACCCTAGCCTGTCTAAATACTACCCTAGCCTGTCTATATACTACCCTAGCCTGTCTAAATACTACCCCAGCCTGCCCCTATACTGCCCTTGCCTATCCATATACTACCCTAGCCTGTCTATATACTACTCTAGCCTGTCTAAATACTACCCTAGCCTGTCTATATACTACCCTAGCCTGTCTATATACTACCCAAGCCTGCCCCTATACTGCCCTAGCCTGTCCATATACTACCCTAGCCTGTCTATATACTACTCTAGCCTGTCTAAATACTACCCTAGCCTGTCTATATACTACCCTAGCCTGTCTATATACTACCCTAGCCTGCCCCTATACTGCCCTAGCCCACCCCTTGGAATTGAACATAATGATACGTCATATCATTTTGCATATAAACAAGGTGCTGTAGCATGTAAATCTGACTTCCTGATTTTTGTTTTAAGTATGATATAAAATAATGGATGTGGGGGCCCCCCAACAACCAAAATACCCAAAACCTAGATACCTACAAATACAGGGCCGGAGAGCGGGAAGTTCTTCCTTCCTTGCTGACCTCCAACTGAAGCCCCACCCCCACTCAGTTACCAGACAACCCCCTTACAGCTCCACCCATCTCTGACCATAACCCAATCACCTAAACTCTTTTCTTGCTTACTTTTAAAATAGCCCCACTTCCCACAGCTATACCCAACAAGCCCCTTTAACCCCTGCCATGCTCTGGCCCTTCATTTATTGCATTGTTATTTTACTTCGGGCCTCCCTCTTCTGAAGTCGCTCTGACTTTAGAAAAGATTCCTGTACTACTTCAAGGCGACTTCTATTCTACACTTCTATCAAAGTAGTACGCAAGTCGCCAGGAAGGTGCCTGGCAAAGTCGCACTGTAAATTGCGGCAGTGTGAACCGAGCCAAATGCCTTGTACACACCATCAGTTTTCCCGATGGGAAAACTGCGAGGAGAGCTTTTGGCCGGGAATCCTGGCCGTGTGTATGCTCCTCGCAGTTTTTCCGACTGGAACTTTTCCCATCGAAAATCCCGCACGTGTTTACGGGGCATGAGTCTTCTTGGGGAGTTTGGGCTGCCTGTGGATTCTGCCAGGTCGGAGAGTTGCCATACCGTCAGCACAAACTGGATCTCAGGAGGTAGATTCAAATGCATAAAGCACCATTTGAAACAGAGCATATATATAAATATATACAGATGGGGGCTCTACATTATTATAAACAAGTATGATTTTTGTAAATACCTTTATAGAGGGGCCACACTATTTCTTTTAAATGGTAATGCGGCATTTTGATACAATTTATAGTGTTTTTACTATGTTGTTTATATGATTTGGTAACAGATTTACTGCCTAAAAGCTGACTGCCAAGCAAACAGCTGAGTACACAAATGGGAGATGTTTTATCTGCCAAAGGATTTGTATTTATGCCCATTCAGCTCTGAGATTTACACAGCTCTGCCACAAAGCACAGTGGCCTCGTACACACGACGGGACATGTCCGATGAAAACGGTCCGCGGACCGTTTTCATCGGACATGTCCGCTGCCGGATTTTGGTCTGATGGCTGTACACACCATCAGACCAAATTTCAAGCGGACAGCGAACGCGGTGACGTGGCCGCGCCGTCACCGCGACGATGATGCGGCGACGTGCGCGACCCTGGAAGGTCAATGCTTCCACGCATTCGTCTAATCACTTCGACGCATGCGAGGGCTTTCGGCCGAGCGGACATGTCCGGTGAGTCTGTACAGACGACCGAACGTGTCCGACGGACAGGCTTCCAGCGGACATGTTTCTTAGCATGCTAAGAAACATTTGTCCGCTGGAAACCTGTCCGATCCGCCGGAAAATTGTCCGGTCGGCCGTACACACGACCGAACATGTCCGCGGACCAGTTTCAGCAGACATGTTCGGTCGTGTGTACGAGGCCTTACAGGTCTTGTCCTTCTCCCACCTTGTGACTGGACAGTGAAAGGAGGAGCAGCAGATTGATGAGTTCATCCCTCTGCTCTCTCCTCCAAATTCAACATGTTCCTTGGAGCGCAGCAGAACGGTTTGGTGCCTTGGGTTTCTTCTCACTCCTCCAGTCTGAGTTTTCCTGTACATGGGTTTTTAAAAGGTTGACATGAATTCAAATTCAGGTTCTTATGCCGCGTACACGAGGTCGTTTTTCGGCATGAAAAAAAACTAAGTTTTTCAGCATGTCCAAAAAACGACGTTTTTCCAACTTAATCATTAAAAACGACGTTGCCTACACACCATAGTTTTTGAAAAATGATGAACAAAGCGCGGTGACGTACAACACGTACGACGGCACTCTAAAGGGGAAGTTCTATTCGCCTTTGGGCTGCTTTTAGCTGATTCCGTGTTAGTAAAAGACGATTCGCGCTTTTCTGTCTGTTACAGCGTGATGAATGTGCTTACTCCATTATGAATAGTAGTTTTACCAGAACGAGCGCTCCCGTCTCATAACTTGCTTCTGGGCATGCGCAGGTTTAAAATGTAATTTTTTAGCCCACACACACGATCATTTTTTACAACCCGAAAAACTACATTTTAAAAAACAACGTTAAAAAATGCAGCATGTTCGATCAGAAGCCGAAAAACGATGTGAAGCCCACACACCATGATTTTAAATAACGTTTTTAAAAACGTCTGTTTTTTTCATGCCGAAAAACGACCTTGTGTACGCGGCATCAGACTGCCTGCATTTAACTAAATGCATTTAACCGGTTCCCGACCGACTCACGTACATATACGGTGGCAGAATGGCTCCCCTTGCGCAAAACCCCATACAAGTACGGGGTTCCTTTAAGAGCCGCCACGGCGGGGGACACCATGCGCATGGCCGGCGGTCACGATCTCCACTGGCCACACGTGATCACGTGCACGAGCGCCAGCACGGGGATTTGTGTGTGTAAACACACAAATCCCTGTGCTGTCAGAGGAGAGGAGACATGTTGTTTGTTCCTACGATGTAGGAACAGCGATCTGTCATCTCTCCTACTCAGTCCTATCCCCATACAGTTAGACCACACTGAAGGAACACACATTTAACCCCTTGATCGCCCCCTAGTATTAACCCCTTCCCTACCAGTGTCATTTACACTGTAATCAGCCCAATTTTTTAGCACTGATCACTGTATAAATGTCAATGGTCCTAAAAATTTGTCAAAAGTGTCCGATCTGTCCATCGCAATGTCGCAATACCGCTAAAAATCGCAGGTCACTGCCATTACTAGTAAAAAAATAATAATAAAAATGCCATAAATCTTTCCCATAGTTTGTAGACGCTTTAACTTTTGCGCAAACCGATCAGTATACGCTTATTGCGTTTTTTTGTTTTTTTTTACCAAAAATATGTAGAAGAATATATATTGGCCTAAAATGATGAAGAAATATGTTTTTTAAAAACTTTTTGGGGTATATTTAATATAGCAAAAAGCCCCAAAAATTTTATTTTTTTTCAAAACTGTCGCTCTTTTTTTGTTAAGCCCCCGTTCACACCTAGGCGTATATGCGCCTGTAGTGCGACGCCGCTGCAGCCCCGAGACGCTGGAGGGATGATTTAACATGCACCTCTATGGAGATGGTTCACATCTCCACGCCGAACGCCGTACGCCTGCCGCCTGAAAACAAGTCCCAGACCTTTTTTTCAGGTGGCTTTCGGCGTTCGGCATAGAAGATGTAAAACCATCTCCATAGAGGTGCATGTTTAAATCATCCCTCCAGGATCCAGGCTGCATTCACAATCGCAGCGTTTTGTCGCCGCAAATCGCGGTACAAAACGCCGCAATTTGCCGTCACAATTCGCGGGACAAAACGCCGCGATTTTGTACACCAAGGTGTGAATGCAGCCTTATAGCGCAAAAAATAAAAACCGCAGAGGTGATCAAATAGCATCAAAAGAAATCTCTATTTGTGGGAAAAAAAGGACGCCAATTTTGTTTGGGTACAGCATTGCATGATCGCACAATTGTCAGTTAAAGCGATGCAGTGCCAAATTGTATAAGGTGCTCTGGTCACGAAGGGGATAAAATCTTCCAGGCTGAAATGGTTAATGATGTATTAAAGCGGAGTTCCACCTAAAAATGGAACTTCCGCTTAATCCACTCCTCACCCCCTTACATGCCACATTTGGCATGTAATTTTTTTTGGGGGGGGGAGTGGGGGCTTCAGGAGGAGTGGGACTTCCTGTCCCACTTCCTCCTTCCGCCGAGGGGCTGGTAAGACGAATAGCTTAATCGCCTTATTGCAGCCCCTCCCTGTAGGCGAGCGCCTGTCCAATTGGACGGCGCCGCACCGCTCGCGCATGCGCAGTGGGTGCCCGGCCGTGAAGCCGAAAGCTGTCACTGCCGGGTGCCCACACTAGGAATGAAGACGCCGGCCGGCGAGGGGGGGCGAGGAGCGGACCCCCCGGCCAGCGCGTCGCTGGAACCGTGGAGCAGGTAAGTGTCTGTTTATTAAAAGCCAGCAGCTACACTTTTTGTAGCTGTTGACTTTTAATAAACGTAAAAAAAAGGCTGGAACACCCCTTTAATGATTACAGATCTGCACTAATTTGTGTCTTTTATATTGGCCTGCAGTTCAGCTTTATCAAATCTTTTTAACACAAAAACTGAATTTTAAAGCTATGTTCTTCACTATACACATAGAAGCAGTGGCGGCTGGTGCTCAACATTTTTTGGGGGGGCGCAAACGAAAAAAAAAAAGAAAACAATTGCAGCCTCACTGTGCCCATCAAATGCAGCCACTGTGCCATCAATTGTCACCACTGTGCCATGCCATCAAACGCAGCCACTGTGCCATCAATTGTCACCACTGTGCCATGCCATCAAACGCAGCCACTGTGCCATCAATTGTCACCACTGTGCCATGCCATCAAACGCAGCCATTGTGCCATCAATTGTCATCACTGTGCCATGCCATCAAATGCAGTCACTATGCCATCAATTCGCACCACTGTGCCATGCCATCAAACGCAGTCACTGTGCCATGCCATCAAACGCAGCCACTGTGCCATCAATTGTCACCACTGTGCCATGCCATCAAACGCAGCCACTGTGGCATCAATTATCACCACTGTGCCATGCCATCAATTGCAGTCACTATGCCATCAATTCGCACCACTGTGCCATGCCATCAAACGCAGTCACTGTGCCATGCCATCAAACGCAGCCACTGTGCCATGCCATCAAACGCAGTCACTGTGCCATGCCATCAAACACAGCCACTGTGCCATCAATTGTCACCACTGTGCCATGCCATCAAAGGCAGCCACTGTGCCCCTCAATTGTCGCCACTGTGCCAATTGTTACCACTGTGCCCTTTAATTGTCGCCACTGTGCCCATTGTTGCCACTGTGCATGTCACTGTGCCCTTTAATTGTTGCCACTGTGCCCATTGTCACCACTGTGCCCATTGATGCCACTGTGCCCTTTGTCGCCACTGTGCCCATTGATGCCACTGTGCCCTTTGTCCCCTCTGTGCCCATTGTCGCCGCTGTGCCCTGTAAAATGCACTTACCTTTCTCCTTCCACGTCCCTCTATGTCTTCTCCTGCCTTGGTGACGCTTCAGCCAATCAGGTTACCGATAACCAGAATCGGTGAACCTGATTGGCTGAGACGGCCGTCAGTCTTATCCAAGGAACGCACCACCTGTACGTTCCGAGGATAAGCATCTGGGAGACGAGGGCTGGGAGACGAGCCGCTGGCTCTGATAGGCACTTCCGCACAGCCAACCAGCTGCCGTTATTCAGGTGGTCGGCGCTCAAGTTCCGGCCACCTGAATAGACCAGCGGCAGCTGGCAACAATAACATACATTCATGCAATGCATAAATGTATGTTATTTCAGTGGCGGTGCGGAGCCACCAGAGGGGGCGGCGCTCCAGCGGCCTCTATGGACGGACCGCCCCTGCATAGAAGCTAAAATGCCCAAAAATTATTGGCCTAGATTCAAGAAGCAATTGCGTCTGCGTAACCATAGTTACGCAGCGCAATTGCTTACTTGCGCCGGCGTTACGAATGCTCCTGATTCAGGAACCTCGTTACGCCGACGGCAGCCTAAGATATGACTAGCATAAGGCTCTTATGCCAGTCATATCGTAGGCTGCATTCTTACGTTGGCCGCTAGGGGGCTTTCCCATTGTGGTCAGCGTATAGTATGCAAATTGCATACTAACGCCGTTTCACAATGTTACGCGAGCCCTGCGTACGCAGTTTACGTTGTTTCCGTCCGTCGGGTTTCGCGTAAGGCTGCCCCTTCTAATAGCAGGGGCAGCCAATGTTAGGTATACCCGTCGTTCCCGCGTCGCAAAGTTTAAATTTTACGTTGTTTGCGTAAGTGAATCGTGAATGGCGCTGGACGCCATTCACGTTCACTTCGAAGCAAATGACGTCCTTGCGACGTCATTTGCCGCAAAGCTCCTCGGGAAAGTTTCCCGACGGAGCATGCGCCCTACGCTCGGCGCGGGAACGCGCCTAATTTAAATGATTCCCGCCCCCTACAGGATCATTTAAATTGCGCGCGCTTACGCCGGGCATTTTGCCGGAGCGCCCACGCAATTTACGGACGCTACTGTTCCGTGAATCGAGGGTAGCGCAGATAATTTGCGGGGGCGCAGGGCAAAAACGGTGCCCTGCGCCTATGTAAAAACTGCGCAAATCTTATTGAATCTACCCCACTATTTTAAAAGAAAATCTCCCACTTGTAGTATTTTTCAGGCCCGGGGGATTTTGTAACTGCTGTGTTTGCAGTTGGCGAGCGATAACCTTGCCTCTTGAGTGGTTGGCTGTTGCACAATGTGTACAGAATGGATTGTTTATATAGTAACCCCGGTGTGGAAATTGGATTGGCGTGTTTAAAGGACCAGGAAATCTAAAGAGAAAAAGGACATTGTGTAAAAGATCTGCTAATAATAGTTAGCAAACGGCCTTTACAGACAGTTCTGCTAGGGCTCATTCACTCATACACTATATTACCAAAAGTATTGGGACTCCTGCATTTACATGCACACAAACTTTAATGGCATCCCAGTCTAATGCCTCGTACACACAATCGGAATTTCCGATGAAAAAAGTCAGACGGAATTTTTTCATTGGATCTTCCGACCGTGTGTGGGCCCCATCGGACTTTTTTTCCGTCGGAGTTTAGAAATAGAACATGTTTTATTTTTTTCCGATGGAAAAAAAATCCTATCGGGAATTCCGATCGTCTGTGTGGAACTCCGACGGAGAAAAAAACACGCATTCTCAGAATGAAGGCGCGCATGCTCGGAAGCAAACTTCATTTTTCTCGGCTTGTTGTAGTGTTTTACGTCACTGTGTTTTGGACGGTCGGAATTTGGTCTGACAGTGTGTATGCAAGACAGCTTGAACGGAATTCTGACGGAAAATTCCATCGGATTTTACCCCATCGGAAATTCCGATCGTGTGTACAGGGCATTAGTCCGTAGGGTTCAATATTGAGTTGGCCCACCCTTTGCAGCTAGAACAGCTTCAACTCTTCTGGGAAGGCCGTCCACAAGGTTTAGGAGTGTGTCTATGGGAATGTTTGACCATTCTTCCAGAAGCGCATTTGTGAGATCAGGTAATGATGTTGGACGAGAAGGCCTGGCTCGCAGTCTCCACTCGTATTCATCCCAAAGGTGTTCTATTGGGTTGAGGTCAGGACTCTGTGCAGGCCAGTCAAGTTCCTCCACCCCAAACGCACTCATCCATGTCTTAATGGACCTGAATTAGAGGAATTAGAGTGGAGACTGCGAGCCAGTCCTGCTCGTGCAACATCAGTGCCTGGCCTCACAAATGCACTTCTGGAAGATTGGTCAAACATTCCCATAGACACTCCTAAACCTTGTGGACAGCCTTCCCAGAAAAGTTGAAGCTGTTATAGCTACAAAGGGTGGGCCAACTCAATATTGAACCCTACAGACTAAGACTGAGGTGCCATTAAAGTTCATGGGGTAGATCCACAAAGAAATTACGCCGGCGTATCTATTTATACGCCGGCGTAATTTCAAAATTCCCGCGTCGTATCTTTGCTTTGAATCCTCAAAACAAGATACGACGGCATCTCGGCTAGATCCGAGAGGCGTACGCCTTCGGATCTTAGATGCAATTTTTCGGCGTCCGCTAGGTGGCGTTCCCATCGTAATCTGCGTCGAGCATGCAAATTAGCTATTTCCGACGATCCACGAACGTACGAGCGGGCGTCGCATTTTTTTACGTCGTTTCCGTTCGGCTTTTTCCGGGGTATAGTTAAAGCTGCTATATGGTGGCGTACTCAATGTTAAGTATGGCCGTCGCTCCCGCGTCTAATTTTGAAAATTTTACGGCGTTTGCGTAAGTCGTCCGTGAATGGGGCTGGACGCCATTTACGTTCACGTCAAAACCAATGACGTCCTTGCGACGTCATTTTGCGCAATGCACGGCGCAAAGTTTTAGGGACAGCACATGCGCAGTTCGTTTGGCGCGGGGACGTGCTTCATTTAAATGAAACACACCCCCTACCCGCCGCATTTGAATTCCGCGCCCTTACGCCGCGAGAGATACACTACGCCGCCGTAACTTACGGCACAAATTGGTTGAGGATTCAAACTAAGCCAAAGTAAGTTACAGCGGCGTAGCGTATCTGACATACGCTGCGCCCGGCGCAGATCTATGTGGATCTGCCCCCATGTGTGTGTAAAGGCAGGTGTCCCAATACTTTTGGTAATATAGTGTATGGCTGGGGTTAGGGGGAGATAAAAATAGGCAGATGTGCCACACTTATACTGCCCCTGACCACCCCTTAACATCACACAGAGATTGTACACATGCCACAGCCATGATGCTTTGCTTGTGGCCATCTGACCCTTGTCATATACGCCAGGCTGTACCGCCGTATGACCTCATTTAGGCCTAAACCAGAAACCAGGCCAAAAAAAAAAAAGTTTAAAACCAGTAAATATAAGATGCCTTGCTATCTTTCACCAAGGTCTCATTCACACCATAAATGTGCATTAGAGCTGAAGCTTTTTTTTAGGGTTGTCCCGATACCACTTTTTTAGGACCGAGTACAAGTACCGATACTTTTTTTCAAGTAGTCGCCGATACCGAATACCGATACTTTTTTTAAATGTGTCCCCAAATGCAGCCATGTCCCCCCCATATGCAGCCATGTCCCCCACATATGCAGCCATGTCCCTCTAGCCATGTCCCTCACATATGCAGCCATGTCCCTCACATATGCAGCCATGTCCCTCTAGACATGTCCCTCACATATGCAGCCATGTCCCTCTAGCCATGTCCCTCACATATGCAGCCATGTCCCTCACATATGCAGCCATGTCCCTCACATATGCAGCCATGTCCCTCTAGCCATGTCCCTCACATATGCAGCAATGTCCCTCTAGCCATGTCCCTCACATATGCAGCAATGTCCCTCTAGCCATGTCCCTCACATATGCAGCAATGTCCCTCTAGCCATGTCCCTCACATATGCAGCCATGTCCCTCTAGCCATGTCCCTCACATATGCAGCCATGTCCCTCACATATGCAGCAATGTCCCTCTAGCCATGTCCCTCACATATGCAGCAATGTCCCTCTAGCCATGTCCCTCGATGCGGCGGCACAATGCGGCGGCAGCGGCGGGGGGGGGAAAGGGGGGGGAAGTATTCTATTTAGGTATCGGGGGTATTTGCGCGAGTACGAGTACTCCCGCAAATACTCGGTATCGGTCCCGATACCGATACTGGTATCGGTATCTGGACAACCCTACTTTTTTTGTGTTCCCGGGTCGCATGTTTCATCAATTTCATTGGGCTTCCAAATGCAAGGGAACACACATAAAGTAATACAGGCATGATTTTTTAAATCTCATCACACCAAACTGAATGGGGAGGTTTTCGAGGAAGGTCAGCATGTCCCTGCTCTTTCCCTACACGTCTGGAACCTCACCCTACCGCTAATACTGTCCCTGACACACAGGTGACCTGACCCTACACTACCCACATGCAGAATGTGCTCCAAGCCCAGGAGCCAGGGTCTTTAACCACTTAAGGACCGGACCAATATGCTGCTAAATGACCCAAGGGGTTTTTACAATTCGGCACTGCGTCGCTTTAACAGACAATTGCGCGGTCGTGCGACGTGGCTCCCAAACAAAATTTGATGTCCTTTTTTCCCCACAAATAGAGCTTTCTTTTGGTGGTATTTGATCACCTCTGCGGTTTTTATTTTTTGCGCTATAAACAAAAATAGATCGACAATTTTGAAAAAAAATGCAATATTTTTTACTTTTTGCTATAATAAATATCCCCCAAAAACATATAAAAAACATTTTTTTCCTCAGTTTAGGCCAATACGTATTCTTCTACCTATTTTTGGTAAAAAAAATCGCAATAAGCGTTTATCAATTGGTTTGCGCAAAATGTATAGCGTTATAGCGATAGTTTTATTATTTTTTTATTTTTTTTACTACTAATGGCGGCGATCAGCGATTTTTTTCGTGACTGCGACATTATGGCGAACTTTTCGGACAATTTTGACACATTTTTGGGACCATTGTCATTTTCACAGCAAAAAATGCATTTAAATTGCATAGTTTATTGTGAAAATGACAGTTGCAGTTTGGGAGTTAACCACAAGGGGGCGCTGTAGGAGTTAGGGTTCACCTAGTGTGTGTTTACAACTGTAGGGGGGTGTGGCTGTAGGACTGACGTCATCGATCGAGTCTCCCTATAAAAGGGATCACTCGATCGATACACCGCCACAGTGAAGCACGGGGAAGCCGTGTTTACATACGTCTCTCCCCGTTCTTCAGCTCCGGGGAGCGATCGCGACGCAGCGGCTATAAACGAATAGCCGCGCCGTCGTCCCGGATCGCTCCCCGCGGGTATCCGACCGCCGCATGTAGCGGGGGGGGGGGTCCCGATCGGACCCCCGACCCACGTCTAGGCAGGGACGTACAGGTACGCCAATGTGCCTGTACGTGCCATTCTGCCGACGTATATCTACATGCGGCGGCCGGGAAGTGGTTAATAGAATCTGCTTGACCCAAGATGGCCACCAGAGTCACATGCGCTGGCAGCGTCTATCCAGATAGCTTCCCCAGTGGCCCAGGAAACCATAGAGGAACCATGTTCCACATGATCTCCCCTCCCTCTTTAATGCCATTGTGGTTGAGCACCACCTGCAGTGGAGAAAGTAGACTGCACCTGCGCAGAAGCTGAATATAATGCAACTCTTATTTACTCAAAATTCAAAAGTCAGTAACAAGACGGTCAAATTAAAGGATAAGTTCACCTTTGTAATAAAAAAAAAAAAAAATTCACATCTTTTTTCAGGAAAAAAAAATATGTATTTATTATTTAAATTTTTTTTTTTTACAAGGAGCCTTCAAAGCATTGAACTGGCTCACATAAGAGCATGGGTGCAATGCAGGACTCCTGGGCCCAGATTCTCGTAGAACGGCGTATTTTTGCGGCGGCGTAACGTATCCGATTTACGTTACGCCTCCGCAACTTAGACGGGCAAGTGCTGTATTCTCAAAGCACTTGCTCCGTAAGTTGCGGCGACGTAGCATAAATCGCCCGGCGTAAGCCCGCCTAATTCAAATGTTGAACAGGGGGGCATGTTTTATGTTAATGTACTGTGACCCGACGTGATTGACGTTTTGCACTTACGGCGCATGCGCCGTCCGTGGAATATCCCAGTGTGCTTTGCGTCAAAGTACGCCGCAAGGACGTATTGGTTTCGACGTGTACGTAAATGACGTCCAGCCCCATTCACGGACGACTTACGCAAACAACGTAAAAATTTCAAATTTCGTCGCGGGAATGACGGCCATACTTAACATTGGTACGCCGCACTTACGCCACCATATAGCAGGGGTAACTATACGCCGGGAAAAGCCTAACGTAAACGGCGTAACTTTACTGCGTCGGACGGGCGTACGTTCAGGAATTCGCGTATCTAGCTGATTTACATATTTCGACGCATAAATCAGCATACACGCCCCTAGCGGCCAGCGTAAAAATGCAGTTACGATCTAACAGAAATCTATGCGTAACTGATTCTAAGAATCAGGCGCATAGATACGACGGCACAACGCAGAGATACGACGGCGTATCTGGAGATAGGCCGTCGTATCTCGGTTGTGAATCTAGGCCCTGGAGACTGTCTGTGTAAGCTGTTGGTTTGTACCCCGTACGGGCAGGCAGTTATATAATGACAGGAGGAAACAATGAACTACTGCAAAGTCTGTCGGTATTTGTAGTTTTCCTATTCACAGAACTCTGGATGAATGATGCAGAGGGGTGGGCGTAGCCATGCAAGGCCGTGTTTTTTTTTTATTATTGTGATAGCGAGTTCGGGGAGAAGATCCCCGGCTTGCTGTCACCAGAGGCGGCGGGTCAGGGAGTGGCTGCAGCAGTGGAAACATGTTACATGTGACATATTTTCCCTTTGGGATTAATAAAGTACAGCATTCGAAATCGATATCTGAATTTTCCCAAAGGTGAACTTATTCTTTAAAATCTCCAGTTTATATTAAGCAGCCAAGGAAGACGGCTCATTTGACAAAAAAACAGTCAGCCTGGGAGGAATGCAGGAAATCATTAACCTTAAAGGGGTTGAAAGGTAAAACATGTTTCCCCTAAATACCGTATAGCGCAAGCGCACCCCCAACCTGGAAGTGAAATTTCAGGAAAAAAAGAAAATACTTACAGTTTGAATGCCCCTCGTCGGTGTCTTGCCCGGCGTCCATCGGCGGCCTTGTCCGGTCCGGCGTTCGTCTGCGGCCTTGGTGGTGTCCTCCCTGCTTCTCCCGCACTCTTTTTGAGTCGATCCCCGCTTCCCGCGCTGTGTTTGAACGCCGCCGCCGTCATATACCGAGCGCAGTACACTCTGGCATGCTCGGCCACGCTCGGCTCCTCTCGCATAAAGGCTAGGAGGCAGGACAGGGCGTGACCGCGAGGGGAGCCGAGCCTGGCCGAGTGTACCCGAGTGTACTGAGCTCGGTATATGTCCGCAGCGGCGTTCAAACACAGCGCCGGAAAGCGAGGATCGGTGTATATTGCGCACCCACGATTTTCCCCTGATTTTAAAGGGGAAAAAAGTGCGCGGTATACGCCGATAAATACAGTAGCTTCCTTTACCTCAGTGCAGTCCTCCTTCGCTTACCTCATCCTTCCATTTTGCTTTTAAATGTCCTTATTCCTTCTGAGAAATCCTCACTTCCTGTTCTTCTGTCTGTAACTCCACACAGTAATGCGAGGCTTTTTCCCTGGTGTGGAGTGTCGTGCTCGCCTCCTCCCTTGAGGGGGGAGGGAGCGAGCAGGAGAGTCAGGACGCCGACTAACACACAGCTCCTTTCTCTATCTGCAATGTAGAGAGCGTCCTGACTATCCTGTAGTCCAAGGTAGGGGGCGAGCACGACACTCCACACCAGGGAGAAAGTGTTGCATTACTGTGTGGAGTTTCAGACAGAAGAACAGGAAGTGAGGATTTCTCAGAAGAAATAAGGACATTTAAAAGCAAAATGGACGGATGAGGTAAGTGAAGGAGGACTGCACTGAGGTAAAGGAAGCTATTTAGGGGATTTTATTTTTACCTTTACAACCCCTTTAACCAGTTGAGGGTCCTGGACAATGCCCTGTTGTAAACAATGGGACAGATTCACGTAGAATCTGCGGCGGCGTAGCGTAAGCCATTTACACTACGCCGCCGCAAATTACTGGAGCAAGTGCCGTATTCTCCAAGCACTTGCTCCGTAATTTGCGGCGGCGTAGTGTAAATGGCCCGGCGTAAGGCCGCGTAATTCAAAGGGGGCGGCTTGTATTTAAATTAAGCGTGCCCCCCGCGACGATCGAATTTCGCATGCGCCGGGCATAAAAATAGCCCAGTGCGCATGCTCCAGCTCACGACGGAAAAGTCATATTCGCGAACGACTTACGAAAACGACGGAAAAAGACGACGCTGACCCGACGCCATACTTAACATGCATACGACGGACCTACGTAAACTTGCTCCTCATTATAGCAGGGGCAAGTTTACGCTTACGGAAACGTCGTAAAATCACTGCGTCGTCCGCGCGTACGTTCGGGAATCTCGCGTAACTAGCTAATTTGCATAGACGACGGGGAAAACGACGATGCGACACCTAGCGGCGGGAAAAAAAATTGCATTTAAGATCTGACAGCGTAAGAGCCTTACGCCTGTCAGATCTAAGGGATATCTATGCGTAACTGATTCTAAGAATCAGTCGCATAGATACGCCGGGCCAGATTAGGACTTACGACGGCGCAAATGGCATTGCGCCGTCGTAACGCCTTTGAGAATCTGGCCCAATCACTTTTAAAGTAGTCTGGTATGCAGTTTAGAAATACACATCTGTGAATCTAGGGTGTTGATTTATACTGACCTACTGTTAAAGTCCACAAAGGTCATTTTTATTCATATTCCATAACTCCTACTATCATGGAGATACCTTTATAATAGGTTGCTACATTAAAGTGAAAGAAGAAACTCAGTTAGATACCAAACATGCCTAATTTACCAGGTTCAGAAGGCCAATAGGACACATTACACGTCCTATGAGAAAGATGCATCATAGACCAGTCATATTTGATCTCTAACAAATTACCAGGTCTCCTTGCTTTCGATGTATCCCTTATGCCTATACCACTGTTCTAACATAAACCCTTTTTCTTTTCAGAACCCTGATGGGATTGTGGTGAAAAAAGACCGTTTTTCTTCTGGTGAACATGTTGGCATTGTTGAAAAAACATTCAACATTCCAGAGATCACTAAGTAAGTCTTTATCTTGTGTAGAGATCTGTCAGACGTTCTATTGTTAGCCGTTTATCTGCTAAATACCCTTTCTCATCAGCAGTATATAGCAGTCTTGTGACTTCTATCAGTCTCTGGTTAAAACTTGTAGGAGGAGTTTTCATTCTACTCTGACTGTGCCATGAGGCTGCGTGACCCCTGACCCTCTGTCTGGACAGTGCTGATTGGCCCTGTGCTGATCACATGCACCCTCCCAAAAAAAAATTAAAATTCTAAAGCAAGACACACCAAACTGAGCATGTGCAGAGTGCCCCTGAGGCTCTGTTCTATCAGGAGATGAATTGGCGACAGTGCAAGAAGGGGTAGATCAGAGACAACAGGTTCAAACAGCCTTTTTACACAATGCAGAGGATTAACCCCTTAGGTTTCACAGTGAGTATAACATGCATGCTTTACTGCATATACAGACTGATTTTACTGTTGTGGGTTTAGTAACACTTTAATGTGTAGAAAGTAGGAGCAACTAATCTGAGTTCTCTTCTCTCTACAGATTAGACAACCAGACCCGGACTAGCTATAGGGCATACTGGGCACATGCCCGGTGGGCCGTGGCGGTCCCCGGCGGCCTGCAGGCCACATGTCACATCTCCCCCCAGTGTAACATGCAGGGGGTTCAGAACTGTTAGGGGGGTGTCTGTGTAACAAACTGTGGAGGGCTGTGTAATGTAAAGGGATCCAGAGGTGCAAGGTGCTGTGTAATGTAAAGGGGTCCAGAGGTACAAGGTGCTGGAACTCCACATCCCATCATTAACCGCCGCCGCGAAGCACCACGGCCGCCGCGAAATATTTGTGTAAGAATTTAAAAAATATTAAAAATACCTGATCACATAATCTCTGTTCTCAGCTGTATAAGGAGCTCCGACAGCTAGGGGTGGAGAAGCAGCAATACGGGAGTGGGGGGAGGGGGATATCATCACAATTGGATAGGGAATGTGATGAGAAATGGACAGAGGACTCTGCTTTGTGGGATGGGGAGGCAGAGGACACTGCTTTCAGGAGGCAAAGGACACTTTGTGGGGGGCAGAGGACACTGCTATGGGGGGGTAGAGGACACTACAGTGTGGGGAGTGTGATTTGAAGGGGGCAGAGGACACTGTTTTAGGGGGGTACAGGACACTACAAGGGGTGATGTGAAGGGGGGCAGAGGACACTGTTTTAGGGGGGTACAGGACACTACAAGGGGTGATGTGAAGGGGGGCAGAGGACACTGCGTTGAGGGAGTACAGAACACTACATCTATGCTACATCCATGTCTTTCTATTAGAAGCTCTTCTTTTTGCTTTATTTTTTGAGGGCGTCTCTCGTTCCCCCCAGGGATTTTTGCTTTCCTCCATGTTGTCCAGATAGATCTCAACCTCTGAAAGGTTGCCAACCCCTGCAGTAGTGAATACATTATATCTTTTAATCCAAATGTGAACTATGCCTTACAATAAATATGAACTTGACCAGTGGCAGCTGGTGAAGTTTTAAGATGGGGGGGCGCAAGACCTCGTCCCTCCACATTTGGTCCCTCCCACTTCTCATAAGCCACACCTCTTATAGAATCCACCCCCTCCGTCCCCTGTATTCCACTTGCTCCCACTCATAGTGTCAGGAGTTTACAGCTCAGCATCACAGGGCAGAGTATATAGCCCCAGCATCACAAATCATGGTATATAGCGCAGTCTTACAGATTGGCACAAACAAACTAAAAAAATTACACTGTTAGTAATGAAGGACTCTAAATGGGCATGAGATTATCAGAGACTGCGGACACATACTGCACGAAATTACCAAAGACTGCGGACATACTACACAAGATTACCAGAGACTGCGGACATACTGCACGAGATTACCAAAGACTGCGGACATACTGCACGAAATTACCAGAGACTGCAGACATACTGCACGAGATTACCAGAGACTGCGGACATACTGACTGCACGAGATTAACAGAGGCTGTGGAAATAACTGCATTGGGGGGGGGGGGATACGGGCACTATTTCCGCCAAACCTGTGTTACTGTATATACAGAGGAATTGACACTGTGACTGTACAGGAAAAATCTTGAATATAATACCTTTTGGAATCCTTCTAATCCATTTACAAAGTTTGAATCATGGGAGAATAAAAAGGAAAATGGTAATAGTTTCTGTGGTCAACAATCATAAAAACTCCCTACTTTACCTAAGCAGTAAGAAAAGCCTTTGTAAGTAAGAGTAATGTCCCTCCATCAAGTGTAAATGATTCCCCAGTCCTGTATCTTGACATAAATACAGCAATTCATATGTGCTCTTTCCTTACCACCGAGACTGCAGAGTACCTGAGGCAGCTTGGGCACAGTGGGAAGGAACTATTAGTCCATGAAGCTGGCTCCCGGCCGCTATTTCCGCCGAACCTAAGAAAAAAAAAGTTACGTTAAATAAGGGGGGGGGGGGGGGCGGTGGGCCGGTATTACGCCGAATCGTAAAAGTTAAGTTAAATAAGCGGGGGGGGGGGGTGCCAGCCGCTCTGGGCACAGAAATATACTGGGTGCTGTGCACGCGCCCGGCCACAAGTCCAAGTCCATCGCGCTGGAAGCTGTGGCACGATGGGCTCCGCCACAAAGGCATTTTTTTGCTGCCAATGTAGCGCCACATCTGCAATCTCGTGATTGCACAGACGTGGCGCTACTTATACTGCACTGTGCCCGACGCCCGAACACAGTGCACATAAGCACCTTTTTTCAATTTTTTTTTTTTTTAAAGGGACATGTTTAAATACATTTTTTTTTTTATTATTATAATTTTTTTTTTACTAACTTGGGGGAGGGGGGGGCATCTACCGGGCGCCCCCTATGGACGGGCCGCCACTGATTACTTGACACAAAGAGAAACATAACAAAGCAGAATGCAAAGAGCGAAGTGCGGTGATGCATAACGCCCGCCAAGAAATGTATCGTACCATAAGCCGATATCTGGTTCCCAGGGGCTACTGCTCTCTGAACATCATTGTTGTTGGGCCACAAATGAATCAGCCCACAAGGTCCCTGCTCAACCCTGTCAGTACAGACTTGTGTTTTTCTTGCAGTGAGGGATTATGGAAAATCTCCTGCAGATTCCAAGTGGCTCCTCAAGAAATCTTCAACACAGAGTTTGAGGTCAAGGAATATGGTGAGTACATCAATGTTGACAATCAATTATTTCATTTAAAAGCGATTTGAAAGAGAAAAACAAAATATGCTTTTTTTGTCCAAGCAACACTTATATTCAGATGCTGAGGTGTTAAGCCATTTCTCAGGGGCATCAGTGGGAATGGGGGTAGCATATGGAAATACAGTACCTACAGAGGACATAGGCCACCTGCCCAATTTTTTTACTTACTACTGAGCCTCCAATACTGTGAATAGGGATTCCCGAATCCCCCCACCAAAATCTTCCTTCACTTTAAAGTGGATGTAAACCCTCCATACACCCAGTGAAGTGAACAGCCTCAGATGATACACAGAGATGAAACAAATCTCCCTACATAGGTTTTACATGTATATCTGCTGTCTTCACATTTATATACAGTTTAGAAAGTTCAGATCATGTTAGGAAATGTTCTCTCCCTGGTTAACACAGAGTGTGATGTCTGGGCATACAGCCAAGATATCCAACATTGCTGATTGGAGGAAAGGCACACACCCCCTCTCATCATAGGCAGAGACTCTTAGAGGTGTTTTGTAATAGGACCTGCTCCCTGCTAATCTATTTTATCAACCTCCCCGGACTGAAGATTCAGGCTGCTTTTGTCTAAAAGTCTGAGAAATTGTCAGGAGTTATCAAGCTGATAACAGAGGAACGGTTCAGGAGAGAGCTACGGGACTTAGCTCATTGAAGAGAGATAACAAAATATTGCAGATTTTTGTGCCCAGCTCAAATTTCATGAATCAGGTTTGTAGTCCAGGATGATAGGACAGTCAAAATTAGAAGCATGTATTCTGTGAAAGAAGTATTGAATGCCAAGTTGTTGAAACATGCATGCGTTTTCTTGTTCATAGTTCTGCCGAGTTTTGAAGTCTTGTTGGAGACTCCTCAGAATCACTACTATGTGGATGACAATGACTTCACTGTGACCATTACAGCAAAGTGAGAACCTTCATTTATATTTTTTTCCCCCCATACATCTTACAATGCCTATAAAATGTACTTAAAGTGGAGTTCCACCCATAAATATAACATTACATCAGTAGTTTTAAAAAAATGTCATTAGTCCTTTACGAATTTTTTTTTTTTTTTTAGATGCCTTCAAAGTGTTGTTGCTAGTAGGCATGTGCAAAAGGGAAAATTTCGTTTCGTTTCGTTTCGTTTTAATTCGTTATTTAATTAATTTCGTTAAGTTAGGTTCGTTACATGTGTTAAATTCGTTTTCGGAACTCGTTCGTTTTCGACCGAATTTCGAAAAATCCGGTCGAATTCGAAAATTCTCTCTTCGAATATAATTTCGAAATTCGATCGGAATTCGAAAAAAAAAAAAAAAAAAAATTTCGAATTCCAAATCGAAAACCTGTGGACGAAATTCGATCGGAATTCGAAAAAAAAAAAAAAAAAAATTCGAATTCCAAATCGAAAACCTGTGGAAGAAATTCGATCGGAATTCAAAAAAAAAAAAAAAAAAAAAAAATTCGAATTCCAAATCGAAAACCCGCGGACGAAATTCGATCGGAATTAAAAAAAAAAAAAAAAATCGAATTCCGATCGAATTTCGTCCGCGGGTTTTCGATTCGGAATCGAAAACGTTCGGATTCGGTAAATTCATTAATATTGCAATTCGGGAATTCGTATGCATCCGAATGTCCGAATAATGAAAAATTCGTCCGAATTACGATTCGGAACGAAACGAAATGCACATGCCTAGTTGCTAGGCAGAATAGTTAATCTTCCCTCTTCCTGCACCTAGGTGCTTAATGCTTCCTAACCTACACCGCACAGACTCCTGGGAATGTAGTGGGTGTATCTTTCCAGGAGTCTGTGCACTCCCCAGTCTCAAAGAATCATGTGACTTGGACAGCACAGGTGCTGAAACCTGATCTGACACTGCTTGTGCAGCACTGAGCATGTGCGAGATTTGCAAGGCTGAAATCCAGGAAGTCATACAGTCTGGCTTCATGATGCCCACACTTAAGATGGCCCCAGTCAATTTCTATTTTATAAAGTGTCTAAATGCTGTAACAACCTAACAAAACGGACCTTAGTTTACAGACTAACTTTACTAGAATACATTAAGCTTGTGTATTACAGGGGTATTTATATTTAAAAAGTGTAATTGTGGCCGGAACTCCGCTTTAAGTAAAGTAGAACAATAAAAAAATACTTGGACTATTTCGCCCTTCAGGTTGGCGCGCAATCGTGTTTTTACACTTTGAGTCATTTTGGTTACCCACCGAGGGGAAAGGGGTGAAAACTAGACTGTGCTCTTATAAATACAAGTGAGATCAAATAAACAATTGACAATTGCACAAAAAGTACATCATTTACAGTTCAGATAAAAGTGCTCAGTGCAAATGAATACAAAATGATTTTCCCCAGGAAAGAAAACATTATGAATGTTCAAATTTGTATATTTAACCACTTAACCCCTGGACCATATTGCTGGTCAAAGACCAGAGCACTTTTTGCGATTCGGCACTGCGTCGCTTTAACTGACGATTGCGCGGTCGTGCGACTTGGCTTCCAAACAAAATTGGCGTCCTTTTTTCCCCTCAAATAGAGCTTTCTTTTGGTGGTATTTGATCACCTCTGCGGTTTTTAGTTTTTGCGATATAAACAAAAATAGAGCGATAATTTTGAAAAAAAATTATATTTTTTACTTTTTGCTATAATAAATATCCCCCAAAAATATATAAAAAAAAAATAAGCAATAAGCGTCTATTAATTGGTTTGCGCAAAAGTTATAGCGTTTACAAAATAGAGGGTATTTTTATGGCATTTTTATTAATATTTTTTTTTTACTAGTAATGGCGGCGATCATCGATTTTTTTTCGGCACTGCGACATTATGGCGGACACTTCGGACACTTTTGACACATTTTTGGGACCATTGGCATTTTTATAGCGATCAGTGCTATAAAAATGCATTGGATTACTATAAAATGCCACTGGCAGTATAGGGGTTAACACTAGGGGGCGGGGAAGGGGTTAAGTATGTTCCCTGGGTGTGTTCTAACTGTAGGGGGGGTGGACTCACTAGGGGAAAAGACTGATGGCTGTTCATACATTGTATTAACAGAAGATCAGCATTTCTCCCCCTGACAGGACCGGGAGCTGTGTGTTTACACACACAGCTCTCGCTCCCCGCTCTGTAACGAGCGACAGCGTGTGCCCGGCGGCGATCGTGCCCACCGGGCACGCGCACAGGAGTTGGGGGCGAGCTGGGGACGCACCCCTAGTGGCCTGCGGGAGAGCCGACGTATAGCTACGGGCTCTCACGCAGGGGAGCCGAACTGCTGCCATATAACTGCGGTGGTTGGTCGGCAAGCAGTTAATATAGAGATGCTATATGGCAGTGGTCCACTGTCCTCAGGGCCCACTAACAGGCCAGGTTTTAAGTATTACCTTGGGGAGGTGCAGACTAGAATACTGCAATCACTGAGCAGAAAATGATATCACCTGTGATGTATTTCAGTTATCTTGCAAACCTGGCCTGTTAGTGGGTCCTGAGATGTAGGATATTATTGTTTGGAAGGAGCACAGGAGAAAGATGGCAACATTATTGTATATATGTGAGAACGGATTTGTTTGGGCATGTGACCCCTAATCATGTGAGACATTGCTGACGAAACTTCCGGGACACTTTACTTCTGGTTGTTGGAACACAGGTGGCGTTTCCATTTTCTATGCTTATACATGTCTGAGTATTTTTACATTGATGAAAGTGCACGTCTATAGATTTTCCCGACTTGTTCAATTTAGTGTAAGGAATACATAGGAAAAATGCATGTTGACAAGGGGAGTGTAGAGGAGGGCGGGGAGTCTACTGACATCACGACTCCACCCACAGAGCTCCAGACAACAGATCCACCCACAGAATCTGCAGTTTTTCAGTTCATATAACAGACAGAGGGGAGACATTTGACAGGTAAGGATACATGCAGGAGGCATCTATATCCTTATAGATCAGCAATATGGCAGTAGTTTAGAAAGGATGAGAGGGGGTTTACAGCCACTTTAAGGCCCGTACACACGATCGGATATTTCCGACAACTATTGTCCGATGGACGTGTTTTGTCGGATAATCCGACCGTCTGTATGCTCCATCGGGCAATTGTTGTCGGAATTTCCGACAACAAATGTTGGATGTTCATGCTCTCAAACTGTCCGACAGCAAATGTGTTCCGTCGGATCATCCGATCGTGTGTGCACAAATCCGTCGGACTAAAATACAAAGTACAACCACGCATGTTTCGAACCAATGCTAACTATAAGACAATATTAGCATAAGTTTCCCAAAGGGTGGTGTAAAGAGCAGAAAAACCACATAGTTTCGTGAATGTTGGCTGAAAAAGTTCTGCCGTCTGTATGCAGAACAAGTTCACGGACAACGCCCTTTGGACAAAAAATCGTTGGAATTGTCCAATTTCATACCCTGTACCTTTTACTTTTGCTGACCATCAATGCCTAACAATTTCTACATATCCTAGATTTCTGCATGGGAAGGCGGTGGAAGGTTCTGGATATGTGATGTTCGGAGCGATTGATAATAATGAGAAGAAGAGCTTTCCTGACTCTCTTACTAACATTACGGTAAGAACAACGGACACCTATGGCTCAGAAAGTACAATCAAGAAGATGTCTATGTATTATAGGGTATGGCCAAGAGAAACTTTACTGAGGATGAATTCCTTCATTTGGGGAAGGAGGGAGGGCAGTAAAGTGGAGCATGGGGCTCATGGAGCCCTCTCGTCTGTTCTCCACTGATGTTCAGAGATCTTTTTTTTTTCTCTGCTATGACCATGACTGCCCTGAGTGCCCCATACATTCACACATTGGCCCAGATTCACAAAGACTTACGACGGCGTATCTCCAGATACGCCGTCATAAGTCCGAATGGCCGCCGTCGTATCTATGCACCTGATTCATAGAATCGGTTATGCATAGATTTGGCCAAGATAAGAGCGGCGTAAGTCTCCTACGCCGTTGTATCTTGGGTTGCAATAATTAAGCTGGCCGCTAGGTGGCGCTTCCTTGATTTCCGCATCAAATATGTAAATGAGCAAGATACGCCGATTCACGAACGTACGTACGCCCGTCGCAATTAGTTACGCCGTTTACGTAAGACATACGCCGGCGTAAAGATAAAGCATGTCTCTAGGTGGCGCAGCCCATGCAAAGTATGGACGTCGGAACAGGCGTATCTTTTTTCGTCGTTTGCGCAAGGGCTGTGTGTAAATGATGTTCACGTCACAGGCATTGAGCCGACGTATCTTTGGGCGTAAATACAATGTGATACTGAGCATGCGCGCGCATGCGCCGTTCGTTCGGCCATGCATCTACATGGGGTCAAGCCTCATTTAAATACAACACGCCCCCTACCAGCCTACTTTGAATTACGCGTGCTTACATTTATGCTACGCCGCCGTAACTTAGGACGTAAGTGCTTTGTGAATACAGCACTTGTCTCTCTAAGGCCCAGATTCAATACGTTACACCGCCACCAGTTTTCATCGCAAGTGCCTGATTCACAAAGCACTTGCGTGAAAACTTCCGCCGGCAGCCTCCAGCGTAAGCCCGCGTAATTCAAACGGGCGTGTGCCATTTAAATTAGGCGCGCTCCCGCGCCGGACCTACTGCGCATGCTCCCTTTTGAATTTCCCGCCGTGCTTTGCACGAAGTGACGTCATTTTTTTGAACGGCGACGTGCGTAGCGTACATTTTAAAACACTGGGAAGGGAAGCAGTACTGTCACTGGCTGCGTTCTGCTGATGATTTTCAGCCTGATTTGTGGGCAGCACAGGGGCTTAACGGGCGGCAGGGCCGCCATCAGGAATTTTGTGGCCCCTTACACAGCTTCAGGCATGGGCCCCCTGGAGCAGAGAACCAGGGGGGGGGGGGTTGCTGCTGCCTGAAATTGAGAAGCGGGGGGGGGGGGCTGCCACAAATTTAGAAGCAGGAGGCCCTTTACAAAAAAAGAAGAAATAAAGAAAAATAGGGGTGTAGCCATCCGGGGACCTCTGGGCCCTTTAATAAAAAGAAAAAAAAGAAATAAAAAATATATATATATTTTTTTTTTTTTAAAAAAGGGGGTTGCCATCAGGGGCCCTGGGGACCTCTGGGCCCTTTAATAATTTTTTTTTTTATAAAAATAAATTACAAAAAAAAAGAGGGGTTGCCATCCGGGACCTCTGGGCCCTTTAATAAAAAATAAAATAAAATAAATATATATAAAAAAGAAACATTTATAAAAAAAAGGGGGGGGGTTGCCATCCAGGGCCCTGGGGACCTCTGGGCCCTTTAATAAAAAAAAAAATACAAACAAAATATAAATATAAATAAAATAATATAAAAAAAAGGGGGTTGCCATCCGGGGCCCTGGGTCCTTTAATAATAATAATAATAATAATAATAATAATAATAATAACATTTATGTATTATATATATTTTTTTTTTTTCAAAGGGGGTTGCATGGGCCCCAAACAGTGACAGGGCCCTGGGCAGCTGACCCTGTTTGTCCTATGGTAAAGACGGCCCTGTCTATATGTGATCCAGTTGTGACAAGATAGCTGCACATTGCAGTAATAATATAATTAGCAGACTAGTGGGGAGATTTACTAAAACTGGAGCACACAGAATCTGGTGCAGCTCTGCATAGTAACCTATCAGCTTCCAGGTTTTACTGTCAAAGCTTAATTGAACAAGCCGAAGTTAGAAGCTGATTGGCTACAATGCACATATGTGCCAGATTCGGTGTGCACCCGTTTTAGTAAATCTCCCCCAATGACTCAATCCAAATGACATCCTGCAGATCACAGAAAGCTTTAATCCAAATCCTGTGCAAATCTTCACAGATGAACATCAGATAAATCAAAAAAATCTAAATGCTGTATGTATAGCTCTGGTAAAGAACCATTTATGTACACTCTCCAACCACCTTTAACCTGATTAGTCCCAACCTTCCTTTAACCGAAGGATAGATACACCCCACCTACATAACCAAATATATACAGGCTATAAAAATATACAGTATTTACAAAACCATGAATGCAGACGTTTTGTATTTTTAGCTTAAAGATGGGAAAGCAGAAGTGAAACTGCAGAGGTACATGATCACCGGACGATACTTTGATCTATCTCTCCTCCTTGGAAAGTCTCTCTATGTCGCTGCAACTGTGTTGACCAATGCAGGTAGGAAAAGTACTCAGTGTTGGTCTGGAGTTTCAGCAAAAAAAGATACTGTAGACTCTAACATTTTCATGTGTCTTTCAGGCAGTGATATGGTGGAAGCAGAGAAGACTGGGATTCCAGTGGTAAACACCGCATTCAAGATACTTTTCACCAAGACCTCCAAGTACTTCAAGCCTTCAATGCCCTATCTGGCCAAGGTAAGGCTTCCCAATGCTTACTGTGGTAAGTACGAGAAGGGCTTACACTTGCTAACCCTTGCAGATGGTTCATTTATTTTACTCTACAGAAAATGTGTCAAGAGTCTCAGTGATGCAGTAAGACATGGAGACATGGTAGAAGGCAACAAAGTGGAAAACCGGCAGAGATCTTGCTGCTATAGTCACACCAAGATAAAAAAAAAGCCAGTGGTTGAGTTAGTCCACCGACTTTCACCTCCAAAAAAAGTTTTGGTGAGCCAAACATTTAAACCTTAACTACTTGCCGACTTGCCGCCGTCATTCTACGGCGGCAGGTTGGCTCTCCTGCGTGAGAGCCCGTAGCTCTACGTCGGCTCTGTCGCAGGGAACTAGGGGTGCGCGTTACAGAGCGGGGAGCTGTGTGTGTAAACACACAGCTCCCGGTCCTGTCAGGGGGGGAAATGCTAATCCTCTGTTCATACAATGTATGAACAGAAGATCAGTGATTTCCCCTAGTGAGGCCACACCCCCTACAGTTAGAACACACCCAGGGACATACTTAACCCCTTTCCCGCCCCTAGTGTTAACCCCTTCACTGCCAGTGGCATTTTTATAGCAATCCAATGCATTTTTATAGCACTGTTTGCTATAAAAATGCCAATGGTCCCAAAAATGTGTCAAAAGTGTCCGAAGTGTCCGCCATAATGTCGCAGTACCAAAAAAAATCGCTGATCACCGCCATTACTAGTAAATATAGAGTATAAAAATGCCATAAAAATACCCCCTATTTTGTAAACGCTATAACTTTTGCGCAAACCAATCAATAAACGCTTATTGCGATTTTTTTTTTTACGAAAAATATGTAGAAGAATACGTATCGGCCTAAACTGAGGAAAAAAATAGTTTTTTTATATATATTTGTGGGATATTTATTACAGCAAAAAGTAAAAAATATTCATTTTTTTTAAATTGTCGCTCTACTTTTGTTTATAGCGCAAAAACTAAAAACCGCAGAGGTGATCAAATACCACCAAAAGAAAGCTCTGTTTGTGGGGAAAAAAGGACGCCAATTTTGTTTGGGAGCCACGTCGCACGATCGCGCAATTGTCAGTTAAAACGGCGCAGTGCCGAATCGCAAAAAGTACTCTGGTCTTTGACCAGCAATATGGTCCGGGGGTTAAGTGGTTAAGGGGGCTTTTCATTTTACATTGATTCCTGCATAATTACTCCCGCCTCTCCGCTGGGTCCCTAGCTTGGCACTCAAGATACCTCTTAAGCTTCACCCCACTGGTCCGCTTTGTCCCTGGCTTGACACACAAGGCTACTCTGCAAGTGTCGCCTCCACTGACTGGGTCCCTGGCTTGCTACCCACTGAAGTTTCCTGATTCTTCACCATCCATGGTTGGTGAGAATGCTGCAACAGTGCTTGCTTCAGTTACTCACTGTGGTCCTGGTAATAAGGTGGTTGGCCCCTTAGTGGCGACAGCTTCCCCTCTTCCTCTGACCATGGCAGGTTCTCAGGCCGGTAGAACCGTCACTTCTGTTTGGACTGCAAGCCGCAATCCCAACCCTGCGCTGCTTTCTCTTGCTTCTGGATAGGCCCTCAGACAACCTAGCAGCCAGATGTGCCCGGGATAGGCCCAAACTCCGGCCTAGCTGCCCAGGCAGTACAACCCACGTCCACCCAGACAGCCGTCCAGGTGGCACAGAACACTAATCACCTGACTCCACCCAAAATATATAGGTTCTCCCAGCAGGCCAAGGGATTTAAAGCCGTTGTATAGTGCCCTAAATAATTTTTTTGGTCACCTGTAAGGCAAAAGGCATAATGAGCTAGTATGCACCGCATACTAGCTCATTATGAAATACTTACCTTAGAATGAGTCGTCGGTAACTTACTTGGTCCACGCCGAGGTAGCTGACATGTTGCCTCGGCGTGTCTTCTGGGTATCGCGGCTCCAGCGATTTGAGTCTGGAGCCACGATGTTCGTCTCATGCATGTGACGCGGAAGACTTCTCTCCGGCAAGGTCGGTTGTCTGCTGGGCCTTCAGCCAAGAATCCCCTGTGAGCATGCACCACTGCAGTCAGCGGCTCATTGCAAGGGGAATATCTAAAGGTTTAGAAGATATTTTTTTTACCTACAGGTAAGCCTTATTACAGGCTTACCTGTAGGTCAGAGTGAAAAAAATTACTATATAACCACTTTAAGAAAACCCCTGCCCATTGGCTGGGAGACCCCATATACCCATAATCTGACCTTGCATTACCCTTCTCGTATCTAATGCCACTAGTTACCTGGCCACCTAGTGGCAAAAGAGAGAAGTGCAGCAATTGCAGACTTAGAGTGAAATCAATTGATCCCTAACAATAGGCCAATGTAGCTATACCTGGCAGGTAAATTTAGGAGTAACCCTGCCTAAACACCAGGGTACTACAATTAATTTAAGTAAAGTGTTGCATGACCGCTCAATTGTCATTCAAAATGTGACAGCGCTGAAAGCTTTAAATTGGCCTGGGCAGGAACGGGGTAAAAGCGCCCAGTATTGAAGTGGTTTTCTTTGTCCAATTTTTTTTTAAAGTAAATTTCCTTATACTCGGACTTCCCACACAGGGGTTTGAGCATTGCACAGTGTGCAACACAAAACTACAGTCTACTGGCCATAAAGCAGCCTCATGCAGGCTACACCGGCTTTCAACAAACCTATTAGATTGTGATTTCTCCAGCCAGAATATGACTGTTAACATGATGCTCTTGCAGCAACTGTATCTCCCAAGTGTTGGCCTGGTCATTGAAGAAAGTCAGAGACGCCTAGCCTGTCCATGCACCTGCTGCTCATGGGTAGCACAATCCTCTCCTCAGGAGGGTGGAGCCCTGAACTCTATTCAGCTTCCATACCATAAGACCTGAACTCCACTCAGCTTCCATACCATAAGACCTGAACTCTACTCAGCTTCCATACCATAAGACCTGAACTCTACTCAGCTTCCATACCATAAGACCTGAACTCTACTCAGCTTCCATACAATAAGACCTGAACTCTACTCAGCTTCCATACCATAAGACCTGAACTCTACTCAGCTTCCATACAATAAGACCTGAACTCTACTCAGCTTCCATACAATAAGACCTGAACTCTACTCAGCTTCCATACCATAAGGCCTGAACTCTACTCAGCTTCCATACAATAAGACCTGAACTCTACTCAGCTTCCATACAATAAGACCTGAACTCTACTCAGCTTCCATACAATAAGACCTGAACTCTACTCAGCTTCCATACCGTAAGACCTGAACTCTACTCAGCTTCCATACCATAAGACCTGAACTCTACTCAGCTTCCATAGAATAAGACCTGAACTCTACTCAGCTTCCATACAATAAGACCTGAACTCTACTCAGCTTCCATACCGTAAGACCTGAACTTCACTCAGCTTCCATACCATAAGACCTGAACTCTACTCAGCTTCCATACCATAAGACCTGAACTCTCCCCAGCTTCCATACTATAAGACCTGAACTCTACTCAGCTTCCATACAATAAGACCTGAACTCTACTCAGCTTCCATACAATAAGACCTGAACTCTACTCAGCTTCCATACCGTAAGACCTGAACTATATTCAGCTTCCATACCACAAGACCTGAACTCTACTCAGCTTCCATACCATAAGACCTGAACTCTACTCAGCTTCCATACAATAAGACCTGAACTCTACTCAGCTTCCATACCGTAAGACCTGAACTCTACTCAGCTTCCATACCTTAAGACCTGAACTCTACTCAGCTTCCATAGAATAAGACCTGAACTCTACTCAGCTTCCATACCACAAGACCTGAACTCTACTCAGCTTCCATACCAAAAGACCTGTCCAAATTTGCACAATCAATAGTTACTGGTCATCATCAAAATCTGGACCTGGATTGGGAGGCTCCTTGACAAACAATACTCTACAAAGTCTCTCGGCTCAAGAACCCATACTAGGATTTCACAATCTTGGAGAAAACTTCAAGGCTCAACTCATATTTAGTTACTATATATGTGAACTCCATTTTCTACCTGAAAATAATCATTCTCATTTACTGCTCCTTTTTATTCAGTATATGTCTAAAATTTGTGTTAGCTCTCCAATTGCACTAATTACAACCGCAAAGACCTAAACCACCATTGAATAAAATGGTCCAGTTCTCATATGCAGTTTTCATGTGGTGCTCTGTTGACCTCAACAACATATATAACGTATAAAAGAGGCCCTACTCTCATATATATTTTTTTCTTTTCCAGATTTTGCTGCAGAATCCTGATGGCTCCCCAGCCCCAGGTGTTGAGATTTGTACGGTGGATGACACATGTTCTAAAACCAGCACAGATGGCACAACTGGAATTATTATAAACACCAAATCTGAAATCCAGGAGTTAAAAATTCTTGTAAGTGCTTGAAGACAAGCCAGTAAAGGAGTAATGTACTCGGTTTTAATGTGTAATTGACATTTTGTAGCCATTGGAAACACATAGAACATATTACATTTTATATGTCTGTAGCGATTACCCCCGGAGGAGCCGCTGGTTAGATTTGGGATCGGCGTATTTAAGTTACCTCTGTGATGTGTCTAGGGGTTATGACGGCAGTGAGAGCAATGACGGAATGTCCAAACGGATGACTGACGTTTTCAATTATTTTATTAATCCTGGTCAACACGACCAACAGTCAACTTGAGGTAGACAGCATAGGTTGGTGAAAAGAGAACAACTTCACAGATTCAGGCCTTGGATAAAGAAAGCAGTCCTGCCTTCAATAGTTACACTTTCTCACGTCGCCACTCCAGCCGGAGTGGGTAAAGTGCCCCTGGACAGACCCCTCTCACAGGCCTGGCAGCCAGAGCGCCACTTAAACTTCTGGGAAAGGAACAAGTCTCTGCCACAGACTTGGCTCTAATAGAGTATAAGGTTTAAAGATGAGACCTCTGCCACAGGCCTAGTATAAGGTTTAGATAGTAGAGCAAATCCTCCCAGTATATATTACCGACGACAGTTTGCCACATACAACCTGTCAGTCTTCAAAAGGTTGGGCACCCCTGCTGTAGACCACAGGCTGAATGGAAATAATCTATAAGTGAATATCCAGCTTTAGAAAGACTGCACTTTGGACATTTATTATAATGGTTGGACACATTTAGTAAGAGATATTAAACACTGTATTAGCACAATGACATATTTTTTTATATTTCTTCCTCTCCAGAACTTTTTAAATTTTTAGACTTTTGTGAATGTGTAAAGATTTTATTTTTTTTGTTCATATCTTCATTGATCAATAAAGCTGTGGTTTGACGCTTTGTTTTACTCTAGGTGCGGACTAAGGCTGAAGATATTCCTGATCACCGGCAGACTGTAGGCTCTTTGACTGTGACAGCTTACAAGCCATTGAGCGGATCTAAAAACTACCTCCACATCGGTCTCACGGCAACCCAGGTCAATCTGGGTGAAAACTTGCAAGTTCAGTTTTATATGAAGAATGCAATCCTGAGTGTCCAAAGAAGCATCACCCACATCATCTACATGGTAGAACCTTCAAACTATCTATCCTATTGTAAAAAAATACTCTTGTTGTTTTTCAGTTACTTAACCGGTTGTGGACACTGGGCGTGATTCAAAAGCCCAAAAAACATTGAAGTACACAGGGTGTGGTACTGTATGCCCTGTCCTTCCCTGTACCTATCCTTATCATACTGGATAAAGAAATAGGAGGGCATTGCAGCAGATTAACTTTCCATCTACACTACCTCACTACCTTGATTCACTCACAGAAATACTTGGGAATACAAAACATTCCCCCTGCTTTCTTACAATTCCAATAACCGTCCCTAGTGCTGTCATGCAGAGTTGAGGAAAGGAACCCGCTTAGCCTATATAAGATTTAACAAGCTCAGAGAGCTAAAGCTTACTTAAAGTGGAGGTTCACCCGGAAATGACAATTTTTAAGATTAGATTCATGCTCATTTTGTCTAGGGGAATCGGGTAGTTTTTTTTAAATCGAAGCCGTACTTACCGTTTTAGAGATACATCTTCTCCGCTGCTTCCGGGTATGGGCTGCAGGACTGGGCGTTCCTTCTTGATTGACAGTCTTCTGACAGGCTTCCGACGGTCACATCTATCTCGTCACGATTTTCCGAAAGTAGCCGAACGTCGGTGCGCAGGCGCCGTATAGAGCCGCACCGACGTTCGGCTTCTTTCGGCTACTCGTGACGCGATAGATGCAACCGTCGGAAGCCTTTCGGAAGACTGTCATTCAAGAAGGAACGCCCAGCCCCGAAGACCATACCCGGAAGCGGCAGAGAAGATCGCTCTCTAAAACGGTAAGTACTGCTTCGTTTTTAAATAAAACTAGCCGATTCCCCTTGACAAAATGAGCATGAATCTAATCTTAAAAAAAAAAATTCGGGTGAACTCCTGCTTTAAGCTTACAGGTAGGTAGATACTCGTATGTACCTCAATAGGGGGCCTGAGATAGTGAGCGTGGTCTCTCTTACTGCTCCAGTCCAAGCACCCCTAGGTAGTAGGACAGAGAGTGCAGTGAGGAAGGAGTGGCAAAAATGTTGGTGGATGGTGATGCCACTAGTGCCACTGGAACTCGTCAAAGCTATTGTCATGTAGCTGGAAGTGACACAGAAAAGAAGAGTACAGGAGCAAGTCAGGGTCAGCATCAGCTTGACAAGGTGGCGCCAATATGGCAGGCACTGACAGAGTCGGGGTCAGCAACTTGGGACATGCCTTGACAAAGGCAGGATGAGAAACTTGAGACAGGCATTGACAGAGTCATTACCAACAACTTGGGACAGGCCTTGACAGAGACAGGATCAGAAACGTGGGACAGGCTTTGACAGAGTCATGGTCACCAGCTTGGGGTAGGCATTCATGGAGTCAGGGTCAGCAACTTGAGACAGGCCTTGACAGAGTAAGGGTCAGCAGCTTGGGGCAGGCATTCATGGAGTTAGGGTCAGCAACTTGGGACAGGCCTTGACAGAGACAGGATCAGAAATGTGGGACAGGCTTTGACAGAGTCATGGTCATCAGCTTGGGGTAGGCATTCATGGAGTCAGGGTCAGCAACTTGAGACAGGCCTTGACAGAGTAAGGGTCAGCAGCTTGGGGCAGGCATTCATGGAGTTAGGGTCAGCAACTTGGGACAGGCATTGACAGAGGCAGGATCAGCAACTTCGGAAAGGCCTTGACAGAGGCAGGATGAGCAACTTGAGACAGGCCTTGACAGAGTCAGGATCAGCAATTTGGGACAGGCCTTGAAAGAGTCAGGATCAGCAACTTTGGACAGGCCTTGACAGAGTCAGGATCAGCAACTTGGGACAGGCCTCGACAGAGTCATGGTCAGCAACTTGGGCAGGTATTGATAGAGTCAAGGTCAGCAACTTGGGGCAGGCATTCATGGAGTAAGGGTCAGCAACTTGGGATAGGTATTGACAGAGTCAGGGTCAGCAACTTGGAGCAGGCATTGACAGAGTCCGGGTTTGCCCACTTGGGGCAAGCATTGACATCAGGGGGGGGAATAAGGTTTAGGAAGGCAGTCTTTTCAATATGGAACCAAAATCAAGAACACGGGGACGTGGCCTCAAACTAACTGGAGGAAAGTTCAAAAAGGATCTTGGAAAGTATTACTTTTCTGAAAGGGTAGTTGATGACTGGAATAAACTACCAATAGAGGTAGTGAGACAGTCAATGGTAAACGGCTTCAAACATGCTTGGCATAAATTTTGATACAACAAGGTTAATTGATAAAGTTAGAGTCAGCAACTTACGACAGGCATTGACAGAGTCATAATCAGTAACTTGGGACAGGCATTGACAGAGTTAGGGTCCACAAATTGGGGCAGGCATTGACAGTCAGGATCCACAACTTGGGGCAGGCATTGAAAGAGTCAGGATCAGCAACTTGGTGCAGGCAGTGACATAGTCCGGATCCGCAACTTGGGGCAAGCATTGAAAAAGTCATGGTCAGCAACTTGGGGCAGACATTGACAGAGTCAGGGTCAGCAACTTGGGGTAGGCATTGACAGAGTCAGAATGAGCAACTTGGAGTAAGCATTGACAGAGGCAGGATCAGCAACTAGGGGCAGGCATTGACAGAGTCAAGTTCCACAACTTGGGCAGGCATTAACAGAGTCAGAATCAGCAACTTGGGGCAGGCATTGACAGAGTCAGGGTAAGCAACTTGGGGCAGGTATTGACAGAGTCAGGGTAAGCAACTTGGCGCAGGTATTGACAGAGTCAGAGTCAGCAACTTGGGGAAGGCATTGATGGTGTCAGAATCATCAACTTGGGACAGGCCTTGACAGAGACAGGATTAGCAACTGGGGGCAGGCATTGACAGAGTCAGGGTCAGAAACATGGGGCAGACATTGACAGGGTCAGCAACATGGGGCAGGCATTGACAGGGTCATCAACATGGGGCAGGCATTGACAGAGTCAGGGTTAGCAACTTGAACTAAGCATTGACAGAGTTAGGATCAGCAACTTGGGGGCAGCAAAATACCAGAGATGCAAGCAGAAGCCATAGCCAGATAACTATCCAAGGCCAATACAGGAGCAGATCGACAGACAATGGAGAACCACAGAGGAGTCAGGGAACAAGCCAGAGCAGTAATGGAGATCAGGATCAGATGCGTTTCTTACCAGTAGTCTCAATGAACATGCATGTCCAGCTGCAAACAGGACTCACCTGCACACAGAAACATAACTATGCACAGGTGCGTACGCATTTGAAAGCACTGGAGTCTGGCCACGCAGGTTCGTTGATTTTTCTGACAGATACTGTGGATAATATTTCATTTAAGACAGACATTATGGACAAAGTGCAAGTTCACTTTCATGATTCAATGACCCAGAAGAAGTTGCAGGCCAAGAGCTCAGAATTCACAGGCCGCATGCGTGTTCAAAGCCAGTGACTTGCAATGAAGGAAGAAAGGGAAGCACTGGAACTGGTATCTTCAAAATAAAGTCAGCAGTGGCAGATTTTTCATTTCAGTCCTGACAGTTTGAATTAATGGTGTTTGAACCTATTTAAATGTTTTTATTTTTTTACTCCTGTTCTATCTTTTTCAGCCTCCTCATCCTTTTTCTTAGAATAATGATCTGTAAAACACATCCTTTCCACAGATCCTCAGCAAGGGCCGGGTCATAAAAATGGAGCGCGTGCAGCGTCAGCCAGAACAGACTTTTATTGCCACATCAATTGTGATCACAGAGGAATTCATCCCATCCTTTCGTATGGTGGCCTACTACGTGGTGCCTGGGGCCCAAAAAGAGGTTGTGTCTGATTCTGTGTCAGTGGACACGGCGAATTCCTGCATAAAACAGGTGAGGCTGGCTGTAAAGGAAATGTATGGCGGGTATGTACAGTATATATTATCTTTATTAATTATAGTCTGGAAAAAGCCTGGATCGATGCATATGGCTTGGATGTGACTGATGACGTGTAATTGGTGGGGTGTAGGTTGCAGCTCATGCAGCTCTCTCACCCTGATCTACCCCTTTCTTCCCGGTTACCCTCCCTTTCCTTCTCACACTTCCCCATATTCCCCCCTACCTCATTTACAGCCTTGAGTGGAGTCTTATCCTGGTGCAACGTCTGGTTAGGGGAACAATTTGGGTGACATTTGTTTTATGTTAAGGATGCTGCATAAGCTTCATCATCCTTCTATTATGAAAACCGTATGTATACTTCCCCTATATCCTATGTATTATCTGGGGAAAATGTACCAAGACCTCATGTATTTTTATATGATTCCTATCTGTAGCTTGTGATGGGTTACACCAATTGTGATTTTTGTGCTTAACCTGGGCATTATTCAAAAAACATTTACATGTTTAAAAAAAAAAAGAGCGATACTATGGCTAGGCCTTGCAGCCTAGTAACAAAAATTGTCCAGTTTTGGCAAGAAAGCCTAGCCCGTGAGGTGTGCAGAAAAAAGCACCATTTCTCACAGTGGGGTCCCAAACCCATAGTGATACTCAGAGCACCTCCAGGTTGTCACCCCAGGGGGCGCTTACCACTACTGGCTTTCTGCCTTCCCAGCCCCTGGCCAGATGAGGTAGCATGCCTTCATCGCTTGTCTGAGCAAATAAACCTTTGGACCATGTTTTGGAGATCCTTGTTGTACTGGTGATATATTCTTCCTTCCTTCCCAGTGGTCACTGCAGCATCCACTTACCTAACCATTTCCAGGATTGTGTGCATTGGAAATATTTATATTTACTTGCATGAGGAGCCTGAAATGATGAGGGTGGCCCCTTGCACAGTTTCTGTCCAAGCACCCCTAGAAGTTGAGACGGGGTTTGCAAGGGCGACGGAATGGCACACATGCCAGGGTGCAGAAACTGAAGACTGGAACTTGGGAGTGGTGGTATCAGAGGAGCAAGGGTACAACTGGTGGGAGACCGTGAAAATGTAGAGTTCAGTTAAGGGCAGAGTCAAATCAGAAGGCAGGTCCAGTAGCAGCCAACATGTGAAATCATAAGCTGGATCAAAGTCAGGAACAGGCAGAGTTTGGCAACGTGCGGGCAGCAAGGTACCAAGTCAACAGGCAGAGTCTTGGACAAAAGTCCATGCCAAGGCCATAATTAAGTAGAGGCTCATCGATCATAGGCAGACAAGGATAATCCAAGAGCAGGTCGGGTGAAAGCTGGGTCAGTAACAAAGTCAGGCATAAGTTCAGGATCAGGAACCACAGGAGTACAGACTGGAAGACGATTTAGCACGATCCTATGAAGAACTCAGGTTTAACTAGCCCACTTGGTGCCAGTATCTGTGGTGCTATAAATCCCACCTGGCAATTAAAGGTGTTCTTGCCCATTTTTGTGTATTCCAAATCCTCCTGGTACATTCTCCATATTATAAACCAACATAAAATCCAGTAGCAAGGGTGCTCCCCAGATTCTACTAAACACTGAAATATCAATTTTGGATAACTGCTCTTGTAAGAAATGTATTGTCTTTGTGTAATCAAGTCCATTGACGCATTTGTGTTTCTTCTTTGTCAGCTTGAACTGTCTGAAGATACAAGGAATATTGTCCGGGATCCCCAGCCGGGGTCACGTGTGGTGCTGAAAATCACAGGAGAACCTGGAGCCAGTGTCGGCATGCTGGCCTTGGATAAGGGTGTCCTTGTCCTGAACAAGAAAAATCGAATGTCACAAAACAAGGTAGGTAGGAGTGTCAGTATAGATCAAGGGTGATTGAATTCCAAAACGTAATTTCTAGATCTATTATCAATAGTTTTTCTCCAACACCTTCTAAATATATTCAACAAAGTGAATATAGATTTCTCTTCACATATGATTAAATATATACAACAGAGTGAATATAGATTTATCTTCACATATGATTTTTTTTATCCCCTTTATTTAAGCGCCAGCACTATAAATGGGTCATGGTTCCAGGATTTGATAGGCAGGGCTCCCAAATTCCAATCTTTCCACACTTAGTGGCTGCACAAGGCAGACTATTGGTTACAGCTCGGTCACAGTTCAGGGGGTAGATAACAACGCATATATGTTTCCGCTGGTCGTTAAGGCCACCTGCCCTGCTGCCCCATTTATGTGCAGCGCTGTCAGGGGTTAAGGTGCCAATAATTGTAAGCAATACGTTTACGAAAAATGCGCTGAACTACAAGTTGAGGTCTGCAGGCATGGACAATAAAGTTTGTTCTTGGATAGAAAACTGGTTAAAGGGGAACGTCCAAAGGGTAGGGATAAATAACATGAACTCAGACTGGTCTGGAGTGATAAGTGGGGTACCCCAAGGTTCTGTCTTGTGACCAATTCTATTAAATTTTTTCATAAATGACTCAAGCCCCTTACACACGACTGGTTTTCCTGCCAGGAAAACTGCGGTGGAGAGCTTTTGGCCGGGAATCCCGGCCGTGTGTATGCTTCCTCGCAGTTTTCCCGAAGGAAAACTGCCGGGAATCCCGGCGGGAAAATAGAGAACCTGCTCTCTATTTTCCTGCCGGGATTCCCAGCGGTTTTAAACCCGGCAGTTTTCCTATGGGGAAACACTGCGAGGAAGCATACATATGGCCGGAATTTTCCGGCCAAAGCTCTCCCCGCAGTTTTCCCGACGGGAAACCTGGCCGTGTGTACACAGGGAAACTTACCGAGCAGGTTCTCGGGTTTCCCGTCGGGATTCCCGGCGAACATTAGACTGCCGAGAATCCGGTCGTGTGTACGAGGCTTTAGAGGAAGCTCAATCTCAGTTTTTGTAGACAATACAAAAATAAGCAGGGCAATAACTTCACATCATGATATATAAATTTTATATAAAGATCTGAACAAAATAATGGAGTGGGCAACTATATGGAAAATTAGGTTTAATGTGGAGAAATGTAAAGTAATGCACTTGGGGGCTAAGAACATAAACACAAACTACTCACTGGGGGGGGGGGGAACCTCTGGGGGAGTCAAGGATGGAAAAAGATCTGGGGGTCTTAGTGCAACTACAAGCACTAAATATATTCTCGCTAGAGAAGAGACGCTTGAGAGGGGACATGATAGGAATTTACAATTACCTCAATGGTGATCCCAGCATGGGAAAAAAAAACAATTCAATTGCAGGGAGTGTAAGGCCTCGTACACACGACCAGACATGTCCGATGAAAACAGTCCGCGGACCGTTTTCATCGGACATGTCTGCTGGGTGATTTTGGTCTGATGTGTGACCGAACATGTTTCAGCGGACATGTTCGGTCGTGTGTACAAGGCCTAAGAGAACACGGGGCCACACAATGATATTGGAGGAGAAGCGGTTTAACCTTAAGCTGCGCATGGGGATATTCACTGTCAGGGCGGTAAGAATGTGGAACTCTCTTTCACAATTGGTGGTCTCAGCGGGGATTATTGATATTTTTAAAAGACAGGATTATGGGAAATGATTATCGACACTGACACACCTACACGGGTTAAACTGGATGGACTATTGACTTTATTCAACCTTACCTACTATGTAACTATGAACGAAGCAAAATTTCCCAACAAACCTGTTCATGAGAACTTAATTGATTGATTGACTTATCCTGAAGGAGAATGGCCATACTGTACATGGACTGAAATTCATCTGGTTCCTGCTGAACTGATTGAATTTCTGAACCATGTATTGTCCAGCATTAGAATGCTTTGTTGTAACAGAGAGATTTACGTGGTTGCATTCTCCTTCTGATCCAACAGGTTGTAGCGATGAGTGGGAGAATTTTGATGTATTTCAGAAACTTTTCTTATTCAGGAGAACTCCTACATGACATCCCATAGCCGCCTCCTTGGACAAACAGTCAAACCAAGTGCGCCCAAATGTGTTGAGGGCACCTGGGATCAGGGCAGCCTTCAGACATTTTGGGACCCTTTACACAGCTTTAGGCCTGGCACCTCCTGGGCAATCTTAGAAGAAAACACTGTTAGAGTCTGCAAAAGAGGTTCACTTTACAGCAGGACTATGGACCTAAACATACAGCCAGAGCTACAATGGGAATGTTTAGATCAGGGGTGCCCAATCTTTTGAAGAGTGAGGGCCACTTAAAGGGGTTGTAAAGGAAAAAAATGTTTTCATAATAAGCATCCTTTACCTGCAGACATTCCTCTTTTCACTTCCTCATTGTTCGTTTTTGCTCAGAAGTTGCTCTATTTCTTCTCTGTTCTGTTCACTTCCTGCTTGTCCGATTTTACTGACCACCGTGAAGGGAGGCTTTACTGCGGTGGTCAGTAACGTGCTCACCCCCTCCTGGGAACTACATCTGTGCGGCAGGACGCTCTCTACGTGTTAGAGACTTCAAGGAGGTGTGAATTACTGGGCGTGCCGCAATTCATAGTGGGAAATGTAGTTCTTACATGAAAGAGCGATGCAAACCAGGAAGTGAATGAGAGAACAGAAACTAGAACGCCGGAGGTGATATAGATGAAGGAATTTAATAGGTATTTACTCGTTTTTTAACAGAATCATTACACTATTCTGTCTGTCTACCTTGCAGACATTCATTTTAGGCAAAAAAATGTTTTCCTTTACAACTCCTTTAAGTGACTTGGTTACTGGTCGTGGGCCACAATGATCTACCACTCCTTAGAGGCGAATGGTGGGTCTGATTAGGTCAGACTGATTGTGTGAAAGGGGCCTAAGGCTGCTTTCACACTGATGTATGGTTGTTTACCCGCACCACGAATGCAGCACAGTTCACCTGTGGAATTCCTGCAGGTTAGCTACACTTTGCCAAAGACTTCTATTATATCCTGTAAGTGTGGTGCACTTTCAGAAAGCACACCAAATTTGCAGGTAATAGAAGTCTAGGGCTCAGGGCAGGTAATCAGTTTAAAAGCTGCCCAGTAACCACTGCAGAACAGATATGCCCATATATACACTGTGATTTTAGTATTAAACTTACCTTTAATAACAGTATTCTATTCTATTCTATTGTATTCCATACCAGAGCAGGAGGTCGCGGGCCACATCAGAGGGCTCCACGGGCCACATGTGGCCCCCCGGGCCACTGGTTGGGCACCCTTGGTTTAGATCAAAGTACATTCATGTGTTAGAATGGCCCAGTCAAAGTCCAGACCTAAATCCAATTGAGAATCTGTGGCAAGACTTGAAATATTGCTGTTCAAGGGCGCTCTCCATCCAATCTGATAGAACTTGAGCTATTTTGAAAAGAAGAATGGGCAAAAATTTCACTCTAGATGTGCAAAGCTGGTAGAGACATCCCCAAAAAGACTTGCAGCTGTAATTGCAGGGAAAGGAGGTTCTACAAAATATTGACTCCAGGGGGTTGAATACAAATGCACGCCACACTTTTCACATATTTATTTGTAAAAAAAAAAAACAGTTAACCATTTTCCTTCCGCTTCACAATTTTGTGCCACCTTGTGTTTGTCTATCACATGAAATCCAAATAAAATACATTTACGTTTTTGATTGTAACATGGCAAAATGTGGAAAATTTCAAGGGGTATAAATACTTTTTCAAGGCACTGTATATTGCTTGACTCCCCTACTCTCATGCTTATTTCCAAATGACAGGCTTGCATTTATTGGCCAACATTACTGCGTTCATTAAAGACATTTTTTTTATTCTTTGCCAGGTCTGGGGCGAGGTGGAGCGGAGCGATCTCGGCTGTACGCCAGGAGGTGGCATCGACAGTGCTGGGGTTTTTACTGATGCCGGACTTGCTGTTGAATCCAACCTGGGCCTTACCAGTCAAACTCGGAATGGTATATTTCAAAGAGATATGGGGATGGAAATATGTATATGTACTATGTGTATGGATTTAAAATGTAAAATGAGTAGATATTACAGTTGAACCTAAGCTAAAACTTTTTATAGTTAGTTGTCTGGGTATATATACTGTGTGGGCCAGATCCACAAAAACGGGCATATATTTAGGCGGGCGTAGCGCATCTCATATGCGCTACGCCGCCGTAAATCAGAGTGGCTCGTAGGGTATCCACAAAGAACTTGCTCCCATATGTGGGCCGGCGTAACGTAAAGCTGCCGGCGTAAGCCCGCCTAATTCAAAGTAGGCTTGGAGTGGGCGTGTTATATGTTAATCTAGTATGACCCAACGTAATTGACGCTTTTTACGAACGGCGCATGCGCCGTCTGTGGACGTATCCCAGTGCGCATGCGCGAAATCACGTCGCAAATAGTCAATGCTTTCGACGTGAACGTAACTTACGCAAAGCCCTATTCACGAACGATTTACGCAAACGACGTAAACTACGGAAAATTCGACGCTGTCCCGAAGTCTACACTTAACATTGCGTACGCCTCATAGAGCAAGGGGTAACGTTACACCGAAAAAAGCCTTGCGTAAACGACATTAAAAAATTGCGCCTGGCGGACGTACGTTTGAGAATCGGCGTATCTAGCTAATTTGCATACTCTACGCGGAAATCAACGGAAGCGCCACCTAGCGGCCAGCGTAAATATGCACCTAAGATCCGACGGCGTAATAAGACGTACGTCGGTAGGATCTAGCCCACATTCAGGCATATCTTGTTTTGTGGATACAAAACAAAGATACGACGGCGCATCGTAGAACTTACTAGGCGTATCAATAGATACGCCGACGTAACTCTTTGTGGATCTGGCCCTATGAGTGCAGAGCCGAAAGTAATGCAAAAGTGGGCGTCATTTTCTTTATTAACTTACATAGGTCAGAAGAGGAGCTCCAGTCTCCCCTAAAAAATGAAAACAATATCAGAAAAACCCTCTAGTGGGACTTTAAGGGGTATAGACTCCAAAGAAAGAAGTAAAGTAGGATAAAAGTACAAAATGTATTATAACAATAGAAAGATTGATGTAGAGTGAAAACATGAACATATTGATGCAGTTACAATAAATACATGCCACATGAAAAATAAAATGAAAATAACCACAGTTAACTGTTAGTGGTGATACCAGAACCAAAATGGAACCTGACGCGTTTCTAAATGACTGCACAAATCTTCTTTTTTAGGGGTAAATGGTTATATAATATACAGTAGTATCATATGGATAAGAAATCATATCTTCAACAGCCACATCATTTTAAACCAAGGAAGAAAGCCGCCATAAGACATCAGAAGTCCAAAGGATTTGGGAGCTGCAGACCCCAACTCAGGCCACAAGGGGCACCAACAAGTTCGCCCATAAAGGATACGCCACACCGTGGGTCAGGCACCAGGGAGATCTGTGTCTACACAGTGTGATAGGCCAGATTAGTAACTTTCCGTAAGCCGCCCTCTAGATCACCCACTCTGCACCACTTAGCATTCCATGTCAAGTTTCCACTTGGATGCTATGTGTATCAATCTAGATACCATCTGAGTGAATTTAGCAGAGATATTATCCTTGAGCTATGTCCACATTTGTCTGATGACACTATACTAAATACCATAATTGAAAGTATTGTTTCAATATCTTGGTGCTCTGGAAAGTTACCAATCTGGCCTATCACACTGTGTAGACACAGATCTCCCAGGTGCCTGACTCACGGCGTGGTGTATCCTTTTTGGGCAAACTTGTTGGTGCCCCTTGTGGATAGCCTGAGTTGGGGTCTACAGTTCCCCAATCCTTTGGACTTCTGATGTCTCATGGTGGCTCTCTTCCTTGGTTTTAAATGATGTGGCTATTGAGAATATGATTTCTTATCCCTATGATACTACTGTATAATGTATAACCACTTACCCATGAAGAAGAAGAATTATGCAGTCCTTTCGAAATGTGTTGGGTTCCATTCTGGTTCTGGTTTCACCACTAACCGTTAACTGTGGTTATTTTCGTTTTACTTTTCACGTGTTATGTATTCATTGTAACCGCATCAATATGTTCATGTTTTAACTCTATATGAATCTTTCTATTGTTATGATAAATGTTGTACTTTTATACTACTTGTGATACATTTGCCTATATGTCTCAGTTTACTGCTCCCTGCTAGCCAGGTTATTGATGTGCTAATGTCCCCTCACTATTTCTAAAGGTTAATTGATCTATTGTGTTGTGTGAAGGAGAGCTGGGTTTAAGTGGCTTGTGTTAATTATTCTGATTGCTTCATTGTGGTAATTATCTCTCTATATGCGGGGTCGAGCGGTCTGGTTGATGTATTCAGTACAGCTAGTGCTCAGCGTCATTGATGTCATTGTCTAAAGAAAATGTGTTTCAGCATCGGCCCCGTCGTGTCTACCTACTCATCTGTATGGAAGCCCCAGTGTGAGGGGGGCGGAGATTTGTCATTGTAACAGTTTTGGAAATGACATATAAGCTGTGTGTGTTATAACATTAAAGTCTGTGTTGTTCTAGCAGTAAGCTGGTCTCATGTGTGGCTTTCTGGGCGATTCCAGGGATATCCCTCCTCGTGGAATATTGGGGTGATTTTCGTTATGGGAAGAAGGGAACGTTGACGGGGATATCATACCGATACCGTCACAATTGGTTGGTAGCAGTGGAATTTTTCCCTTCTATTCCCCTTCACACCCGGATTCCAAGCAGACACTGGAAGAACTACTGGAAGTTCGTGGAAGGATTGCTAGCAACAAAACCAAGCGGGTCATCATAGCGGAATCAATGGAGATAGACCAGGAGGACGGGATTGCAGCAA
The DNA here is from genome assembly GCF_905171775.1 of Rana temporaria. Classification (NCBI taxonomy): domain Eukaryota; kingdom Metazoa; phylum Chordata; class Amphibia; order Anura; family Ranidae; genus Rana; species Rana temporaria. The sequence continues at coordinate 452,989,173 of NC_053491.1, forward strand.
CGCCAGCAGTACAAGAGATGGAGACACCAGTGATTCAGGAGGAGGAATCGCCAGCCAACAAGCTAATGAGAGAGAAGCTAGCGTGGTTCGGCCCAAACCCAACGCCAGATGTGGTACTGAAAGTGATGGACCTGTTAGCGAAGGAGGCTAAAGAAATAAGGGACGCAGAACTACAGTTAAAACTGGCAGCAGTCCAACAAGCAGCCGCACATTCTCCAAACAGTGAGTACAGCACAGCAGACGCAAGGAAGATTCCGTTTAGCGCTTTTAAAGCTTTTGATGAAAAGGACTGTGAGATTGATAACTTCCTGGCGGATTTTGAGCGACAATGTAACCTGCACCGAATAGCTAGAGGAGACTGGGTTGCAATATTGTCAGGCAAACTGTCAGGCAAAGCTTCTGATGCTTTCCGGACCGTGCCAGATCAGGATATTCATAGCTACGCCCAGGTTAAAGAAGTGCTCCTGGCTCGTTATGCAGTAACCCCAGAGTCCCACCGACAGAAGTTCAGGGACTCACGCAAAACCACGAAAGACTCTTATGCGGAATGGGCATGCCAATTGTCCCGGTCGGCCTCTAACTGGGCTAACAGCAGCCAGGCCACCACCGCAGAGGACATTTTGCAACTAATGCTCCTGGAGCAATTTTACAATCACATCCAGACGGACGTCAAAGATTGGGTGAGAGATCGCAGGCCCATGACTCTACCAGAGGCCGCGAAGTTGGCGGATGAATATGCAGATACTCGCAAGACGAACCAGGTCACACCACAGGAACAACCTCCACCACAAACGGTGCCCTCACACCCACCAACCGCTAGATACCAACCTCCTAACAGACCGGTGACATCTAGCCCTCGCTATCATCGCCAGGAGGACAACGAACAACGCTGCTTCCGGTGCAAACAGCTGGGTCACTTCAAGCAGAATTGCCCCATGAATGACAACACCAGGTCAAATTGGTCTCAACCTGGGTACCGCCCACCAGCAGCAGCCCATTGTGTAGACTCGGCTTGGGATCCAAAGGAGCTGGGTCAGGAAGAACCATTGGGCACCCCTTACGAAGCCCTCATGGTACAATCTGTTATTACGGACAACAGGGAACACCATTGTCAGCTGGTCATGGGCGACAGCCCTGAGCCGGAAGGGCCCTGGAGGGAGCTGGGCAGAAAGAGGCACCGCCGGCCACCCTTCAAGAAGAAGAGGTCCTGGAAGCCGTATAACAAGCTGACCTGGGAGGAGAAGAAGCGACTGGAGGAGAGGGAGTCGCAGCGGGCGTCCCAGATGCGTGCCGAGATGTTCGCCAAGGGCCCACCGGTGGCCCCTTACACCACCACCCAGTTCCTGATGATGAAGGACCACGTGGAGAGCCTGCAGGACATGAGCAAGCAGGAGCTGATCCGTGAGTACATAGAGCTGGAGGAGTGCATAAGCCGCATGGAGGAGGAGAACAACCACCTGAGGTCACAGCAGCATGAACTGGAGATGGAGCTGGAGAAGCTCCAAGAGGAGAACCGGCGGCTGCGGAGGGAGCAGGGGGTGGCTGACCTTATGGGGCTCTGATTCCCCTCCCCCCCCCCGGACTCTGAGCACCAGTGCTACAGCATTTCAACAAATATAACTTTTTCTTTTTATGAATCTCCTGGGATTGTCACTTCAGAGCCATAACCTGCCCCCTCCCATAGCGGGACACTTAGACGGCGGCGCACAGACCCATTCGCTGTCTTCACACTGACTTCTGGTGACTTTGCAGATCGCACAAAGACTTGGGGACTGACCGGCGTGTGATCTGACGACCCGGTGACATACCTGAGTCTGAAGCAGTTGCCAAGGGAGGTCAGTCATGCCAAACGGAGTTAACCTCTGACTAATAGCTCTGAACCCGTCAACCCTACTGGACCAGGGAAGGTCCAACCGGGTTTGCCGGAGCAGGGAGCAAAAGGGGGGCCATTGTGATACATTTGCCTATATGTCTCAGTTTACTGCTCCCTGCTAGCCAGGTTATTGATGTGCTAATGTCCCCTCACTATTTCTAAAGGTTAATTGATCTATTGTGTTGTGTGAAGGAGAGCTGGGTTTAAGTGGCTTGTGTTAATTATTCTGATTGCTTCATTGTGGTAATTATCTCTCTATATGCGGGGTCGAGCGGTCTGGTTGATGTATTCAGTACAGCTAGTGCTCAGCGTCATTGATGTCATTGTCTAAAGAAAATGTGTTTCAGCATCGGCCCCGTCGTGTCTACCTACTCATCTGTATGGAAGCCCCAGTGTGAGGGGGGCGGAGATTTGTCATTGTAACAGTTTTGGAAATGACATATAAGCTGTGTGTGTTATAACATTAAAGTCTGTGTTGTTCTAGCAGTAAGCTGGTCTCATGTGTGGCTTTCTGGGCGATTCCAGGGATATCCCTCCTCGTGGAATATTGGGGTGATTTTCGTTATGGGAAGAAGGGAACGTTGACGGGGATATCATACCGATACCGTCACACTACTTTACTTCTTTCTTTGGAGTCTATGCCCCTTAAAGTCCAGCTAGAGGGTTTTTCAGATTATTTGGCATTTAGGGATGTAGGCTTCCTCTTCTAGTCCCTTCCATAGCAAACAGTAACCTATATCTAAAAAAAATGAAAAGTCAGCAGCTACAAATACTGTAGCCTGTCCATTCAGCGATGTCCGCACCCATGCCAATTCTTCAAATGGCTTCGGGCGAGGGCGCCAGCATCTTAGGTAAGAGAAACTAGCAGTGAAGCCTTCTGGTTTCCTACAGCGCATATGTGAGCTGCGCTTTGTGAATGGTCCTGCATGGTCTTCTGGGACCTGTGACGGGCCAAACATCCTCGTAGATCTCTGCAGCGATCTGACCTGGAAGTGGGAGCAGGTACCTTTCAAAACCAGGTACCCACTCTCCCCTCCCCCCCAAAAAGTGCCAAATGTGGCAGTGGAGACGGGGAGGATGCAAACAAGCAGAACTTCGCCTTTTGGGTGAAGTTCCGCTTTAAATCATCTTCCCTCGTATTCTTATTCTTTTTCATTGCAGGTTAATAATGGATTCCAAGCAGAAGCAGTGTGCTGCCATTGAGTTCCTGACTAAGTAGGGCCATCCAACATTCACAGAAGGCTACAGAATTAAGAAGATGACATCCTTGACAAGAACAATGTCTTGCTATTGGTGACTCTTGTCAATGATGTAACCTCCATAAACAATCTGTAGCCTTCTGTGGATGTCAGACAGCCTGAACCCCTCCTTCATCAGGAACTCAATGGCAGCACATTGCTCCAGGTTGTAATCCAGAAGTGGAAGAGTTACTCTACCAACATGTGAAATGTTATTTGATTTGATATGTATATTCATATAAAAAGGTATGCCCACTTTTGCATAAATTTTTAGAAAATAATTTTATGACTTCTTAATGAAATGTGTAAGAAACTAAAAAAAAGGGGCCAGATCCACAGACAGAGTACGCCGGCGTATCTACTGATACGCCGGCGTACTTTCAAATTACCCGCGTCGTATCTTTGGTTTGAATCCTCAAAACAAGATACGACGGCATCTGGGTTAGATCCGACAGGTATACATCCTCGTACGCCTTTCGGATCTAAGATGCAATACTTTGGCGTCCGCTGGGTGGCGTTCACGTCGTTTTGCGCATCAGGTATGCAAATGAGCTATTTCCGACGATCCACGAACATACGCGCGGCCGTCGCATTCTCTTACGTCGTCTCTAGTTGGCTTTTTCCGGCGTATAGTTAAAGCTGCTTTTTTGCGGTGTATAGTTAGATTTGCCATGTTAAGTATGGCCGTTGTTCCCGCGTCAAAATTCTTTTTTTTCGTAAGTCGTCCGTGAATCGGGATGGACGTAAGTCACGTCTAAGTTTAAAAAATTACGTCGTTGTGACGTCATTTCGCGCAATGCACGGCGGGAAATTTAGAAACGGAGCATGCGCAGTTCATTCGGCGCGGGGACACGCTTCATTTAAATGAATCACGCCCCCTAATCGCCGATTTGAATTCCGCCGCCAGAGATACACTACGCCGCCGTAACTTACGGCGCAAATTCTTCCAGGATTCTAACCAGCCAAAAATAAGTTACAGCGGCGTAGCGTATCTCTGATACGCTGTGCCGATCGAATTCTATGTGCATCTGGCCCAAGGTTTTTATCATGATCAGTTGTTCTTTAGTGTCCGCTTATTGGTCTGTCTTCTATTTGCAGAATGGCGCTGTGAAGAATCAGCAAGAAAGAAGCGCTCTGTGGCCAATGTTGCACGAAAAAATGAAAAGGGTAATTATCTGAATGTAGTGGTCCACAATATGTCCAGCCAGATGTCTGCTAAGCGACAGAGTGTTGGGTTATGAACCAAGTCAAATCCCTTATTCCTGCACTTCACTGCTTGGCATATGCAGTAGTTGACTGTGCTGTGGAGGTGGGTTATGGGTGACTGGCCATTGGAACTACAGGGAGTTTCCCGGTGGGCCAATGGCTCAGTGGGCCGGCTTCAGTGACAGGGGACTGCCGCCCCCCTCCGCTCCTCTGTCTCTCCCTTCCCGCAGCGCTCACCTCCTCTCCCTCCTCACAGCGCTCACCTGGGGGGAACAGAGAAGCAGGGGGGACGACAGAGGAGCATAGGGGAGGGGACCGACAGCTGACTCAACAGCTATGGCCTTGGAGTTTCTCACTTCTGCCTAATCTTGTCCCATAAGGGGGGGCACCGAACTGATTCTTTGCCCCCAGTGAAATAATGTCTAGCTTCCCCACTGGTACTGCCTATAAGAGTACCAGTACCAGCCGTTCTACTCTAATAAAGTAGAACGGCTAGTGACTAGTGAAGGGGGAGATGGGGCTTGGGTGGCCGGGGGGGGGGGGGGGCAGGAGTTGTCTGGCCACCATAGGAGAGACCTGTCAAAGTGGGCCAGTCTGGATGAAGTCCAGGGCCAAATTTTTGTCCCAGTCCAACCCTGGAACAGTCCCTGCACAAAATTACATTTCTAAAGGAAAAAAAGTCATTTAAAACTACTCGCGGCTATAATGAATTGTCGGGTCCCAGCAATACAGATACAAATCATTGAAAGTCATTGAATTAAAAAAGAAAATTCCATTGCCAGACCCTGGTATGGATATTAAGGGGAACCCTGCGCCAAATTTAAAAAAAATATATTATATTGATAATAATTATTAAAATCACTGCACCCGGAACCAAATGCAGTTTTTAAAACTTTTTTTTTGCATTGATACATGTCCCCTGGGGCAGGACCCAGGTCCCCAAACACTTTTTATGACAATAACTTGCATATTAACCTTTAAATCTAGTACTTTTGATTTTTCATGTTCGTGTCCCATAGACTTTAATGGTGTTAGAACAAATTTTCTGCCTGTTCGCATGTTCTGCTGCGGACCGAACCGCAGGGCCGGACTGGGAGTAAAAACCAGCCCTGGAAAACATTTCATACCAGCCCCATAGCATTATTATACCAGCCCAACATCATAACGTCATTATTTTCTTGTGCATAAAAGAGAAAACCATACATTTTAAAGAAACATTTAAAGCGGTGGTTCCCCTAAAAATAAAATGTTAACATTGCCTTTCCCAAATAAATTACGATTAGAATCGGCCGGTTTTATAAAAAAAAAAAGCTCCGTACATACCGTTTGTTAGATTCGTTCCCACCGCCACTTCCGGGTACGATGCTGGCGGTGGGCATTCCTAATTGATTGACAGGCATCCGACCGACGCATACATCGCGTCACGAGATGCCGAAAGAAGCCGAACGTCGGTGCGCATGCGCCGTATAGAGCCGCACCGACGTTCGGCTTCTTTCGGCATCTCGTGACGCGATGTATGCGTCGGTCGGATGCCTGTCAATCAAATAGGAATGCCCACCGCCAGCATCGTACCCGGAAGTGGCGGTGGGAACGAATCTAACAAACGGTATGTACGAAGCTTTTTTTTTTAATAAAACCTGCCGATTCTAATCGTAATTTATTTGGGAAAGGCAATGTTAACATTTTATTTTTAGGGGAACCACCGCTTTAAAGAGCGTATTATATAAAGATAAGACAGATATGAAAGCACATAGGGCTAGGGAGATATCCATTCCAGGAGAATGCTCGTAATCCAAAGTACTCGCATTTCAAAGCGAGTTTCCCCATTGAAGTCAATGGAAACGAAAATTATTTGTTCCACATTGACTTCAATTGCATGCAATACCGCATGTGGCCAGAGGTAGGGGGCACAGGAGAGCATCGGAGACACTCAGAAATGTCACCTGCCACTTGTCCCTTGTCACCAGATTCAGCATGTCACGACAGCAGGGGACTGGGTGACAGAGGACTGGGCGACAGCAGGGGGACTGTGCGACAGCAGGGGGACTGGGCGACAGCAGGGGACTGGGTGACAGAGGACTTGGCGACAGCAGGGGACTGGATGACAGAGGACTTGGCGACAGCAGGGGACTGGGTGACAGAGGACTTGGCGACAGCAGGGGGACTGGGCGACAGCAGGGGGACTGGGCGACAGCAGGGGACTGGGTGACAGAGGACTTGGCGACAGCAGGGGGACTGGGCGACAGCAGGGGGACTGGGCGACAGCAGGGGACTGGGTGACAGAGGACTTGGCGACAGCAGGGGACTGGATGACAGAGGACTTGGCGACAGCAGGGGACTGGGTGACATAGGACTTGGCGACAGCAGGGGACTGGGTGACATAGGACTTGGCGACAGCAGGGGACTGGGTGACATAGGACTTGGCGACAGCAGGGGACTGGGTGACAGAGGACTTGGCGACTGGGTGACAGAGGACTTGGTGACAGCAGGGGACTGGGTAACAGAGGACATGGCGACAGAGAACTTGGCGACAGCAGGGGACTCGGTGACAGAGGGCTGGGTGACAGGGGACTGGGTGACAGAGGGCTGGGTGACAGCAGGGGACTGGGTGACAGCAGGGGACTGGGTGACAGCAGGGGACTGGGTGACTGCAGGGGACTGGGTGACACAGGGGACTGGGTGACACAGGGGACTGGGTGACAGCAGGGGGCTGGGTGACACAGGGGACTGGGTGACACAGGGGACTGGGTGACACATGGGACTGGGTGACACAGGGGACTGGATGACAGAGGGCGGGGTGACAGAGGGCTGGGTGACAGCAGGGGACTAGGTGACAGCAGGGGACTGGGTGACACAGGGCTGGGTGACACAGGGCTGGGTGACAGCAGGGGACTGGGTGACATATGGGACTGGGTGATAGAGGGCTGGGTGACACGGGGGACTGGGTGACAGCAGGGGGCTGGGTGACACAGGGGACTGGTTGACACAGAGCTGGGTGACACAGGACTGGGTGACACAGGGCTGGGTGACACAGGGGACTGGGTGACACAGGGGACTGGGTGACACAGGGCTGGGTGACACAGAGGACTGGGTGACACAGGGCTGGGTGACACAGGGGACTGGGTGACACAGGGCTGGGTGACACAGGGGACTGGGTGACACAGGGGACTGAGTGACACAGGGCTGGGTGACACAGGGGGCTGGGTGACACAGGGCTGGGTGACACAGGGCTGGGTGACACAGGGGACTGGGTGACACAGGGCTGGGTGACACAGGGGACTGAGTGACACAGGGGACTAGGTGACACAGGGCTGGGTGACACAGGACTGGGTGGCACAGGGGACTGGGTGACACAGGGCTGGGTGGCACAGGGGACTGGGTGACACAGGGCTGGGTGGCACAGGGGACTGGGTGACACAGGGGACTGGGTGACACAGGGGACTGGGTGACACAAGGCTGGGTGGCACAGGGGACTGGGTGACACAGGGCTGGGTAGCACAGGGGACTGGGTGACACAGGGGACTGGGTGACACAGGGGACTGGGTGACACAGGGCTGGGTGGCACAGGGGACTGGGTGACAGGGGGCTGGGTGACACAGGGGACTGGGTGACACAGGGCTGGGTGGCACAGGGCTGGGTGGCACAGGGGACTGGGTGACACAGGGCTGGGTGGCACAGGGGACTGGATGACACAGGGGACTGGGTGACACAGGGGACTGGGTGACACAGGGGACTGGGTGACACAAGGCTGGGTGGCACAGGGGACTGGGTGACACTGGGGACTGGGTGACACTGGGGACTGGGTGACACAGGGGACTGGGTGACACAGGGCTGGGTGACACAGGGGACTGGGTGACATAGGACTGGGTGACACAAGGATGGGTGGCACAGGGGACTGGGTGACACAGGGGACTGGGTGACACAGGACTGGGTGACACAAGGCTGGGTGGCACAGGGGACTGGGTGACACAGGGCTGGGTGGCACAGGGGACTGGGTGACACAGGACTGGGTGACACAGGGGACTGGGTGACACAGGGCTGGGTGGCACAGGGGACTGGGTGACACAGGACTGGGTGACACAGGGGACTGGGTGACACAGGGGACTGGGTGACACAGGGGACTGGGTGGCACAGGCGACTGGGTGACACAGGACTGGGTGACACAGGGGACTGGGTGACACAGGACTGGGTGACACAGGGGACTGGGTGACACAGGGCTGGGTGACACAGGGGACTGGGTGACACAGGACTGGGTGACACAGGACTGGGTGGCACAGGGGACTGGGTGACACAGGGCTGGGTGACACAGGGCTGGGTGACACAGGGGACTGGGTGACACAGGGCTGGGTGGCACAGGGGACTGGGTGACACAGGGCTGGGTGGCACAGGGGACTGGGTGACACAGGGCTGGGTGGCACAGGGGACTGGGTGACACAGGGGACTGGGTGACACAGGGCTGGGTGACACAGAGGACTGGGTGACACAGGGCTGGGTGACACAGGGGACTGGGTGACACAGGGCTGGGTGACACAGGGGACTGGGTGACACAGGGGACTGAGTGACACAGGGCTGGGTGACACAGGGGGCTGGGTGACACAGGGCTGGGTGACACAGGGCTGGGTGACACAGGGGACTGGGTGACACAGGGCTGGGTGACACAGGGGACTGAGTGACACAGGGGACTAGGTGACACAGGGCTGGGTGACACAGGACTGGGTGGCACAGGGGACTGGGTGACACAGGGCTGGGTGGCACAGGGGACTGGATGACACAGGGCTGGGTGGCACAGGGGACTGGGTGACACAGGGGACTGGGTGACACAGGGGACTGGGTGACACAAGGCTGGGTGGCACAGGGGACTGGGTGACACAGGGCTGGGTAGCACAGGGGACTGGGTGACACAGGGGACTGGGTGACACAGGGGACTGGGTGACACAGGGCTGGGTGGCACAGGGGACTGGGTGACAGGGGGCTGGGTGACACAGGGGACTGGGTGACACAGGGCTGGGTGGCACAGGGCTGGGTGGCACAGGGGACTGGGTGACACAGGGCTGGGTGGCACAGGGGACTGGATGACACAGGGGACTGGGTGACACAGGGGACTGGGTGACACAGGGGACTGGGTGACACAAGGCTGGGTGGCACAGGGGACTGGGTGACACTGGGGACTGGGTGACACTGGGGACTGGGTGACACAGGGGACTGGGTGACACAGGGCTGGGTGACACAGGGGACTGGGTGACATAGGACTGGGTGACACAAGGATGGGTGGCACAGGGGACTGGGTGACACAGGGGACTGGGTGACACAGGACTGGGTGACACAAGGCTGGGTGGCACAGGGGACTGGGTGACACAGGGCTGGGTGGCACAGGGGACTGGGTGACACAGGACTGGGTGACACAGGGGACTGGGTGACACAGGGCTGGGTGGCACAGGGGACTGGGTGACACAGGACTGGGTGACACAGGGGACTGGGTGACACAGGGGACTGGGTGACACAGGGGACTGGGTGGCACAGGCGACTGGGTGACACAGGACTGGGTGACACAGGGGACTGGGTGACACAGGACTGGGTGACACAGGGGACTGGGTGACACAGGGCTGGGTGACACAGGGGACTGGGTGACACAGGACTGGGTGACACAGGACTGGGTGGCACAGGGGACTGGGTGACACAGGGCTGGGTGACACAGGGCTGGGTGACACAGGGGACTGGGTGACACAGGGCTGGGTGGCACAGGGGACTGGGTGACACAGGGCTGGGTGGCACAGGGGACTGGGTGACACAGGGCTGGGTGGCACAGGGGACTGGATGACACAGGGCTGGGTGGCACAGGGGACTGGATGACACAGGGCTGGGTGGCACAGGGGACTGGGTGACACAGGGCTGGGTGGCACAGGGGACTGGATGACACAAGGCTGGGTGGCACAGGGGACTGGGTGACACAGGGCTGGGTGGCACAGGGGACTGGGTGACACAGGGCTGGGTGGCACAGGGGACTGGGTGACACAGGGCTGGGTGGCACAGGGGACTGGGTGACACAGGGCTGGGTGGCACAGGGGACTGGATGACACAGGGGACAGCTACATAAAAAGTAAAACATTTTTAGAGCCTTTTTTTTTTTTGTACCTCCATCCATGTTGTTCTGCCCAGAACGTGGGACCTTGCGATCATCCCTGAGGCCGGTAGCTCCGCCCCTGAGGCTGGTAGCTCCGCCCCCACGTGACAGGCGGGGCCACACCCCCTCACGAGTCCCGACCATTGTAAGTGAGGGAGGCGGGCCAGCACCTAAGCATCAGAGCCCTGAACCGCCGAATGGCTCAGCAGCTGGAGGAGCCGGGGGAGGGAACTGTCAGTGTACTGCATGCGATAGTTCCCTCCCCGCGCCCCCGCACAATCCACAGCAGACAATGACATTAATTTCCCTCTCCACCTCCGGGTACACACTGCTGTAGGTGCGCCCTGCATATAAATCGAGCTGGTCTAGGAGGGCGGGACGGACTTTTCTCACAGCAGCGCGGCAACATTTTTAACACTCGCTGCCCGAGGAGGAGGGAGCGGATCTCTGCGCTGCAGCCACAGCTTAGCCCAAAGCGGCCCAGGGCAGGCAGCCTGGCGGGAAATTTCCCGGTATCCCGGTTGGCCAGTCCGGCCCTGCCGAACCGGGGAGGGGGGGGGGGTGTTCAGCTCATCCCTAGTCAACTTAGAGTGATATTAGTGTTTTACAGCAGCTGAGTCACAGACAGACCTTTCTTAGAAAGGAGTGTGAGATATTGATCTTCATCTGAAGTATTTTTAATTGGTTTAACCACTTCCAGACCTGCGCACGACGATGTACGTCCTATTTTTAAAGACTGATATCTCGGTAACGGCAGCAACTGCTGCCACAACCGAGGTATCGATCTTTAGTGTGCGTGGTCCGGTACACGATAACGGCGGTCTCCGCCGCGAGATCGCCGTTATCGGTGGCGGGAGAGGGCCCGCGCCCTCCCGCCGCTCTCCCGCGCCCTCCGCCGCTTACCGGAGCCGTCGGTAGCGGCGGAGGAGATCGGGACCGTTCGGCTGGTGACTGGGGACGAGACTGAAGGAAAAATCTCCTTCGCCCGTCCCCATAGCTCTGCTGGGCGGAAGTGACGTCAAAACGTCAGTACCGCCCAGCCTCTTAAAGAGACAATTTTTTTTTTTTGTCATTTGAAAAAATGACAGTTTCAAATTTTTTTTTTTTGCATTTTAGTCTAAATATGAGATCTGAGGTCTTTTTGACCCCAGATCTCATATTTAAGAGGACCTGTCATGCTTTTTTTCTATTACAAGGGATGTTTACATTCCTTATAATAGGAATAAAAGTGATCCATTTTTTTATTTTATTTTTTTTCAATGTAAAAAGTAATAAAATAAATAAAAATAAATAAGAAAACAAAAAAAAATGTTTAAAGCGGCCCGTCCCGACGAGCTCGCGCGCAGAAGCGAACGCATACACGAGTAGCGCCCGCATATGAAAACGGTGTTCAAATCACACAAGTGAGGTATCGCCGCGATCGTTAGAGCGAGAGCAATAATTCTAGCCCTAGGCCTACTCTGTAGCTCAAAAAATGCAATCTCTAGAATTTTTTAAACATCGCCTATCGAGATTTTTAAGGGTAAAAGTTTGACGCCATGCCACGAGCGGACACAATTTTTAAGCGTGACATGTTGGGTATCATTCTACTCGGCGTAACATTATCTTGGGCCAAATTTATTGTTGTCTTATTTTTTAATTCAAAAAAGTGAATTTTTTCCAAAAAAAGTGCGCTTGTAAGACCGCTGCGCAAATACGGTGTGACAAAAAGTATTGGAATGACCGCCATTTTATTCTCTAGGGTGTTAGAAAAAAATATATATAATGTTTGGGGGTTTTACGTAATTTTCTAGCAGAAAAAACTGTTTTAGCCCTGCAAACACCAAATCTGAAAAACGACTAAGGTCTGGAAAGGGTTAAAATGAAAGTTTGGCTGGGCTTTAGGAAAAGCAGGTTTTTCAGGTGTGCTAAATGGATCATCCCATTGGATCCTTAATCTTATATTTTTATAGTGAGGTTTAATGTGTGGCTTATTCAGTACAGGAGGTGGGGTTAGTTTGTGCCAGGGTTGAGTTTAAAGCAGACCCGCTAGACTAGTATACCCTCAAAACTGCTCTGTAAATGTAAAAAAATAAGAAGGTTGTCCGTATTCTCCACCACTAGGGTCATGCATTGGAAAATAATTATGAATAAGTGTGCTTATAATATTTTGTTTGTAAAACCAGCACAACAGTTCCAGGATGCCAACCTACGCAAGTGCTGTGAAGATGGCATGAAGGAAAATAACATGAAATATACCTGCCAGAAGAGATCCGAGTATGTCCTGCAACAAGGAGAGTGTGCCAAGGTCTTCCTTGAGTGCTGCAAGTTCATCTTTGAGCCAAAAATCATACGGGGAAAGCCTAAGAGACCAATGTCCGCAAGGCCTGGAATCTGTAAGTACCACCTACATTTAGTCATTGTAAACCCTAGTCGAATGGCATTTAGTTTGCTATAGCACTGTGTATCATATTATTGTGCATCCTCAACAATTGCCATGTATTTTATATATATTTCTTCATTTTTTTATCTCTTTTGTGGCATCTCAGCCAGGGCCGTCTTCAATATTGATTGGACCGTGGGCAAAACAATTCTTGGGGGCCCCCATGCAATTTTGCTCTCCACCTGCTCGCCTGAGACATACAATAAATATCAGCTAGACTTAAAATCAGTTTACTGTATCAGATCAGGCAGTCATTGCGATTGTATGCCAGAGGTTACAGCATATCATTACCACTTACTGACTGGTTGCTAGAGGTTACAGCACACATTATGGCTCACTGATTAGTTGCTAGAGGTTCTAGCACATGATTTATTCTTGTTGATTGGTTGCTAGAGATTACTGTACAGTAATACTGCTCAGTTGCTAGAGGTTACAGCACATCATCTCTTTACCGCAGAGAGGCATTATATACATATGAATGCCGGCTTTCTTTACATATGAATGCTTCCGGCCTCAGCTATTTACATATGAATGCTGCCGCTATTTACATATGAATGATGCCACTATTTACATATGAATGATGCCGCTATTTACATATGAATGATACCACTATTTACATATGAATGATGCCACTATTTACATATGAATGATGCCACTATTTACATATGAATGATACCACTATTTACATATGAATGATACCACTATTTACATATGAATGATGCCACTATTTACATATGAATGATACCACTATTTACATATGAATGATGCCACTATTTACATATGAATGCTTCCGGCCTCAGCTATTTACATATGAATGCTGCCGCTATTTACATATGAATGCTGCCGCTATTTACATATGAATGATGCCACTATTTACATATGAATGATGCCGCTATTTACATATGAATGATACCACTATTTACATATGAATGATGCCACTATTTACATATGAATGATGCCACTATTTACATATGAATGATACCACTATTTACATATGAATGATGCCACTATTTACATATGAATGATGCCGATATTTACATATGAATGAAACCACTTTTTACATATGAATGATACCACTATTTACATATGAATGATGCCACTATTTACATATGAATGATGCCGCTATTTACATATGAATGATACCACTATTTACATATGAATGATGCCACTATTTACATATGAATGATACCACTATTTACATATGAATGATACCACTATTTACATATGAATGATGCCACTATTTACATATGAATGATGCCACTATTTACATATGAATGATGCCACTATTTACATATGAATGATGTCACTATTTACATATGAATGATACCACTATTTACATATGAATGATACCACTATTTACATATGAATGATGCCACTATTTACATATGAATGATACCACTATTTACATATGAATGATGCCGCTATTTACATATGAATGCCGATTATTTACATGTAAACACAAGGGGCCAGATTCTCGTACGCTCGCGTAACTTTGTGCGGGCGTAACGTATCTGATTTACGTTGCGCCTCCGCAACTTAGACGGGCAAGTGCTGTATTCTCAAAGCACTTGCTCCGTAAGTTGCGGCGGCGTAGCGTAAATCGGCCGGCGTAAGCCTGCCTAATTAAAATTTGCATCAGGGGGGCGTGTTTTATGTAAATCTTCTGTGACCCGATGTGATTGACGTTTTTCCCGAACGGCGCATGCGCCGTCCGTGGGATTTCCCAGTGTGCATTTCTCCAAGGTACGCCGCAAGGTTTCGACGTGAACGTAAATGACGTCCAGCCCCATTCACGGACGACTTACGCAAACGACGTAGCTTATTCAAATTTCGACGCGGGATAGACGGACAAAAATTGTTACGCCGCACTTACGCCACCATATAGCAGGGGTAACTATACGCTGGGAAAAGCCTAACGTAAACGGCGTAACTTTACTGCGTCGGCCGGGCGTACGTTTGGGAATTCGCGTTTCTAGCTAATTTGCATACTCGACGCGGAATTCAACGGAATCGCCACCTAGCGGCCAGCGTAAATATACAGTTACGATCCGACGGTGTAACACAGTTACGCCAGTCAGATCTACGGGAAATCTATGCGTAACTGATTCTAAGAATCAGGCGCATAGATACGACCGCGCTACGCAGAGATACGATGGCGTATCTGGAGATACGCCGTCGTATCTCCACTGAGAATCCGGGCCAGGGTCTGCAGGTGAGTCATCTGTACACAACAATAGGGCAGAGCTGGGCAGCATTAGTAGCAGCACTTTACACTGAGATATCAGGGCACAGCACAGGACTAAAACTTCAAGGGGCAAGGGAATTTAAACTGGGATAGTTGGCAAGTATGAGGCAGCTGCTTTGGGCCCCGCAACAATGACAGGGCCCAGGGCAGCTTCCCCTTTTGCCCTGCCTTAAAGACAGCCCTGATCTCAATGCTGCTGATCTTCTGCAGCTTATTTTCCGTCACTTGATGTCTATACAAACTCCAGCGATGTCTGCATGGCATTTTTCAAGAAGAATATGGAGCACCCTAAAATGAAAAAAAATAGAGCTACAAGGCTCAATCAGGTCTAAAGTCTCCCCATAACCTTACTAAATCCACATAATCATCTCCTACACCATCTACATTGAGGGGGTTACTGTAGACCTAAACTTATGGCTGTTGCACACAGACATACATTATGTATGGGCTATAGACATGCATGCCTACATATTATTATTATTATTATACAGGATTTATATAGCGCCAACAGTTTGCGCAGCGCTTTACATCAGGGAAGACAGTACAGTCACAATACAAATCGATACAGGAGGGATCAGAGGGCCCTACTCGTTAGAGCTTACAATACATATGAAGAGTCACATCTGCTGCGTTATTCTGACTAGACATGTGCAATTCGTTTCGATTCTAATTAGTTTTTTAACAAATTTTGAGAAATTTGTTAATTCCAAATCTTCGTATTTCCGAATTTTTCAATTTCAGAATTTTCGTATTTCCAAAATTTCGAATTTTCGTATTTCAGAATTTTTTATTTTCCGAATTTTCATATTTCAGAATTTCAGAAATTAGTATTTTCGGAAATTTGGATTTTCGAAATTTGGAAATTCGAGATTGTGAATTTTTAAATTTTCGAATTTTTTAATTTCCGAATTTTAAATTTCAGAATTTTTCAATTCGAAAATTCGAAGATTCAAAAATTCAAAATATTCGAAAATTCCGAAGTTCGGAAATTCGTAATTTCGAAATTCCAGATTTCCAAAAATCCGAAATTCGGAAATAAAAAACTCTGGAATTAAAAAAAAAAGGAAATTCGGAAATACAAACGTTTTTCGAATTTTAGATTTTCGAATTTTGTAATTTCGAAATTGCGAATTTTTCGAATTTCTGAAAAAGACCAAAAAAACAAACATAACATAAACGAAAAAAATAAAGAATTTATCGGCAGTGCACATGTCTAATTCTGACCATAGTCATTTATAACAGAATACACTGTGTGAAGCTAATACTTGCGTTTACATGCACATGCGTATAGACATATTTTCAAGTATGCAACAGCATATTCTGTAATGCATGTATATGGGCAGAATTACGGTACGTAGCAGATATGGCTCCTGGGTGCCGCCAGTACAGGCTTGTACACCCTACATACGCTTATGTACAAGAGCTCTTATTATGCAAATGTTAATGCATACTTTGTCCCATAAAAACAAATGTAGCACCCCTCTAGAGGTATGTGGGTACCCCAGAAATATGGTGGGCTAGCTTTTTTACAGGACTGAGGGGGTAATCCACAAAGATCCGGCGTAACTTAATTTTTCCCATTTAAGTTACACTGCCTTAAAATTTCTACCTAAGTGCCCGATCCACAAAGCACTTACCTAGAAATTTTTGGCTGTGTAACTTAAATTCCGCCGGCGCAAGGCGTTCCTCTTTTCATGGGGGCGATTCCCATTTAAATTAGGCGCGCTCCCGCGCCGGCCGTACTGCGCATGCTCGTGACGTAATTTTCCCGACGTGCATAGCGCGAAATTACGTTACGCCGAGCTTTGTGGATTGCGACGGGTCAATAAAGTTGCGTCGGAAAAAAAAAAAGATACGGCGCAAAAAAAAAAATTCAAAACAAAAAAAAAATCGCGTCGCTGGACAAAAGGGTCTGCTTTTACATGGTGTAAACAGTTTACACTTTGTAAAAGCAGCCCTAATTTTGCGTTTGCAAACTAAAACTTACGGAGAAAAAACGAAGCTGAAAAGCTTTGTGGATCTCCGTAAGTGCTAATTTGCATACCCGAGGCGGCATTTCGACACAAAATGCCCCCAGCGGCGGATGCGGTACTGCATCCTAAGATCCGGCAGTGTAAGTCCCTTACACATGTCGGATCTTCTGCCTAACTATGGAAAACTGATTCTGTGGATCAGTTCCATAGTTAGAAACAGGGATACGACGGCGTAACAGCAATTACTCCATCGTATCCCTTTTGAGGATCTGGCCCCGAGTTCTTGGCTAAAAATGTTGATTAAAGCGGTTGTAAACCCCCATCTACTCCCCTAACTAGTAACATCTTCTTAAAGCCAGTGTCCCGCTGCATCCATCGATCTTTATCTAGTAAATGTCACTATTCTTTTTATGGTTTAAATCCTTACCTTTGTGAAGTCTCTTTCTTCTACTATGCCGGCGCCATTGTTCTTGTGGTCTTCCGCGTCTTCTACAGTGAAAACTTCCGCCCACAGTTGATTACGATGGCTGTAATCCCGCACGGCAAATATTCAAGCCTCTTCTTCGTTTCCGGTTACTATGGAAACGAAGAGAAGCTCCTCACAGCGTATGCCAGGAAGCTGTTATCAGAGCTTCCGGAGCATGCTGCAGATGCTGGGTCACCAATCGTGTAGCAGCTAATCAGTAATCCAGGCTTCCCGCTCTGGAATCTTGCGCCGTCTTCCTCCTTCATACCTTGTGACGTAGGAGTCACAAGGTAAACATCCATGAGCCTGCGGGGGGCGGATCACACCGCAAACTATCGCGCGATGTCGGGGCTGACGTCAACAGCAGGAAATGACGCAGCCCCGACATGAACAGAGATTTTGTCCGGCATGGTCTCGGCTGGCCGGTCTAGCTATCAGACAGCGCATGCGCGGAGTGACGTCACCACTCGGGATATCGGCGATATCCCGAGAAGGAAGGAGGTAAGGAAAAAAACAAAGACAGCGACGCATGGGGGTGTAAATATACATGTCTTAATACAAAGTGTAACATTTGGGTTTACAACCACTTTAAGAAACATTTGGCACCAGTCACTTTAAGTGTCTTTTTAGAATTTTATTGGTAAACACACAAGGAACACAAGGAGAAAGGGATAAGTGCTGCAGATACCCCAAGCAACACTTAAAGAGCTTCTACAGAGTAAAAATGACCTTCAGGTTAACATTGGCAACACTGTACATAGCACCTCCAGCTGTCTTGCAGACCTCTCTGTGCTTCCTCCTTGACCTATGTGCATTCTCCCAAGAGATTCACCAGATCCCTACAAAAAAAAAAAAAAAACAGCCTTTTCCCAGCAGAATCTTGGTTCAACGTCCTCCTCGACCAGACAGGACAGCTCCAGAAGTCAACTTCTGGCCTAACTCAAGCTTTCAGTACAGAGCACATGGCTACAGGCCTAACAAACCAAATCATTTAGCAACACCTACCACTGCCAAAGCCCAGGGGAAAAAACGTTAACCAGACCACTTCCGAAAATATTTATATCCTCCCCCAGCATGCACAAGTAGCAATATATCTTCTATTGGTTGGCCAGAGGGAGCATATGGCTAGATTCAGGTAGGCAGGCGTATGGTTGCGGCGGCGTAGTGTATCGTGTTTACACTACGCCGCCATAAGTTAGCAAGGCAAGTACATGATTCACAAAGTACTTGCCTGCTAAGTTACGTCGGCGTAGCCTAAATCGGGCGGGCGTAAGCGCGCCTAATTCAAATTTAGCTGAGGGGGCGTGTTTTATGGTAATGGGGGGTGACCTTACGTGATTGACGTATTTTACGAACGGCGCATGCGCCGTCCGTGTACATATCCCAGTGTGCATTGCGGCAAAATACGCCGCACGGTCCTATTGGTTTCGACGTGGACGTAAATGACGTAAATCCCTATTCACGGACGACTTAGGCAAACAACGTAAAATTTTCGAATTTCGATGCGGGAACGACGGCCATACTTAACATTACTATTCCAGCTATTTGATGGAATAACTTTAGGCCTGATAATGCGTTACGTAAACGGCGTATCTGTACAGCGTCGGCCGGGCATACGTTCGTGAATAGGCGTATCTAGTGATTTACATATTCTACGCCGACCGCAATGGAAGCGCCACCTAGCGGCCAGCCTAAAAATGACACTTTAGGATACGACGGTGTAAGACACTTACACCGCTCGTATCTGAGCCTAATGTAAGCGTATCTGGTTTCCAGAATACGCTTAAATTAGCGCCGGCGGACATTCAGACTTAGGCTGGCGTATCTACTGATACGGCAGCCTAAGTCTTTCTGAATCCACCTAATACAGTCAGGTCCATAAATATTGAGACATCGACACAATTCTAATCTTTTTGGCTCTATACATCACCACAATGGATTTGAAATGAAACAAACAAGATGTGCTTTAACTGCAGACTTTCAGCTTTAATTTCAGGGTATTTACATCCAAATCAGGTGAACGTTTTTAGGAATTACAACAGTTTGTAACAGGCTGACATGCTTTTGAACTGATGTTTTTTTCTTGTTTATATCAAATATTTGTTTTACAAATTTAAAATCATAATAATAATCAATGCAAGGTGCAGTGGAGACACATCCAAGGAATTGGGAGATTTGTAAACAGAGCACAGCAGAAGCTGCTTGCCTTGATACTGTCTCTCTCTGACAAAAACTTGGCATGAAACCAAAAACAGTATGGAGGAGCTGGAGCACTGCTCTGTCTACAAATAAACAATCAATACAGGGTACATCAATGTCATGGAAATCCAAGGAATTGAGGGATTTGTAAACAGAGCACAGCAGAAGCTGCTTGCCTTGATACTGTCTCTCTCTGACAAAAACTTGGCATGAAACCAAAAACAGTATGGAGGAGCTGGAGCACTGCTCTGTCTACAAATAAACAATCAATACAGGGTACATCAATGTCATGGAAATCCAAGGAATTGAGGGATTTGTAAACAGCGCACAGCAGAAGCTGCTTGCCTCTCTCTAATTGAAACTTGTCATGAAACCAAAACCAGTATGGGGGAGATGGAACACTGCTCTGTCTACTAATAAACATTCAATACAGGGTACATCGATGACATGGAAATCCAAAGAATTAAGGGATTTGTAAACGAAGCACAGCAGAATCTGTTTTCCTTTAGACTGTCTTTCTCTGATTGAAACTAGACATGAAATCCAACAGTAGGACGGAGGGAAAGGAGCCCTGATCTGTCTAATTCACCTCTCCGTGTAAATTCAAGCTTACGCTACAGAGCTCTTTTTTGCCAAAGCCGATAAGAATAGACAGATAAACATGTGGAAATAAGCTTAACATCACTGTAGCACCCCCTGACCTCCAGTAGCAAGGCAGTGCCCCCAGAAACATGCTGGGCTGACATTT
The DNA here is from genome assembly GCF_905171775.1 of Rana temporaria. Taxonomy (NCBI): domain Eukaryota; kingdom Metazoa; phylum Chordata; class Amphibia; order Anura; family Ranidae; genus Rana; species Rana temporaria. The sequence continues at coordinate 453,009,664 of NC_053491.1, forward strand.
ACCCCAGGGTAGATCTCTTAGGCATAATGGGACATGTTGGCAGATGGGCGCCAGTCACTTTTATGTGAACACAAAACGTTTTTTTTTTTTTACTCGAGTCCATGGGAGAAAGGTTTAGAGTTGCAGATGCTCAGTTTTTCAGCAGAATTCCATCACTTCACTTGGAACAACACCTTGATTATTTGTTTAAAGGGTTAGTAAAGGAATTTTTTTTTCCTTTAAAATAACAAATGTGTCATACTTACCTCCACTGTGCAGTTCGTTTTGCACAGAGTGGCCCCGATCAACGTCTTCAGGGGTCCCATAGCGGCTATCTCTGGTTCTCCCCGCAAGTACTGACCACAGTCATGCGAGAGAGCTCGCATGGTAGTGAGTAATTGCTGACGCGCTCCCGTGATACTGCATCACTCGGCCCCGCCCCTCGGTGCGTTGCGTCACTGGATGTGATTGACAGCAGCGCCAGCCAATAGCTGCGCTGCTCTCAATCCATCCGCTCCAGCCAATCAGCGGCCAGGCTGAGCGGCGAAGAGGATCTCGGGACCGCGCACGGGACTTTTGAGGGGTCAAGTGGGGCCGGCGTCATCAGATGTTTTTTCACCTTAATGCATAGATTGCATTAAGGTGAAAAAAATGTTTTCTTTACAACTCCTTTAAGCCTAACCTACCTGGTGGTGAGTTCTTCTAACTTTTGATGCACACCCACCCAGCGGATCCAGTGGATCCAGCGCTGTCCAGCTCAGAGCCTCTTCTTTTCTAGCAGCACTCAGTCCCGCATTGCCATGTTTCCATGTGACATCATCGCTAGGCTGCCGGCTGTCCCGGGTGACACATGGACAGGCCCGCCCCCTCCTTTTCTCAATGAAAGCCTAAGCCTCCTGGGGACATACATATCCTGGGAGACACAGTGGGCAGCATGAGCATCCTTTCTCCAGGAGAGGCACCCAGCTCCCACACATGAGGTTCCAAAGTAAAAGCCCTGATGACATCTCCAGTAGGATCCTGCTCCATCCTACTCCCGAGCTTCTGCAGAAGAGTCAACCGACCTCCATGGGACTCCATCTGCCTAGGGTTGCCACCTGTACAGGATTCACCCGGACAGTTCGGGTTTTGAATCATGTGTCCAGGTTTCAGGCGGACTGAAACCTGGACACATTATTGAATTCAGACCAGGCTGTGTCTCCCCAAGTAACTAAGATAGTCACACACAAATATGTTGCTGTCCGAGAGCTTCAGCGGCCGACTGGTGGCAGGTTTGGCATCACTGGAGGGCAGGATGATGATGTCGGGAAGAGTAATCTGGCCACACCCACCATTCGCTGCGGCACGCTATGCGCACCTCATTACTACTCTCCTTGGGACACCCAAAGGTGTCCCAGACAGCTAAAGTGTTCGGGTTTGGCTTGAAGAAAAGGTGGCAACCCTACATCTGCCTCCAGATAGGATCAGCATCACCAGGCCTCATCACATCTAGACCCCTTCAGGCTAGCAGACCTAAAGGAGAAACTCCAGTAGCCAGCCCCAAATATTTATACTCTTCCCCATAATGTACTGTACCACTGGCACAGGAAACTCTTAGTGGTTGGTTGGGAAATGATATGAATATCCATAATTCATACCTACTGTGTGATCTTTCACTAATTCCAGAGCTGACAGTGCCACCAACTGACAGAGGGGAGAACTGACAGCCAGGCTGGACTTATTAGGGAAAGCTGAACAGACTACAAATTGGCATTGGTTGACTGCAGCCATACAGAATTACATTTAGAGACATTCCTGCGTAAGGCAGGGGGGGGCTACACTACACCTGATACCTAAAAATCTGAATCCAAAATATAAATATTCATATGCAATATTTAACATCTACTCGACTGAAAAAATATTTTTTAATTGTATTTTTTAGTCAAGAGAAGAAAGAAAATTTTGCGTGCACACAGTGTTGGTGACCTGTCCCGTAAGTTATTCCAATGCAAATGCAAAGCATTTGTAGTTGATTTAATAAAGAAAATAGACTGTTCATTTTGCAAGGAAAGTTGCACTTTGCAAGGGAATGTTCTCCAGAGCTTAGTAAATGAGGTGAAGTTCTGTTGACTTCCATAATCCCATTATGTGCAGGCAAAAACGTTTTGGGTTTTTTCCTTGCATGTGATTGAGTATTCTCTGCAAAGTGAAATTGTATGTTATTTCATAAACTCGTGGGAAAATTCCCTTACAGGATGCAATTTCACTTGCTTAGGAGGCCCATCCATTAAAAGAGCATGGGTGCTGCCCCCCATCCATCCGCCGCCTCCCCTATCCATGCATCCGGCCCCTTTCAGGACACCGGACTATGGATTCCAATGTGGAGGGGTTGCTTTTTGAAGCACCTATTAGAGCCAGAGACTCTAATAGGCTTCAATATAGGATTGGCTCAGGTCGCAGACAGTGGGCTTCGATCCCACCAAGGTTTGTTACAACAGCAAATTCCGATGGAAAAAGTCTGATGGAATTTTTTTCCTTGGATATTCCGCCCATGTGTGTGTCTCATCAGAGTTTTTCCTTCCGGAAATTCCGACGGACTTAGAAAGAGAACATGTTCTTTTTTTTTTACGACGGCAAAAATTTTGGAAATTCCATTCGTCTGTATGGAACGCCGACAGAGAAAAAAACATGCATGCTCAGAATCAGGTCGACGCATGATCGGAAGCCTTGAATTTATTTTTCTCAATTCGTCGTAGTGTTGTACGTCACCGTCTTCTTGACGGTCGGAATTTAGTGTGACAGTGTGTATGTAAGACAGCTTGAACGAAATTCCGTCGGAAAAATCCGTCTGCGTTTATCCCGACGGAAATTGCAATTCTGTGTACAAGGCATTAGAGGAGGAGGGGTGGAGCTGGAAGCCACCATGCAGGAGAGCACTCGGAGCCGAGCCACTCGCCACGATGGGGTAAGTGCGGGACCGACCGGCAAACCGCACGGGGGGGGGGTGTTTGTGTTGTTTGTGTGCTGCTCAGCGGGTAGTTGTGTGCCGCTCGGAGGGTAGTTGTGTGCCGCTCGGAGGGTAGTTGTGTGCCGCTCGGAGGGTAGTTGTGTGCCGCTCGGGGAGGTAGTTGTGTGCCGCTCGGGGAGGTAGTTGTGTGCCGCTCGGGGAGGTAGTTGTGTGCCGCTCGGAGGGTAGTTGTGTGCCGCTCGGGGAGGTAGTTGTGTGCCGCTCGGGGAGGTAGTTGTGTGCCGCTCGGGGAGGTAGTTGTGTGCCGCTCGGAGGGTAGTTGTGTGCCGCTCGGAGGGTAGTTGTGTGCCGCTCGGGGAGGTAGTTGTGTGCCGCTCGGGGAGGTAGTTGTGTGCCGCTCGGAGGGTAGTTGTGTGCCGCTCGGGGAGGTAGTTGTGTGCCGCTCGGGGAGGTAGTTGTGTGCCGCTCGGGGAGGTAGTTGTGTGCCGCTCGGGGGAGTGGTGTGGCACTCGGGGGGGGGGTAGTTGTGTGCCGCTCGGGGAGGTAGTTGTGTGCCACTCGGGGGAGTGGTGTGGCACTCGGGGGGGTAGTTGTGTGCCGCTCGGGGGGGTAGTTGTGTGTCACTCAGGGGGGTGGGTGGTTGTTTGCCGCCACCCCTCCCAAAAAACACCAGCCACCACTTTTCACTTGCATAGAGAACAGTCTATTTGCATTTAGTAAATCAACCCTATTGCAATAACATGAAAAATGTACACAGCAATCCTTTTTTGTCCACGAACGTTGGAGTGAGAGCAATAATTCTGGTGCCAGAGCTCACGTTTAACTTTAAACAGAATAAGCAAAGCATTGCCTTTGGACAATTTTAGGTCAAAATTTCACAGACCTACGCATTTTTAAATCTTGACATGTTTGGTATGTATTTACTCGACACAATCTCAGATTTTATACATTACCAAAAAAGCGGGTATTGGTTTGTGTTTGTGTGCATTAAAATTCAATTCAGTATGTTTTTACATGGCTGCGCAAATATCTTGTGACATAAAAAAGTTGTAGCGCCCACCATTTCATTCTCCAGGGCCTCTGCTTTTAAGAAAATATATAATGTTTAGGGGTTCTAAGTCATTTTCTAGCAAAAAAATGCTGATTTTTAACATTTACAGTCTATGAAAAATTTCAAAATTGCCCCGGTAGACAAGCGGTTAAAGCACACATCAATCTTCCTTATTAGGTAAAATGTCCTTCCTAACCCCCAAATGGCGATGCAGCTGCGGATCAGTTGAAAGCAGCCCAGTAACCACTGCAGAACAGATATGCCCACACTGTTATTATCCCCTTAACGCCCGCCGCACGACTATTTACGTCCTTGCCTTCTAGCGGGTCGGGGGTCCGATCGAGACCCCCCCCCCCGCTGCGTGCGGCGGGCGGATTCCCACGGGGAGCGATCCGGGACAACGGCGCGGCTATTCGTCGCGATCGCTCCCCGGAGCTGAAGAACTGGGAGAGCCGTATGTAAACATGGCTTCCTCGTGCTTCACTGTGGCGGCTGCATCGATCGAGTCATCCCTTTTAGAGGGAGACTCGATCAATGACGTCAGTCCTACAGCCACACCCCCCATCAGTTGTAAACACACACTAGGTGAACCCTAACTCCTACAGCGCCCCCTGTGGTTAACTCCCAAACTGCAACTGTCATTTTCACAATAAACAATGCAATTTAAATGCATTTTTTGCTGTGAAAATGACAATGGTCCCAAAAATGTGTCAAAATTGTCCGAAGTGTCCGCCATAATGTCGCAGTCACGAAAAAAAAACGCTGATCGCCGCCAATAGTAGTAAAAAAAATGTTTTTTATAAAAATGCAAAAAAACTATCCCCTATTTTGTAAACGCTATAAATTTTGCGCAAACCAATCGATAAACACTTATTGCGATTTTTTTTTACCAAAAATAGGTAGAAGAATACGTATCGGCCTAAACTGAGGGAAAAAATGTTTTTATATATGTTTTTGGGGGATATTTATTATAGCAAAAAGTAAAAAATATTGCATTTTTTTCAAAATTGTCGCTCTATTTTTGTTTATAGCGCAAAAAATAAAAACCGCAGAGGTGATCAAATACCACCAAAAGAAAGCTCTATTTGTGGGGAAAAAAGGACGCCAATTTTGTTTGGGAGCCACGTCGCACGACCGCGCAATTGTCTGTTAAATCGACGCAGTGCCGAATTGTAAAAACGCCTTTGGGCATTTAGCAGCATATTGGTCCGGGGCTTAAGTGGTTATAGTAATAAATGTACCTGTAATAACAGTCCAATCAGGTATTGCTGGCTGTTGCTGTCCCAGGAGGAGTGGATTTGGTATCACTCCGCCTGTAACCAGAGCCAGTGCTATACTGGAAGCATCAGCTTATGTGGCTCTGCTCTGCAGCCGCTCGCTTCTTTGGCTTCATTCACAACACTGATGCTCTTGGATGGCGGATCGGCAACCCGTAACCTGGGCTTGCCAACCTGCCATCCCAAAGCAGGAGGTTGCGGGCCACATCAGAGAGCTCTGTGAGCCACATGTGGCCCCCGGACCACTGGTTGGGCACCCCTAACCTAGGCCATCTTTATGTAGAGCATGTTGAACTTGCAGTGACCAGTATGAGAGAGTGAGAGCGATAACACCAAATTTAACACACCTGCTCCCATTCACACCAGAGAGCTTGTAACACTAACGACTCACATGACACCGGGGAGGGAAAATGGCTAATTGGGGCCAATTTGGATATTTTCACTTAGGGGTGTACTCACTTTTGTTGGTTTAGACATTAATGGCTGTGTGTTGAGTTATTTTGAGGGGACAACAAATGTACACTGTTACACAAGCTGTACACTCACTACTTTACATTGTAGCAAAGTGTTATTTCTTTAGCGTTGTCACATGAAAAGATAGAATAAATTATTTACAAACATGTGAGGGTGTACTCACTTTTGTGAGATACTGGGCCAGATTCACGTAGATTCCGGCGTAAGCTATTTACACTACGCCGCCGCAACTTAGTGGAGCAAGTGCCGTATTCTCAAAGCACTTGCTCCGTAATTTTCGGCGGCGTGGTGTAAATGGCCCGGCGTATCCCCGCGTAATTCAAAGGGGGCGGCTTGTATTTAAATTAAGCGCGCCCCCGTGCCGAACGAACTGCGCATGCGCCGGCCTTAAACGTAGCCCAGTGCGCATGCTCCGTAGTACGCCGCAAATACATTGGTTTCGACGTGAACGTAATTAACGCACAGCCCTATTCGCGACGAGTTACGTAAACAACGGAAAAACCAGACGCTGTCCCGACAGCCATACTTAACATGGCATACGGCGGACCGACGTAAGGTTACCCCAGATATAGCAGGGGTAACCTTACGCTTACGGAAAAGACGTAAACTACGGCGAAGCGGCGCAAATACGTTTGGGATTTGGCGTATTTGGCTCATTTGCATATGCAACGCTAAAATCGGCGTAAAAGCCACCTAGCGGCCAGCGTAGTATTGCATTTAGGATCCGACGGTGTAAGTGACTTATCTTGTTTTGAGAATACAAAACAATGATACGCCGGCGGGATTTTCGAATTACGCCGGTGTATCTGTAGATACACCGGCGGAATTCTTTTGAGAATCTGGCCCTTAGTGTGTGTGTGTGTATGTATATATATATATATATATATATATATATACCTGTGTGCTTTGAAAAATAAGATGGCATTGACCCAAAAACGATCATAATTTCACCTTTTATTATCATTCTGCAAAATAGTAGACAATGTTCTCATTTACTGTTATTTTTGATGTCACGTTGTGCCATTTTGTCTCCTCTTTCCAGTCCGTCCCAGTTCCAATATCATAGACACAGAAAAGGCAGGGAGTCTTGACCAGGACAGCTATGAACCCATGGAGAATTTCAGGTCACGGAGTATCTTTTATGAGAGCTGGTTGTGGAAGATTGAGAGACTGCCCACTAGAGCAGACAGCAGAGGGTAAGTGTAACCGTGCATTGGCTTTACACCACCGATAACAACCCATGTTTGCCAAAGTTTGCCACTAGAACTACTCAGGACTGCTTTAACCTTAGGGGCTTATGGTGCAGCTACCCTTGCACCACTGGTATGCCCGGTACACACGATCAGTGCTCTTTTTTTGCTAGACCAGCTATAGGTAGGGGCATGGTCAGGTGATCACCTGTCCCTTATCTATTGATTAGCACTCCTGTGCGCCTACTGAGGAGACTTTAAAACTCATAGTTAGGACTGCAGTACACAGAGTGCCTTGACGGGGCCTGCAGCTTACACAGGTATTTGCAAATGCGTGCAACTAAACCCCTGTTTTTAATGCATACAGCTAGACAGGAACTCCACTTTAATGTCTGTTTAGAACATATAAAAAATATAGACTAATGTATTAGTTAACCCCCTTAGCGGTAAACCCGAGCGTGACTCGGGGTTGGTTTTCAATGTTAGGATCGGTAACCCCGAGTCACGCTCGGGGTGGACGTGTAGAGTGTGCAGCGGCGCGGCTTACCTTCTCGCTGGATCCACAGGCAAGTTACTCACCTTGTCCCTGGATCCAGCGATGCCACCCCGCTGTGTGAGCGAGCGGGACCTCCTCGCTCGATTCACAGTCCCCGTGTGCCGCCGATCTCCGTTACCTGCGATGTTACGACGCACGGGGGCGGAGAACGGCGCCAAATTCAAAAAAGTAAACAAACACAATACATACAGTATACTGTAATCTTATAGATTACAGTACTGTATGTAAAAAATACACACCCCCCTTGTCCCTAGTGGTCTGCCCAGTGCCCTACATGTAAGCGATTTTTTGCTGGCAATTTTTCTGGGCAATGGCTGGTGTTGGCACGTAAATCATCACGGCACCATGCTTGATATGGTGTCAGGGGGAATTGAAGCGCATTATTTATAGTATTACATTGTAGTAATAAATTAAATAGTTCAACTCGCCATAATGCAGAATCAGTGGGAGCCCTGAACGTGTTACTTGCCACGTTGCTTGCCACCAGATGCAGAATGTCTCCTGCCATGCTGCCTGCCACCAGATGAGGAATGCCACTTGCCACCTCACCTGCCACCAGATGCGGAATGTCACTTGCCTTGCTGCCTGCCACTAGATGTGGATTGTCACTTGCCATCAGATGTGGATTGTTACTTGCCACGCTGCCTGCTACCAGATGTGGATTGTCACTTGCCACGTCACCTGCCTTCAGATGCAGCTTGTCACCCGCTCCGTTGCTTGTCACCAGATCTGGATTGTTACTTGGCACCTTGCCTGCTACCAAATGTGAATTGTCACTTGCCACATCGCCAGCCAGTGCCAACAGATGTTAATTGTCACTGCATTGGTGGCAGCACTGGTTCATGTAGCACAGAGGCAGGCCTTGTGTCAGTGAACACTGGATATGCCGGTGACTATGTGAAACACGGACAACCCAGCATAACAAGTGATCAAGGTTCAAATATCTGGCTCCCATGCCCCAACTTCACTTGGCGCCTCTTATCCTGGAATATATATTGGCACTAACTGCACCCATTACAGAAAGGCTTTATCTAAAAGGGGACCTAACACCCAATTGCATAATTCCCTATTGCCAGTGCCACACTATTTTGGGACAGAGCCACCAAGTGGCAGACTTACTAACTGCACCTGCTTACAAGTACTCCCAGAAGAGAGAAGGGGAAATGGTGAAGGAATGGTAAGTATTATCTGGGGGGGATAAAGCATACTTGTTACCTTTGCTATAACTGGGAAAAGCACAGGTCTTCTTTAGATGTGCACTTCATGGTTTGGAGGGTTGAATGGCAGGTAGAAAGGATTCCAGAAAAGAAAAGAAGCCTATAGGACTTCCAGGAGCTTGAAAATATTACAATTGTAAATCAAATATTATACTTTGTACAGGAATATGCAATGGTTTCCATTTGTCTATCACAGGTATGCATCAAAGACTATCAATGCCAACTTACCAGAGTCCATCACTACTTGGGAATTCACAGCAATCAGCCTCTCTCCTAACTCAGGTACCACATCAAATGAAGGCGTATACTTAACCACTACATTACCGAGCCTATTTCTGAGATTTGGTGTTTACAAGTTAAAAAAAAAATGTTGCTAGAAAATTATTTAGAACTCCCAAGAGAATAAAATGGCGGTTGTTGCAATGCTGTCTGTCACATCGTATTTGCTCAGCGGTCTTACAAGTGCACTTTTTTTGGGAAAAATACACTTTTTTTAATAAAAATATAAGACAACAGTAAAGTTAGCCCATTTTTTTTTATATTGTGAAAGACAATGTTACGCCGAGTAAATTGATACCCAACATGTCACGCTTCAAAATTTAGGCCGGTTGTGGAATGGCGACAAACCTTTACCCTTTAAAATCTCCATAGGCGACGTTTAAACAATTCTACAGGTTGCATGTTTTGAGTTACAGAAAAGGTCTAGGGCTAGAATTATTGTTCTCAATCTACTGATCGCGTCGATACCTCACATGTGTAATTTGAACACCGTTTTCATATGCGGGCGCTACTCACCTATGCGTTCGCTTCTGCGCGCAAGCTCGGCGGGACGGGGCGCGTTTAAAGTTATTTTTTATTATTTATTTTACCTTTTATTTTTTCACTGTTCTTTAAAAAAATAAAATAAAATTGTGTCACTTTTATTCCTATTACAAGGAATGTAAACATCCCTTGTAATAGAAAAACACATGACAGGTCCTCTTAAATTTGAGATCTGGGGTCCAAAAGACCTCACATCTCATATTTACACTAAAATGCAATAAAAAAATAGCTATGGGCAGAAGTGAGGTTTTGACGTTGCTTCCGCCCTGCAATGACTTGGAGACGGGCAGGGGCCATCTTCCCCTCACTTGTCTCCATGTCAGGCTAGGGACAGGTCCGGATCGCCTCTGCCGTTATCGACGGCCACGGTAAGCGGTGGAGGGCACCGGAGCGTGGCGGGAGGGGGAGCCTCTCCCGCCACCGATAAAACTGATCTTGCGGCGAATCCGCCACAGAGACCACTTTTATCTGAAAGAGAACCGCCGGCTCTTGAAGAGGATACTGGGGTTATGGTAGCTAGCTGCTACCATAACAACGGTATTCCTCTTTAATATAAGACCCAGGCTTATTTTCGGGGGAAACATGGTATATTCAGATATACTGTAAAAGGTTTTCCAACATAATTCCCTCTTTTTTAGAATATACCTGTGTAGTGGCCGCCCATTATTAAATTATGTTCGAGACCAACATACATTCTCTTTAACCGCTTGCTTCCCACAGGACAGCAATAAACATCCTGTCTTTAATGTTGGCAACAAAAGACACAGTAGGGCTTATTTTCAGGGTAGGTCTTACCATGTAATGTGCTGTCTTCTCTCTCCCTGCCTGACAGGAATCCCCAGTGTGAACTGAGTTAAAATGCTTGTAAAATCCTATAATCCACTCTACTACTGTATTATATAATGTACAACGTGTGTGTTTCTGTAATATAATGGTGGCAATAACATTCGTAATAGCGCCGCTCTGCTCACTTGCCCGCAATTATATTACAGAAACACACACATTGTACAATATTTACTACTATTTACTACTAAAATAGAGTGGATTATAAGATTTTACAAGCATTTTAACTGCTTGCCGACCAGCCGCCGCAGTTATACGGCGAGAGCCCGTAGCTATACGTCCGCTCTCGCGCAGGCCACTAGGGGCGCGTGCGATCGCTCATTACAGAGCGAGGACCGGGAGCTGTGTGTGTAAACACACAAGTAGAGTCCTGTCGGTCCTGTCAGGGAGAGAAATGCTGATCTTCTGTTCATACAATATATGAACAGAAGATCAGTCATTTCCCCTAGTCAGGCCACCCCCCCTACAGTTAGAACACACCCAGGGAACATACTTAACCCCTTCCCCGCCCCCTAGTGTTAACCCCTTCACCGCCAGTGGCATTTTAATAGTAATCCAATGCATTTTTATAGCACTGATCGCTATAAAAATACCAATGGTCCCAAATATGTGTCAAAAGTGTCCGCCATAATGTCGCAGTACCGAAAAAAAATCGCTGATCGCCGCCATTACTAGTAAAAAAAAAATATTAATAAAAATGCCATAAAAATACCCCCTATTTTGTAAATGCTATAACTTTTGCGCAAACCAATCAAACGCCTATTGCGATTTTTTTTTACGAAAAATATGTAGAAGAATGCGTATCGGCCTAAACTGAGGAAAATACATTTTTTTATATATATATTTTTGGGGGATATTTATTATAGCAAAAAGTAAAAAAAAATATGTTTTTTTCAAAATTGTCGCTCTATTTTTGTTTATAGCGCAAAAATGGTCCCAAAAATGTGTCAAAAGTGTCCGATGTATACTCCATAATGTCGCAGTACCGAAAAAAATCGCTGATCGCCGCCATTACTAGTAAAAAAAATATATTAATAAAAATTACATAAAAATACCCCCTATTTTGTAAACGCTATAACTTTTGCGCAAACCAATCAATAAACGCTTATTACGATTTTTTTTACGAAAAATACGTAGAAGAATACGTCTCGGCCTAAACTGAGGAAAAAAAATGTTTTTTTATATATTTTTGGGGGATATTTATTACAGCAAAAAGTAAAAAATATTCATTTTTTTCAAAATTGTCGCTCTATTTTTGTTTGTAGCGCAAAAAATAAAAACCGCAGAGGTGATCAAATACCACCAAAATAAAGCTCTATTTGTGGGGAAAAAAGGACGCCAATTTTGTTTGGGAGCCACGCCGCACGACCGCGCAATTGTCAGTTAAAGCGGCGCAGTGCCGAATCGCAAAAAGTGCTCTGGTCTTTGACCAGCAATGTGGTCCGGGGGTTAAGTGGTTAAACTAGGGCTTATTTTCGAGGGGAGGGCTTATATTACAGTCCTCCTGGAAAATAATGTAAGGTCTTATTTTCGAGGTAGGTCTTATTTTCGGAAACACGGTATGAATATGGATGGTGGGTTACAGTACTCCACAAGGTAGTTTTTAATGTGCTGTGGGTTACATTGTAATAGCTCTGCCTTTGGCCTATAATGATGGTTTCCATCTTTCTACAGACATTAAATGATAACAAAATACCTAATAAATGGTAAAAAATTATTTGGCGGATGTCCTTCACCCATTTGTACATTGTCTCATCATCATCTCTTCATAGGTATTTGTGTCGCTAAACCCTTTGAAATGCTCGTGAGGAAAAGTTTCTTTATCGACCTGCGTCTCCCATATTCGGTTGTGCGCAACGAGCAAGTGGAGATCCGGGCCATCCTGTACAGTTATATAGACCATGAAATCGAGGTACTGGAATGGAATGTGTAAAGCTCTATTGTTTCTACGTTATATGAAAAAGATTAGCACTTGCACATCGGCACATTCAAAGGGGTTGTAAAGGTACAATTTTTTTTCCCTAAATACCGTATTTATTGGGGTATAGAGCGCTCCCGCGTATAGCGCGCACCCCTAAAGTTGCCCCGAAATTCCTGTGGAAAAAAGATTTTTGTACTTACAGTTTTGGTGTCTTGCGCGGCGTCCATCGACGGCCTCGTCGGGCCCGGCGTTCGTCTGCAGCTTCGGGTGTCCTCTTCGTCGGGTCCGGCGTCCTTCTGCGGCGTCCTCCCCGCTCGTTTCCCGCTTTCCCGCGCCGAGCTTGAATACTGCGCCGGCATATACCGAGCGCAGTACAGTCGGGCAGGCTCGGCTACTCTCGCGCTCACGTCCTGTACGTCCAGGACGTGAGCGCGAGAGGAGCCGAGACTGCCCGACTATACACCAGTGTACTGCGCTCGGTATATGCCGGCGCAGTTTTCAAACTCGGCGCGTGAAAGCGGGTATCGGCATATATCGCGCACCCACGATTTTGCCCTGATTTTCAGGGCAAAAAAGTGCGCGGTATACGCCGATAAATACGGTAGCTTCCTTTACCTTAGTGCAGTCCTCCGTCACTTACCTCATCCTTCCATTTTGCTTTTAAATGTCCTTATTTCTTCTGAGAAATCCTCACTTCCTGTTCTTCTGTCTGTAACTCCACACAGTAATGCAAGGCTTTCTCCCTGGTGTGGAGTGTCGTGCTCGCCCCCTCCCTTGGACTACAGGAGAGTCAGGACGCCCACTAACACACAGCTCCTTTCTCTATCTGCAACGTAGAGAGCGTCCTGACTCTCCTGTAGTCCAAGGGAGGGGGCGAGCGCGACACTCCACTCCATTTCGTTTTTCTGCGTTATTACTAGTCTCCTGGAAAGCATGACACTGTGCTCCCAGGAGACATAACGAAAGACTCCCAGCAAACACTCGGGCACTCACAAAGCGAAGCGACACGCCCACTCCCGCGGGAGGGAGACCAGGAAGTGGCTGCATAGAACGATAGATTAAAGGTATTTCAATGTTTTAAAAAAATTTAGATAGCGGAAATGTTTATCTACATAAAAAGATCTTCTGGATATGCTATACTTCATATTTAGGGTGAACCTCCGATTTAAGTGCAAACCAGGGGCCAGATTCACAGACCTTTACCCTGGCGCAGCGTATCAGAGATACGCTACGCCGCCATATCTTACCTGGCAGAATTTCGAATCCAGGAAGATTTTGCGCCGTAAGTTACGGTGGCGTAGTGTATTTCTCGGCGCGTATTTCAAATTGGGCGGGTAGGGGCGTGATTCATTTAAATGAAGCACGTCCCCGCGCCGTTTGAAATGCGCATACTCCGTTTCAAAATTTCCCGCCGTGCTTTGCGCGAAATGACGTCGCACCGACGTAATTTTTTGAACGTAGACGTAAGTTAAGTCCTTTCCTATTCACAGACGACTTACGCAAAAAAAAAAAATCGAAATTCGACGCAAGAACGACGGCCATACTTTAACATGGCAAGTCTATCTATACACCACGAAATAGCAGCTTTAACTTTACGCCGGGAAAAGCCGGCTAGCGACGACGTAAGAGAATGCGACGGCCGCGCGTACCTTCGTGGATCGCCGGAAAAGGCTAATTAGCATACCCGACGTGGAAAACGACGTGAACTCCACCCAGCGGGCGCCAAAGTATTGCACCTACGATCCGAAGGCGTACGAAGCTGTACGCCTGTCGGATCGAAGCCAGAAGCCGTCGTATCTTGGTTTGAGGATTCAAACTAAAGATACGATGCGGCAAATTTGAAAGTACGCCTGTGTATCAGTAGATACGCCGGCGTACTTGTACTGTGAATCTGGCCCCAGGTTTTCTTTATTGTGTGCAAAAAGGAATTTTTATGCAATCCTTAGACAAAAAAAAGTAACAAAACAAAAAAAAAAATACGAAAAACAATACGAAAATCAACACGTTACGAATCACCATACAGTTATAGAATATCCCAGAAATATAACTGTGCGGTTAATTTTATTCTGAATTTAAATTTGGATACATTTTTTGTTATTCGGAAATTCGAGTATATCTGAATTTCCAAATTACAATAGTTAAGGAAAACCCCCCCAAAAAATTTATAAAAATTTTGGACGAAATTCGAATAGTCTTCGAATCAAATTTAAGACAAAATTTGAATCAAATTCAAATTTTCAAAATTAAAATAGAATTGAAAATAAAATAATACAATTAAAAAGAGGAGGCTTAACAAGAGGAATACGACATTTGAAGCCCATGTCCAGGATCCGTCTGTGTGTGGTGCTCTTGATGCACTGACTCCAGCCTCAGTCCACTCCTTGTGAAAGTCCCCAACACTTTTAAATGGCCTTTTCCTGACAATCCTCTCCAGGCTGCGGTCATCCCTGCTGCTTGCGCACCTTTTTCTTCCGCACTTTTCCCTTTCACATAACTTTCTATTAATGTGCTTTGATACAGCACTTTGGGAACATCCAACTTCTTTTGCAATTACCTTTTGAGGTTTTCCCTCCTTTATGGAGGGTGTCAATGATGGTTTTCTGCATAACTGTCAGGTCAGCAGTCTTTCCCATGATTGTGATTCCTACTGAACCAGACTGAGAGACCATTTAAAGGCTCAGGGAACCCTTTGCCGGTGTTATGGCTTAATTATCTGATTAGAGTGGGACACTTTGAGCCTAGAATATTACACCTTTTCCCAATATTCTAATTTTCTGAGATTGTGGATTTGGGGTTTTCATGAGCTGTTAGCCATAATCATCACAATTATGAAAAATCACGGCTTGAACTATCTTGTTTTGCATGTAATGGGCCAGATTCTCAAAAGAGATACGCCGGCGTATCGCCTGATACGCCGTCGTATCTCTGAGTCTGCCCGTCGTATCTATGCGCCTGATTCATAGAATCAGTTACGCATAGATAGGCATTAGATCCGACAGGCGTAAGGCTCTTACGCTGTCGGATCTTAAATGCAATTTTTTTTTCGCCGCTAGGTGTCGCCGACGTCGTTTTCCCGATCGAGTATGCAAATTAGCAAAATATGCGAATTCCTGAACGTACGCCCGACCGAAGCAGTGAAGTTACGACGTTTACGTAAGATTTGCGACGTGTAAAGTTGCCCCTGGGTATATGAGGCGCAGTCAATGTTAAGTATGGCCGTCGTTCCCACGCCGAAATTTGAAAATTTACGTTGTTTGCGTAAGTCGTCCGTGAATGGCGCTGGACACCATTTACGTTAACGTCGAAACCAATGACGTCCTTGCGACGTCATTTACCGCAATGCACGTCGGGAAATTTTAGGGACGGCGAATGCACAGTATGTTCGGCGCGAGAACGCGCCTAATTTAAATGATCCACGCCCCCTAGCCGGATCATTTGAATTAGGCGGGCTTGCGCCGGAGGATTTACGTTACGCCGCCGCAACTTTACAGGCAAGTGCTTTGTGAATCAAGCACTTGCCCGTAAAACTTGCGGCGGCGTAACGTAAATGTTATACGTTACGCCGCCGCGATTATACGTGAATCTGGCCTCTTGAGTCGATCTCATATATTAGTTTCACCTTTTAAGTTGCATTAGTGAAATAAATAAACTTTGCACGACATTCCAATTTTTCATGTTTGCCCTGTAATTGTAGGCTTTGTGATAACTGAATTCTAATTTCTGCCAGGCTTCTATTTCTCTCTATGACCCAATAGGGAAGATTTTCCAGCACTTTCTAGCTCTGAAATGTACTATTCATCTGTCTTTTGTAGGCTGTAGTGGATCTGATCTACAATGAGAAGATGTGCAGCGCAGCAACTCGAGAAGGCAATTTCCGCCAGGTGGTCAAAATAGAACCTAGAGGGACTCTGATCCTCCCGTTTGTCATTGTTCCTCTAGTGACTGAAGATATGAACATAGAAATCAAAGCTTCAGTCAAAGATCATTTCTACACCGATGGAGTGATCAAGCAACTGAAGGTCGTGGTGAGTGTAGCAAATGATAAGGGCAAATCATTTCTGCTCAATTATGGGTGACCATTGACTTCAGGAAAGAGGCGAAGAGAAATTCCCTCTAACGGGAATCCAAAACCAATAATAATCCTCAAGATTAAGAGGAGTTGTAGAATGAGGACTGATTTCATAAGCAACCACACTTTATAAATTTGTTTTTAAATTTAAGCCTTTGTTTAATGACTAGTGTTGAGCAGAATACGCCATATTCGATTTCGCGATATATCTCGAATATATAGTCGAATATTCGAGATATATTCGCTAAATTCGAATATTCGTGATATTTTATCGAAATGAAATGATTGCGAATTTTCGCTATTGCGAATGCGAAAATAATTGCGAAATTTCGATAACTGCGGTAGGAGCACTCTGATTGGCTCAGAATATTCGTGATATTTTACAATACAAAATAATTGCGAATATTCGGCAAATGCGGAAGGAGCACTCTGATTGGCTCAGAATATTCTTGATATTTTACAATACAAAATAATTGCGAATATTCGGCAAATGCGGAAGGAGCACTCTGATTGGCTCAGAATATTCTTGATATTTTACAATACAAAATAATTGCGAATATTCGGCAAATGCAGAAGGAGCACTCTGATTGGCTCAGAATATTCTTGATATTTTACAATAGAAAATAAAAAGTGTTTTGCATTGGTGGTGATTCTTTACTCTATCCATCTGTCACAGCCGTTTGTCAATCAAACACCTTGAAGATTGAACACGTTCATGCTGCATGCTTTGGACTTTTTTTCACTTCACATATCAAAGACATTTTTATGAAAGATTATTTTTCTATTATTGGGACTATATTTCTTTATATATTTGTTTCACTGTGTATTTCACAAGTTATTTGCGCTTGCTTATTTTATAATTTGCCCACATGTCTTGTCACTAGACATATTTTTTATTCTTGTAGAGCGACTCCATTTTCTGTCTTGTATTAATTTATGTTGTATAACATTTTTGAGTTGCTGCTGTATTCTCCCCTTTTTTTAAGGTATGCGCAATTTTTTCCTTCTTACAAAAAAAAATAATATCAAACATACAAATATTCATAACAGAAACATAAACAAAGCCCCCCCCCCTTTTGCATCAGAGACAATCAGAGTTCTCCTACCACAGTTATCGAAAATTCGCAATCATTTTCGCATTCGCATTAGCGAAAATTCGCAATTTTTTTTTTTATATTCGGCAACATAAAAGGATCGCCTCAGCTTAGCTACTCGGCCCAGGGTCTCTAATCATACCAGCAATGCTTTTAGACGTCGATAGGATGTGATCTGTTTTAAAAATAAAATTGAAAAAATTTGAATATTCGGAATAGCGAATATTCACCGCGAAATTCGAAATATATCGCGAATACTCGAATATGCCATATTCGAGCCGAATATTCGCAATACGAATATTCGTGAGCAACACTATTAATGCCTACAGAAAACTCTTTCGGGTGAAGGTCAGTTTTAATACCCCGGTCTACTGTCCTTTAGCCCTGGTTCACACTGGGTACGATTTGGAACGATTTGAGATGCGATTTGACATGTCATTTTACCGCGATTTTGAATTCGCAGCAGTGTGAACCTAGGCTCTATCACCAAGGCCCAAATTCACAAAGACTTACGACGACGTATCTCCAGATATGCCGTCGTAAGTCCGAATGGCCGCCGTTGTTTCTATGCGCCTGATTCATAGAATCAGTTACGCATAGATTTGGCCAAGATACGAGTGGCGTAAGTCTCCTACGCCGTCGTATCTTGGGTTGCAATAATTACGCTGGCCGCTAGGTGGCGCTTCCTTAATTTCCGCGTTGAATATGTAAATGAGCAAGATACGCCGATTCACGAACGTACGTACGCCCGTCGCAATTAGTTACGCCGTTTATTTGAGGCCGTGTACACACGGGCAAACATGTACGATGAAACCAGTCCGCCGGACCGTTTTCACCGTACATGTCTGCCCGGGGATTTCTGTACGATGGCTGTACTAACCATCGTACAGAAATCCGCGCGTAAACAATACGCGGGGCGTGTCCGCGGTGTCGCCGCGACGATGACGCGGCGACGTGGGCGGGCCTGCCAGTTAAATGCTTCCACGCATGCGTCTAAGTCATTCGACGCATGCGAGGGATGGCGGGCGCTCGGAAATGTACGGTAGGTCTGTACAGACGACCGAACATGTCCGAGCGGGCAGGATTCCAGCGGACTGTTTTAAAACAAGTCCAGGAATATTTGTCCGCTGGGAAAAGGCCCGGCGGGCAAATCTTTGCTGGAATTCTGTCCGCTCGGTCCTACACACGACCGAACATGTCTGCTGAAACTGGCCCGCGGACCAGTTTCAGCAGACATGTTTGGTCGTGTGTACGGGGCCTGAGACATACGCCAGCGTAAGGATAAAGCTGGTCTCTAGGTGGCACAGCCCATGCAAAGTATCTTTTTACGTCATTTGCGTAAGTCGTACGCGAATAGGGCTGTGCGTAAATTACGTTCACGTCACAGGCATTGAGCCGACGTATCTTTGGGCGTAAATACGACGTGATACTGAGCATGCGCGCACATGCGCCGTTCATTCGGCCATGCATCTACATGGGGTCAAGCCTCATTTAAATACAACACGCCCCCTACCAGCCTACTTTGAATTACGCACGCTTACGCCGGCCCATTTACGCTACGTCACCGTAACTTAGGAGGCAAGTGCTTTGTTAATACAGCACTTGCCTCTCTAAGTTGCGGCGGCGTAGCATAAATACGGTACGCTACGCCCGTGCAACGTAGATCGGCCGTACGTGAATCTAGGCCCAATTGTTTATGTTCTTTTTTTTTTGCTTTCAGCCTGAAGGAGTAAAAGTTCTAAAAAGTATTCAAAGTGTCATCCTGGATCCCCAACGCTCAGAAGGCAGTGAGTTATCAATATTGGCCTTTCTTTCTTTTCCCAAGAGATAAAACGCTTAACGCATTTGCCATTGTTGTCTCGTGTTTTTGTCGGAAGGCTTCTTACATCAGAAATAGGCTCACATCAGATAAATGGATGTCCTTGGAGTTTGAATCAGTACTGAGAACATAGCAAAGGCAGTAGGGGAAAGGTTGAATATATAAAGGAGCCAGTTGGCTATGGTAAAGGAAAGGGGGGAATATACAGTTCATCTGGAAAGTTTTCATAGCGCTTCACTTTTTCCACATTTTGTTATGTTACAGCCTTATTCCAAAATAGATTAAATTCATTATATTCCTCAAAATTCTACAAACAATTCCCCATAATTGCAACGTAAAAGAAGTTTGTTTGGAATTTTTGCAAATTTTGGGATGGATTTGAAAAGCAATATCATGAATATAAGCCCCGACTGTAGGTGATAGCCACTTGGCCTGCTTGCAGCATTCTCTTTCTATGTGATATATCAGTCATGTAAAGTCTCGTACACACGATAGGTTAACCAGAGGACAACGGTCTGAAGGACCGTTGTCATAGGTTAACCGATGAAGCTGACTGATGGTCCGTCACGCCTACACATCATAGGTTAAATAACCGAACGTGTCAGAACGCGGTGACGTAAAACACAACGACGTGCTGAAAAAAACGAAGTTCAATGCTTCCAAGCATGCGTCGACTTGATTCTGAGCATGCGTGGGTTTTTAACCGATGGTCGTGCCTACTAACAATCGGTTTTGACCTATTGGTTACCAATCCATAGGTTAATTTTAAAGCAAGTTTGCTTTTTTTTAACCTATGGATAAATAACCTATGGGGCCCACACACGATCGGTTTTGACCGATGAAAACGGTCCTTCAGACCGTTGTCCTCTGGTTAACCTATTGTGTGTACGAGGCCTAAGTGTTACGATGTTCTTATTACCAATGAAAAATATTTCTCTTTCGTTCATAGACGGACACAGCCTTCATTGACATTAGGGTTATATCCGCTTCCACTGGGAGACTCTCCAGGTAGGAAGAAGCATAACCCTAATGTCAATGAAGGCTGTGTCCGTCTATGAACTCAGAGAAATGGATTTTACGGTGAGTACAAAAATCCTATTTTCTCTTCCGTTCATAGACGGACACAGCCTTCATTGACATTAGGGTTATATCTGCTTCCACTAGGAGACTCTCCTGGTAGGAAGAAGCATAACCCTAATGTCAATGAAGGCTGTGTCCGTCTATGAACTCAGAGAAATGGATTTTACGCTGAGTACAAAAATCCTATTTTCTCTTCCGTTCATAGACGGACACAGCCTTCATTGACATTAGGGTTATATCTGCTTCCACTAGGAGACTCTCCTGGTAGGAAGAAGCATAACCCTAATGTCAATGAAGGCTGTGTCCGTCTATGAACTCAGAGAAATGGATTTTACGGTGAGTACAAAAATCCTATTTTCTCTTCCGTTCATAGACGGACACAGCCTTCATTGACATTAGGATTATGCTTCTTCCTACCAGGAGAGTCTCCTAGTGGAAGAGGATATAACCCTAATGTCAATGAAGGCTGTGTCCGTCTATGAACTCAGAGAAATGGATTTTACGGTGAGTACAAAAATCCTATTTTTCAACCCTAAAAAGCAAATGTCAATCTTTATTACAAATGGGTTATCAAAATTACACCAAAGCATAGAAAATTGTGACATAATAGTACAACACATTGCATAGTCAGGAAAACTCTTATGCCCTGTACACACGATCGGTTCGTCTGATGAAAACGGACCGATGGATTTTTTCATCAGATATCCGATGAAGCTGACTTTCATCAGTCTTGCCTACACACCATCGGTTAAAAATCCGATCGTGTCCAACGCGGTGACGTAAAACACTACGACGTGCTGAGAAAAATTAAGTTCAATGCTTCCGAGCATGCGTCGACTTGATTCTGAGCATGCGTGGATTTTTGACCGATGGATTTCCCCACAGACGATCGTTTTTTTCTATCGGTTTTTTAACCGTAAGAAAAGTTTGAAACAGGTTCTATTTTTTTTCACCGTTGGGAAAAAAAACGATGGGGCCCACACACGATCGGTTCATCCGATGAAAACGGTCCGTTTTCATCAGACGAACCGATCGTTTGTACGCGGCATTGTCCAGGATATACCAAAGAAAACTTCCAAGGCTTGGTCAATCAAGGTATGATTATTAGGACAAGTCCCAAAGTGGCGGGGGGTTGCATTTGTTTCCAGGCTGAATAAATTTCCTGTAAGTACAGAAAAATTCCTCTGTCAAATATTTCACAAGCCGCGCTCCAGGTGAGATCAGGCTCCACAATGAAATCTCAAGTGCTGGCTTGGCTCGTCACCCTCGAAGCAGTCAGTGTACCAGCAAGAGGAATGCAGCACACCGAGATGCAAGATAATATTCTTCCTTTATTAAAATGGCTGGCAGGCTATGGTGACGTGTTTTGCGCTAGGCAAAGCGTTTTCTCAAACAATCTTTGAGAAAGTACTGTGCCTGTGCATATTATTGTGCATCTCATTGTGCAACATTCCTGTTGCTGGTACAATTGTTTACGGAAAAATTCTCGTTGACCAGAAATGTAGCATCTTTGGGCCAGATTCACAAAAGAGATACGACGGCGTATCTCCTGATACGCCGTCGTATCTCTGTGATCCGCCCGTCCTAACTATGCGGCTGATTCATAGAATCAGTTACGCATAGCTAGCCCTAAGATCCGACAGGTGTAATTGACTTACACCGTCGGATCTTAGGATGCAATTCTATGCCGGCCGCTAGGTGGCGAGGCCATTGCGGTCGGCGTAGAATATGCAAATGACTAGTTACGGCGATCCACGACGTCCGCGTTACCCGTCGCTCTAACTTTACGTTGTTTCCGTCGAGATACGCAGCGTAAAATTAGGGCTGAGCCCTAGGTGTTCTAAGCCATGTTAAGCATGGCCGTCGTTCCCGCGTCGAAATTTAAAAAATCACGTCGTTTGCGTAAGTCGTCCGTGAATGGCGCTGGACGCCATTTACGTTAACGTCTAAACAAATGAAGTCCGTGCGACGTCATTTAGCGCAATGCACGTCAGGTAATTTTCCCGACGGAGCATGCGCAGTACGTTCGGCGCGGGAACGCGCCTAATTTAAATGGTGCCCGCCCCATTTGAATTAGGCGGGCTTGCGCCGAGCGGATTTACGTTACACCGCCGCAAGTTTACAGGTAAGAGCTTTGTGAATCAGGCACTTACGCTGTAAACCTGCGGCTGTGTAACGTAAATGGGATACGTTACGCTGCCGTGGAGCAACGTAAATGTATCTGAATCTGGCCCTTTGTAATTTTCTTTGCATGAAACTAATATTTCAAGCAATGTAATCCGATTTCCTGGCTATTTTTTTTTTTGTTTTTACTACAAACCATCACCCTAAGTTATGGGGATGAGGAGAGAGGGAGGCGTTTTAAAATCTAAATAATAAGAGGAACCTAGGGCTGACAACAATTCTCCTCCATAGATACAGAACAATGAGTATTGTCACCCTAGGATAGGAGGTGCATTACTGCCAGGATTGTCAGGTGTAATTAAATAAAAATTAAAAAAAGGAAAATAAGGACCGGTAAAGCTGCAATATTTAAAAATTTGGATTTTAGATTTAGATCTGCTTCATGTTTGGAAACTTAGCTCATACAAGTTGAAAAATGTTGGGCCAGATTCACATACAATTGCGTTACGCTGTGGCGGCGTAACGTATCCCATTTACGTTACACCGCCGCAAGTTTACAGCGTAAGTGCTTGATTCACAAAGCACTTACTTGTAAACTTGCGGCGGCGTAGCGTAAATCCGCCCGACGCAAGCCCGCCTAATTCAAATGGGGCGGGGACCATTTAAATTAGGCGCGTTCCCGCACCGAACGTACTGCGCATGCTCCGTCCCTAAAATTTTCTGACGTGCATTGCGCTAAATGACGTCGCAAGGACGTCATTGGTTTCGATGTTAACGTAAATGGTGTCCAGCGCCATTCACGGACGACTTACGCAAACGACGTGAAATTTAAATATTCGACGCGGGACCGACGGCCATACTTAACATTGGTTAGACCACCTAGAGGGCATGCTTAGTTTTACGCGACACATCTCTACGGAAACAACGTAAATTTAGATCGACGGGCAAAGCGGACGTTCGTGAATCGGCGTAACTAGTCATTTGCATATTCTATGCCGACCGCAATGGAATCGCCACCTAGCGGCCGGCCTAGAATTGCAGCCTAAGATCCGACGGTGTAACACAATTACACCTGTCGGATCTTAGGGCTATCTATGCGTAACCTGATTCTATGAATCAGCCGCATAGATACGACAATCGTATCTCAGAGATATGACGGCGTATCAGGAGATACGCCGTCGTATCTCTTTTGTGAATCTGGCCCGTTATGTCTTAAGCCTTGTACACACGATAGGTTAACCAGAGGACAACGGTCTGATGGACCGTTGTCATAGGTTAACCGATGAAGCTGACTGATGGTCCGTCACGCCTACACACCATAGGTTAAATAACCGATCGTGTCAGAACGCGGTGACGTAAAACACAACGACGTGCTGAAAAAAACGAAGTTCAATGCTTCCAAGCATGCGTCGACTTGATTCTAAGCATGCGTGGGTTTTTAACCGATGGTCGTGCCTACTAACGATCGGTTTTGACCTATCGGCTAGGAATCCATCGGTTAATTTTAAAGCAAGTTTTTTTTTTTTTTTAACCTATGGATAAATAACCTATGGCGCCCAAACACGATCGGTTTTGACCGATGAAAACGGTCCGTTGTCCTCTGGTTAACCGATCGTGTGTGCGAGGCTTTAAAGGCTTTATAAGATAAGGGGAAATAAAATAAAAGTGTGGCGCTGATGTTCAATATTAAAATGAACCAAAATTGAATATTGTGTAGTAAACAATGAAACTTGAATAACGCATAGTCAGGGGGGTGGGCAGCTAGTGTGCTGCCCGCCTTGACCTATTGAACAAAGGATACACTGGATTGCATACTATTTGCCATACCATACGGGAGAGTATACTCAACCTGATCCTCGTCTAACCATTTTAGGGGTTACCATTGCAGAGAGCCATTTGAGGGACCATGGTAACATCTGGCTCCTAGCCAGAGGACGTTTATATGGATGCCTGCAATTTTTGCTCGTGCTGTCTATTTTCTCCACTGCATGAAGAAGTCAAGAGGAACGGGGTTTTCTCTATGGTTTCCTGGGTCACTGGGGAAGCTATCCTATTGGAAGCTGGCACCCCAGTGATAGCGGTAGAGAAGGGTTCTGTATGAGGAGGGGAAGCGTAGGGTTGCGTAGGCCGCATACTGCCCCTTTCAACAGATGCTCTCAGTTCAGCTGGTACCCGCTCTGTTCATGTGCTGGAAACTATGGGCCAAATTCAGGTGGGACTTACTCCAACGTATCTTCTTATACGCCGCGTAAGTCCACGGATGAGCCGTCGTATCTATGCGCCGTATTCTTGAAACCAGATACGCCTGAATTCTGGCTCCATCCGACCGACGTAAGTCTCCTACGCCGTCGTATCTCGGGTGCATATTTACGCTGGCCGCTAGGGGCGCTTCCATTGATTTACGCGTCGAATATGTAAATGACCTAAATACGCCGATTCACGAACGTACTTGCGCCCGTCGCAGTACGCTACGCCGTTTAAGTAAGGCGTACGTCCGGCGTATAGTTATCAGGGCTGTGGAGTCGGAGGAAATTTTGGGTATCTGGAGTCGGAGTCAGAGGAAATTTTGGGTACCTGGAGTCGGAATCGGAGTCTGCAAGCAATGCACCGACCCCAACTCCGACTCCTACTAAATTTAGATTGTCGGAACATTTAGGAGTCGAAACATTTATCTACCGACTCCACAGCCCTGATAGTTATCCCTCATAAAGCAGGGGTAAGTCATGTTAGGGTATGGACGTCGGAACAGCGTCGTATTTTACGTCGTTTACGTAAGTCGTACGTGAATGGGGCTGGACGTAGGTTACGTTCACGTCGTACGCATTGAGCCGTCGTATCTTAGGGAGGATATGCAACGTGATTCTGAGCATGCGCGCGCATGCGCCATTCGTACAGCTACGCATTTACATGGGGTCACGACTCATTTTAATACAACACGCCCACTACCTGCCTACTTTGAATTAGGCGGGCTTACGCCGGCCTATTTACGTTACGCTGGCGTATATATGGGAGCAAGTGCTTTATGAATACTCAGCTTGCCTCTCAATGTTACGTCGGCTCAAAGATGCGCCAATGTACCTGAATCTGGCCCTATGAGTGCACCCGGCTGGATAGTCTTTCCACCAGGTTTTATATTGCACCTGACAGTGTGAATTATTGTCTTCGCACCATGCTGCACCCCACCTCTATCAGTGATACAACATGGCATGAAAGAAATTTTTCCCAAAGGGTAGAGAAAAGCCATCTTTAACAGATGTTATTGAAACAGGTGTCCAGCAAAAGTGTAATGTTTGTCACTTCCGTCCTAGCAAAAATAGGCAAAAAAGACAGATAGTTATAGTAATTCTCTCCAGTGGGCATACAGACAGACCGGTGTTCTTCATTTTCATGCACCAAGGGGCAGATCCACGTACAGCGGCGCATTTATCCGCCGGGCGTAGCGTATCTAAGATACACTACGCCGCCGTACCGTACTTTTTTTTTTCAAATCCACAAAGAACGCGCGCCGTAAGTTACGGCGGCGTAGTGTATCTTTGGCGGCGTAATGGCGCGGCATTCAAATCTCTGTGATGGGGGCGTGTTTTATGTAAATATGTCATGACCCGACGTAAACAAATTTTTTTTTTAACTGCGCATGCGCCATCCATGGGGGTATCCCAGTGCGCATGCTTGAAATTAACCCGGAACAACCCAATGCTCACGACGGGGACGTCATTCTACGCAAATCCCTATTCGCGAACGACTTACGCAAACGACGTAAAAAATTCAAAATGCGAGGCGGGAACGACGGCCATACTTAACATTGAGTACGCCTCATAACAGTAGCTTTAACTATACGCCGGAAAAAGACGAACGCAAAATTGCAGCTTAGATCCGACGGCGTACTAAGACGTACGCCTGTCGGATCGAGCCGAGATTGAGTTTTATCTTGTTTTGAAGATACAAAACAAAGATACGACGCGCAAAATTTTAAATTACGCGGCGTATCAAGAGATACGCCGGCGTAATACTTTTGTGGATCTGCCCCCAAATCTTTTAGGATCTACCTGATTATAGGCAGCCTACAGGTTTTCAAAACCTTTCTTGACATCTCTCAATCTTCACTCCCTGTCCCTTATATCTATTATACCTGTTTAGCCATCTATTCACAACCAATCACTGTCTTCCCTCTCTGTAAACCCTTGCAGCACCCGGAGTCCAGGTCATCACCATTAATACTTTTCCACCAACTGATATTGTTCCGAACTCTGAAGCCCAGACCTACGTTAGTGTAAAAGGTAAGTGGTTTAATTCTGACATTGAAGGTTTGTGATGAGGCGCTCGCTCATTGTGGATTGCCAGATTTTATATGTAGCACTATTTTTCTCTCTTTCTGAAGCTACTGAGGTATGATGGTGTCACCTGTATAGTATTTAGGAGCAGAGTCTTCATAATCTATGTGATCAGGACAGGATCTTTAACCACTTAAGGACCCCTTCACGCCGATATACATCGGCAGAATGGCACGGCTGGGCACATCAACGTACGCCGCGGGCACGTGCACGTGACATGGTCCGAAGCTCCGCGGCCGCGGGACTCGCGGACCCGATCGTCACTGGAGTCCCGCGATCGGTCCCCGGAGCTGAAGAACGGGGAGAGCTGTGTGTAAAAACAGCTTCCCCGTTCTTCACTGTGGCGCCATCATCGATCGTGTGTTCCCTTATATAGGGAATCACAATCGATGACGTCACACCTACAGCCACACCCCCCTACAGTTAGAAACACAGATGAGATCATACATAACCCCATCAGCGCCCCCTTGTGGTTAACTCCCAAACGGCAATTGTCATTTTCACAGTAAACAACGCATTTTAAATGCATTTTTTGCTGTGAAAATGACAATGGTCCCAAAATGTGTCAGAATTGTCCGAAGTGTCACCCATAATGTCGCAGTCACGAAAAAAATCGCTGATCGCCGCCATTAGTAGTAAAAAAAAAAAAAATTAATAAAAATCTAATAAAACTATCCCCTATTTTGTAAACCCTATACATTTTGTGCAAACCAACCGATAAACGCTTATTGCGATTTTTTTTACCAAAAATAGGTAGAAGAATACGTATCGGTCTAAACTGAGGAAAACATTTTTTTTTTATATATATATTTTTGGGGGATATTTATTATAGCAAAAATTAAAAAATATTGCATTTTTTTTTCAATATTGTCGCTCTATTTTTGTTTATAGCGCAAAAAATAAAAACCACAGAGGTAATCAAATACCACCAAAAGAAAGCTCTATTTATGGAAAAAAAAGGACGCCAATTTTGTTTGGGAGCCACGTCGCACGACCGCGCAATTGTCAGTTAAAGCGACGCAGTGCCGAATCGCAAAAACTGGCCTGGTCCTTTAGCTGCCTAAAGGTCCGGGTCTTAAGTGGTTAACAAGCGTAGTGCCTCCACTCAATTGGGGCTTGTGAATAGCAAGTGAAATCCCAACTGAGAAATATATCTTTACATAGACAGTAATCCATACAGCATTGTATTTGAAAGTCCATGTATTGAAAAAATAAATGAACCATCTGTAGCGCCTGGTTACTTCCAAGTACTGGTGCTATTGAAATTTAGAGGGTGATCCTAGTATTACTAGACTCTGATCGAAATTGTTATGTTCAAAACAGGGTCTCTGTCTCAGCTTGGCTGTGCTGTGGTCTCATTCTGTTGTTGCTGGGGTGATGTTCCACCCCAGGACGATAGGTGGCAGCAGTGGAGCCGAGACTTGGGTGCTTTTTCCCAGCAGCCAATCAGGAGGGAGTTTCCTCGCTGGGCATGCTGGGAGAGGGTATTTATGGGACAGACGCGATTGAGTCTGGGTCTTATTCGTCCAGTGTGGCACCCACCACGGCACCCCGGCGTTATGGCCTACCTGGCCGGGGCGTGCGTGCCACGCGGTGTTCCTGGTTCCGGGACCTTGTTGGTCCGGAACATTTGAGCAAGGACGGGGACCCAGTGATCGACTGGGTTCCCATTTCTTGAAGATCCCAAGCGGTATAGCTGTTCGGTGGGGAGTCCATCTGCGGAGAGCCAATGAGAGGCTGGCGATCCAAAAGGATTACGACAAACCACCGGGGATCAAGGTAGCCGGACACTGAAGGATTGATCACCTGTCAGTCGGTACCTGGGCGACAATAAGAAGGAGATCCAGGCGTAATTCTTCAAGGAGGATTGCAATCAGTGAGGCCTGTGGCAGAGGTTTCTCCCTGAGTCCATACCAGGAGGGTCTGTGGCAGAGACTTTTCTTCGGAAAAAGGTTCGAGTGATACTCCGGCTGTCAGGTCAGTGACTGTCCGGGTACGCTAAACCCACTCTGGCAGGAGTGGTGCAGAAAGTATTCATATGGGAGCAGGACTGCTTCCAAGTACTACGCCTCAATCTGCTGTTCTCCTTCTTCCTTCAACTCTATCCTTTCATCTCCAGTTTACTGTTTTTACCCGGCTGGGTAATAAAGAGCACAGCAAAAGACACCTGTTGCGGACATTCCTTTACTATCGCTATATGCACCATACACCCCTAGAAATTCGGAGAGCCACAAGGTAAATGTGCCACCTAAAACAACCAGCAGCTCCTCCGGGGGTAGTGCTGCACATCCAACATAAAGTATTTTCCAACCAGGAACATGGAATCATTAACAGTCTCTATGTATGTCTCAGTGAGATGAATCTGCAGCACTTACACAGCCTGTGTTCTCTTAGCAGGATTTCATTGTTCTCTCTCTTCACATGTCTGTCCCTCCACCCACTTACCCACAAAACCCCTTGCCATCCTCTGCTCTTCTTAATGACCTCATCCTTGGCCA
The DNA here is from genome assembly GCF_905171775.1 of Rana temporaria. Taxonomy (NCBI): domain Eukaryota; kingdom Metazoa; phylum Chordata; class Amphibia; order Anura; family Ranidae; genus Rana; species Rana temporaria. The sequence goes on from NC_053491.1 coordinate 453,038,956, forward strand.
GACAGAGAGCATAGCAACCATATTGGAAAAGGGCAAACAAACACTGCATAACAAGAGTATACACTTGGTAAATGGGCAAAGAAATTATCACATCACTATGGGCCAGATTCTCGTAGATTGGAGTAAAACTGTGCGAGCGTAACGTATCTCGTTTACTCTACGCGGCCGCAAGTTTTACGGGCAAGTGCTTGATTCACAAAGCACTTGCCTGTAAAGTTGCGGCGGCGTAGCGTAAATCCTCTGGAGCAAGCCCGCCTAATTCAAATGATCCAGGTAGGGGGCGTGGATCATTTAAATTAGGCGCGTTCCCGCGCCGATCGTACTGCGCATGCGCCGTCCCTAAAATTTCCTGAAGTGCATAGCGCTAAATGACGTCGCAAGGACGTCATTGGTTTCGACGTTAACGTAAATGGCGTCCAACCCCATTCACGGACGAGTTACGCAAACGACGTAAAATTTTCAAATTTCGACGCGGTGAACGACGGCCATACTTAAAATTGGATACGCCACCTAGGGGGCTTATTATCTTTACGCCGCGTATCTCTTACGGAAACGGCGTAAATTTACTGCGACGGGCAAGCATATGTTCGTGAATCGGTGTAACGACTCATTTGCATATTCTACGCCGACCGCAATGGAAGCGCCTCCTAGCGCCCAGCGTAAATATTTCACCCTAAGATACGACAGCGCAGGCCGTCGTATCTTAGGCATGTTTAAGTGTATCTCAGTTTGAGAATACATTTAGACATACGACGGGCTTAGATTCTGAGTTATGTCGTCGCATCTGCTGATACGCCGGCGTAACTCTTTGAGAATCTGGCCCTATATATATATATATATATATATATATCATTGGTAATGTGTTAAAGGCTGAAGAGTAGATAACCGGAAGCAAAGTTGCTGGGTGGTGGTCATATCTACCCAAATGTAAACATAAATGTGGTCCTTTGACTGCTTTTTGATAGCAATTAACAAAATGACTATTAAATTACTATTTGCATACTCCATGATCTTGTAAAATATATTGTATCCTTCACATTCTAAGGCAGTCTTCTTGGAGAAACTTTGGAGAATTCCATTGATGGTGCCAAATTGAAACATCTAATCACGGTGCCCTCTGGTTGCGGAGAGCAGATTATGATGAGCATGACGCCGACTGTGATTGCCACTCGTTATCTTGACACCACCAATCAGTGGGAAAGACTTGGGGTTGAACGCAGAGCAGAGGCCATTAAAAACATTGAACAAGGTAGGCCTAGAATGTGCAAGAGTCAACTCATGCTACTCCAGTTAAAAAAAAGCTCAGCTAACATGAATCTTCATACTTATTTTTTCTAGGATACATCCAACAGATGACATATCGGAAACCTGAAAACTCCTACTCTGCATTTACTAACAGACCTGCCAGCACTTGGTAAGGCCATCAAGTCACAGTTTGGCCAAAAGTTTCCATACATCTCATCTCATTCCTTTCTTCCTTTTCATGTGTTGCCTTCCATCTCTTTTATCGGATCTCTTTCCTTCAATAGGCTCACCGCCTATGTGGTGAAGGTGTTTGCAATGGCAACAAGATTGATGAACGTAGAAAAAAACATCTTGTGTGGGGCTATGAACTGGCTCCTTTCCGAAAAGCAGTTACCCAATGGAGTGTTCAAGGAAGATGCTCCAGTCATACATGGAGAGATGGTGGTATGTTGGGAAATTTAGGGGGAAAAAAAGTTTATTCCAAGAATAAAAGCGAGGCTACCATACATGAGGATTTGTAGTTTTGAGAAACAAGGAACTTTTTGCTTCCCTTCCCTCCATTTTTCAGAGAAACGTGCCAAAATATTGTGGACCAGTAGGTAAAAAATCATACATTGGGTTAATAATGCGCTACTATCAACCTTCTAATATTGCACAGTGCTCCAATAAATTACTAATATATGATGTAAAAATATGAAGGAAATAAAATAAAACATATAGATAAGTGTCCAATAAAACATCCGCCACCAATAAAGTGATTCCAGCTACTCCCAAAGTTAAAGTGGAAGAAAACCCTTCAATTTGATAGTTACAAAAAACAGTTAACATCCCCGGCATGCCGAAAAATGCTAGCTGTCACATTTGCTTGTTCTCTCAACCAAACGGTCATACCATCCAATGGCTGGTTTCATAAAAGGTCACATGTACAGCATTATGGCAGTTACAGATTAAACAGAGGTCAAGATGGCCGCTTCCTTGGCTGAAAACGATAGGAGGGTTTACTTCCACTTTAATGAATGGGTGCCGTGATAAGACAAAAAATCCAGACGCCTCTCCTAATTGATTCAAATCAAAAGTACGATACACAGATGGTCACATCGGAGTCTCTGCTGGTATTCACATGCGCTGGACTGTTTTCAAGCCTCGAAAATATGCCGCAATTCTCAAAAGAAATAGGATAAAATTATTGTGCAGATAATATAACTAAAGACATATATGGGGTTTAAAGCGGGAGTTCACCCGAAAGTTTTTTTTTAACATTAGAATGAGGCTCATTTTGTCAAGGGGAATCGGGTAGTTTTGTTAAAAACGAAGCAGTACTTACTGTTTTAGAGAGCGATCTTCTCCGACCGCTTCCGGGTATGGTCTTCGGAACTGGCCGTTCCTATTTGATTGACAGTCTTCCGACAGGCTTCCGACGGTCGCATACATCGCGTCACGAGTAGCCGAAAGAAGCCGAAAGTCGGTGCGGCTCTATATGGTACCTGCGCACCGACGTTCGGCTACTTTCGGAAAATCGTGACGCGATAGATGCGACCGTCGGAAGCCTGGCGGAAGACTGTCAATCAAATAGGAACGCCCAGTCCCGCAGCCCATACCCGGAAGCGGCGGAGAAGATCGCTCTCTAAAACGGTAAGTACTCCTTCGTTTTTAAAAAAACTACCCGATTCCCCTAGACAAAATGAGCATCAATCTAATGTTAAAAATTAACATTTCCGGGTGAACCTCCACTTTAAATGATTGCACTCACACATATCCCACAGTTAGATCGCATATAAGTAGGTCAGTTGCATAAAAACTAGATTCTCCTTGCTCAATACACACAGAGCACTGAGGGTGACATCATAGGCTCCTCCCAACACGTTGCGTCACTAGACACACTTTTCTCATGTGACGGATTTGCTGAATATTTATGCCATAGTGTTGCCGTAGTGACAAAGGAGTTTAGTGCATCATAATGTTGTTATATGCGTTCTGAACTGAATTGACAATATGATATACACTAAGATACAACATTACACATTTTAGTTAAACATTATATAAAAACGTAGATTTCTAAAATAAATTAAAATACTAAAAAAAACTAAAAAAGTAACCTGAACCGTTGTTATTGAACCAAGATGTATATATTTAACGTGAGACTCCCTCCAGCGGTGGTCCATAATATTACAACTACTTAATGGGTCACTAAAGGCAAACTTTTTTTTTTTTAAATAACAAAAATCCACTGTGCAGCTCGTTTTGCACAGAGTGTCCCCTAACCCTGTCTTCTGGGGTCCCTCGGCGGCTGTCTCGGCTCCTCCTCGCAAAAACTTTCCACCTTCATGCGAGCGAGCTCGCATGGTGGAAAGCTTTTGCGAGCGCGCTCCCGTGATACAGCGGCAGGCATAGCCGCCGACTGTATCACTCGGCCCCGCCCCCCGGCACGCCGCGTCATCCGCTGTGATTGACAGCAGCGCCAGCCAATGGCTGCGCTGCTATCAATCCGTCCAGCCTAGCCAATCAACGGCCAGGCTGGGAACCGAAGAGGATCACGTGGACGCGCGCGGGACTTTCGAGGGGTCAGGTAAGTAAAACGGGGGTTCGGGGGGGGGGGGGGGGGCGGTACCATCGGATGTTTTTTCACCTTAATGCATAGGATGCATTAAGGTGAAAAAACATGTACCTTTACAACCCCTTAAATCACACACTAGTTTAAGGTAACAGTATTTTTTTTATATTTCTGTCGTTTCTTTGGAGCAGATTTATACATATGACTCTATAGACAGTTTATATTGTATAGAACGGCTTGCAATTAGGGGTGAGCAGAAAGCCCCCCCCCCGTTCGGTTCGCACCAGAACCTTCGAACGGACCGAACGTTCGCGCAAACATTTAGAACCCCATTGAAGTCTAATGGTCTCGAACGTTCGATTTTAAAAGTGCTAATTTTAAAGCCTAATATGCAAGTTATTGTCGTAAAACGTCTTTGAGAACCCGGGTCTTGCCCCAGGGAACATGTATCAATGGAAAAAAGTTTTAGAAACGACCGTTTTTAAAGCTTTTTTTCCATTGATACATGTTCCATCGGGCAAGACCCGGGTTCCCAAAGACGTTTTCACAGGCATACTATAGACACCCAGCAGGTACAATATTTAAAGGAATTTTTCATTTTTTAATTTTTTTTATTTAACCATCATTAAAATCACTGCTCCTGAATCTTTAGGTGCAAACTACAGAGCACACGGCCAGTACACACCAAGTAGCTTTAGGTGCAAACTGCAGAGCACACGGCCAGTACACACCAAGTAGCTTTAGGTGCAAACCACAGAGGACACAGGCAATAAACCACGTAAGAATACTGCACCTAGCACAATCACCTGCCTGCCAGTAAATTAGGAAGAACTGATCTAGCTAAACTATACAGGCCCGGATTCTCAGTGGAGATACGACGGCGTATCTCCAGATACGCCGTCGTATCTCTGCCTTGCGCCGTCGTATCTATGCGACTGATTCTTAGAATCAGTTACGCATAGATATATGTTAGATCCGACAGGTGTAAGTCTCTTACGCCGTCGGATCGTAACTGCATTTTTAGGTGGCGCTTCCGTCGAATTCTGCGTTGAGTATGCCAATTAGCTAGATACGCAAATTCCCGAACGTACGCCCGGCCGACGCAGTAAAGTTACGCCGTTTACGTTAGGCTTTTCCCGACGTATAGTTGCCCCTGCTAAATGGTGGCATAAGTGCGGCGTAACAATGTTAAGTATGGCTGTCGTTCCCGCGTCGAAATTTGAAAAAGTTACGTTGTTTGCGTAAGTCGTCCGTGAATGGGGCTGGACGTCATTTACGTTCACATCGAAACCAATGACTTCCTTGCGGCGTACTTTGGAGCTATGCACACTGGGAAATTCCACGGACGGTGCATGCGCCGTTCGGGGAAAACGTCAATCACGTCGGGTCACAGTACATTTACATAAAACACGCCCCCCTGATCCAAATTTGAATTAGGCGGGCTTACGCCGGACGATTTAGCTACGCCGCCGCAACTTACGGAGCAAGTGCTTTGAGAATACAGCACTTTCCCGTCTAAGTTGCGGAGGCGTAACGTAAAGCGGATACATTACGCCCGCACAAAATTACGCCACTGGACAAGAATCTGGCACACAGTGTATAAAAATATATGTACAACACCTGGGATGTATATATATCCCCCACACACTGTAACATTAACTGACTAGCCTGCCTGCCTGCCTGCTCTACACACTGTAACATTAACTGACTAGCCTGCCTGCCTGCTCTATCTACCTGCAAAAAATGACACTCTCTCTGTTAACTGCCGCAACACACTACACAAGGCCGCCCTGCAGGCAGCCTTTTATAGTGTGGGGCTTGTACTAAACCCCATGAGCCATAATTAGCCAAAGCCACCCTGGCTTTGGCCAATTATGGCTCTCCGTTTTTTGCGTGCTGTGATTGGCTAAGCATGCGGGTCATAGTGCATGCTTGGCCAATCATCAGCCAGCGATGCCGCAGTGAATCATGGTCTGTGAAACGTAACTCGAATTTGGCGCGAACGACTCGTTTTGTTCGTATTTCGACGAACGATCGAACATACGATGTTTGAGTCGAATATGAGTTTGACTCGAATATGAAGCTCATCCCTATTTGCAATGTGCGATTAGGAGACCGATGAACAATTTTTTTAAAGTGTGTTAACAAATAATGCAACACGTAAGCCTTGCTTTTCGTTGTGCCCATCTAGTTTACAGCTAATAATGAGATCTACCAACATGGTACAGAAAAGGTAAATTATGGTAAACATACCTTTAACTCCCCCCACGGTCCCAGTTGTACCTGCGTGGGTAATAAGCTGCCTGTCAATGCCAATGCAGCTGGTGCAGCGGTCTCTGGATTTGAAATCCCTGCTCTTCTCCCTCTTCTTTCTGAAGGGCTTCTAGGACAGATCAGAGTGGTTCTGATTGGGAAGCTCCTGCACAGAGCATCGCTCTGTGACCTGGCAGGGTGTAACAGGATAATTGTTTAGTCTGGGTAATCTGTATGGATGGTATTAAGTAATTCTACGTCTGCAGGGAGGAACTGGAAACACCGACCCTGACGCTTCTCTCACCGCATTTGTCTTCATCGCCCTAGTGGAAGCCAAGAGTTTCTGCGAAAAGGAAGTACCGGTAAGTAATGCCTTGTTTTTTGTATGTATTAGTGAATGCAATGAATTGAGTTCTGCATGTAACAAATGTCAGGGAATTCGGAAAATTCTATAAATCCTATATAACGGCCTAAACCTCTCTATAGCTATTCCCAGGACAGAGTTGCCAAGCTGCCTTTTAGTTAAACTTCTCCTATTTGACCAGTCTGTTTTCAGCTTGGGGCTTCTTATGGTACCTTGCATCATCCACAGCTGCCAGTGTTCAGCCTAGTAGTAGGGATCAGTGAATCTGCCCCGGTTTGAATCGCAAAGAGTTCAGCGGATTCTGTCTAAAATTCAGTGAACCGGAACTTAACGGCAAATTGAATTAAAGTCTGTGGGGTGTGAATCTTGCCCTTCTAGCATAGCCCTAAGTGATTTAATCTATACCCTCATTTAGGCACCTGTAGGAGAAACTTCCATTGTTATCATGTGTGTTATCTCCATAACAATCAGTGGGATCAGTACATCTGCCCAAGTTTGATTCACCAAGGGTTCAGGTGATCCTGTTTGAAATTCGGCAAGCTCGAACCTTGGGGTGATTGGAGCTGCCCAGTTCTCCAGCCCTACCAGGGCTCGGTGTGGGGCCTTCTCCATCAGCTGTTGGAGGTGGATGTCCCCTTCACCCCTAAGCTGTTCCTACTCAGCCTTCTCCCTCCCAAACTCCGGTCTAGCAAAAAAACTTGCCACACATATACTCACAGCGGCAAGGTGCTTAGTGGTGTTCAGGGGAGGGCTGGCAGGGGGGGCAGGGTGGAAATCTCCCCCCGGGCACTATGCACAGTCACCGGCCGCCACTACCAAATGCTGTTTTTGCAGAGAAGGAATATGCCTGCTGGAGCTCTGTTAACACAGGTCACGGCCGCTGCTCATCTCCCACTGTGCAGTCGTGCCTGTGTCAGCTCTGAGGTAGATGGCTGCAGAGCTGAGCTATGTCTTGTCTCACACATAGCTCAGCCTCAGCACACACCAGCACTGACATCCCCTTCTCTCTCTGCACAGACACGGGGAGAGATAGAGCTCATCTGCACCTCCTTCTTCTGAGTCTGCCCTGCCCACAGGGGAGTGTGGGCACTGGACAGGAAGTTTGAACCCAAAAAAGCATCAGACAGCCTGCCTGCGCCTCAGCCTCCATCCTGGTAAGCTCACCCTCTCTAGTCTCTCCTGCCTCCCAGCGTATACAAAGGGGTGCTCTGTTGACTTTGTTAAAGGGGAGGGGGGGCAGGCTTTGGTGAGCAGAGACCCTCTTTACACAATAGTCCACAGCATGCACCCTTAAATCAAGTTTCCCAGAACACCCCTTACATCAGATCTGATGTATATGGGGTCTGTGCGGACTCTGATGTATATGGGGTCTGTGCGGAGTCTGATGTAAGGGGAGGCTCTGTGCGGACTCTGATGTAAGGGGAGGCTCTGTGCGGTCTCTGATGTAAGGGGGGCCTCTGTGGCGGACTCTTGTGATCATGAAAAATCTTAGACTGTTTTCCTCGATCCATCACTTTTCCACGCTCTATGGGCCACTTGACTGGACTTGCCCCCCAGGCCTAAGGCTGCCAGCCCTCCCCTGGTGGTGTTACACTGGAAGAATCAACATCCCCCAACACTCTCAAACCTCTACGCCAGAATTAAAGACGTAGAGCTCATGGAGTCTATGTCTGCCCACACAGCAATATGGGAGGGATGGTACCTTCGGGTGGAACACCCTTAACTACTTGAGGCACCCCCCTCCCCACTGGTCTCATTAGGACCTAAATCTTTCCAAGGGTCTCATTGGGATAAATGTAGACATCAGGCTTCAGGCTCAAGTCAAATTCAGCATGCTTTCAAGTGCTTTTCAGATGCTTTGACTTACATTTCAGTTGCTCAGATTTTACTTTCAGTTACACAAGGAGCTGCTTCACGCTCATCCTGAGTTGCTTTTCAGTTCACCTTGAACTGAGTGGAGGAGACAGCCAGTTCAGACACAATCAAAATCCCATGTGTAATAAATCTATGAAATTCAGCAATACCAGCAGCTGTTTCATGCAAAAAGGTCTAAAGTAAGAACTAGAAACATTTGTTTAAAAATAAAGTTTAGTACAGTGAAACCTCGGATTGCGAGTAATGCGGTTAAGAGCGTTTGGCAATACGAGCACTGTATTTAAAAAAATCATGACTCGGTTTGCAAGTGTTGTCTCCCAAAACAAGCAGGATTCAAGCCACATCGGTGTGCAGTACCGCGTTTGGCCTGAGGTGGGGGGGGGGCGCCGGAGCCAAGTAGAGCCGTTCGGAAATGCTCAGAAAATCTCAGAAATACTCTGTTCCCAAGCCTTTCTGAGGTTTTCCGAGTTCAGGCGAGCTGTTTCCGGGCCTTTCCGAGTGTTTCCGAGGCTCTCCGGCACCCCCCACCTCTGGCCACATGCGGTATTGCTCGCTATTGAAGTCAATGCGGAATGAATTATTTTAGTTTCCATTGACTTCTATGGGGAAACTCGCTTTGATATGCTAGTGCTTTGGATTACAAGCATTCTCCTGGAACGGATTTAGCTCGTAATCCAAGGTTCCACTGTATATGTAACAACTTGAGATCATATTGGCCATCATTCAATCTGACAGACCACTAGTGAAATCAACTAAATCATTATTCTGGATTCTTAAACTGTATAACCCTTTAAACTCCCATCATTCACTATATGTTAGCCTTTTTCCAAGATATAGGTGGAATATGCTCAGATTGGTGGTGTCAGTAACTGGAGTCCACGATAGATTGCTGCCTTGATTTTTTGCCCTCACTTTTCCTGTTCTTTATATACTTTCAGGATCTAGAATCCAAACTGGATAAGAGCTCCACCTACTTGGTGGATCGGCTGAAGACCTTGAGGAATCCATACAGCATCTGCATTACGTCATATGCACTCTCCTTGGTGGGAAAACTTCCAGATCACAGCCAGCTCATAAAAAGTTCAACAGGTTTGTTCAAGAGTTTTCTCGTACTCCAAATTTCCAGACGGATTGTAGAAGGAGCTTTTAGGGAATCGTTTATAGATGGATTCGGCAATGGAAATGGCAAGAAGGCTGTCAGAAGCCATGAATCAGACCGAGACAGAAGTACAGTTAAATCACACTTGTTTATTATTAATAATAATAATAAAAAGATAAACAGAGTAAGCGTAGTCAAAACATAGTCAGAGTTCAAGAACCGGATCGTATAGTCAGCCAAGTCAAATGTCAGAGAGCCAGAGATATATGTAGTAGAACAGCAAGCAGGATCTGGAGCCAGAAGGAACGTCAGCCAAGCAAGTCTTCAACAGGAACGCAGGAGTTAGTCTCTGTGATGTTGACCAAGGCGAAGGCAGAGATCAAGTGAGCTGGACGGCTTAAGTAGGCAGGACTGGCAATGGAAATGGCAAGACGCCTGTCAGAAGCCATGAATCAGACGGAGACAGAAGTACAGTTAAATCACACTTGTTTATTATTAATAATAATAATAATAATAATAATAATAATAATAAAAAGATAAACAGAGTAAGCGTAGTCAAAACATAGCCAGAGTTCAAGAACCGGATCGGATAGTCAGCCAAGTCAAATGTCAGAGAGCCAGAGATATACGTAGTAGAACAACAAGCAGGATCTGGAGCCAGAAGGAACGTCAGCCAAGCAAGTCTTCAACAGGAATGCAGGAGTTAGTCTCTGTGATGTTGACCAAGGCGAAGGCAGAGATCAAGTGAGCTGGACGGCTTAAGTAGGCAAGACTGACGAGCAGGATATTATCAGCAGGCGAGTCACTGTGGAAAGATAGGCGCTGGCAATTAGCCGACAGCTGAGCACCAGCTCAGAGAAGGAAAGGCTGAGCCCATCCCTGACAAAGGCAAAGCCCAATTATACAATAAAAAAAATAATATAGCTACCCTATGTCTCTAAAATTAAAAAAATCAAGAAAGCAAGCAAGAAAATCAAAAATGAAAAAACATGGAAATTCGAAATAACCTACAGTAGCCCACTGACCTTCAAAAAAATTTTTTTGGGAGGGGGGAGAGAGGCTACCACCAAACATCCCATAAAACTCCACTATTATAAATATAGAAATGTTGTATATTATTTTACTTTTGAAGAACCTATGCACTAACCCATCCTTTAAGTTATTAATTTAACGTAATCAATATTATTAAAGGTATTCAATTTCAATCCCTTTCCTTCTATCAACAACTATTCTCACCCTTCCGTTCGGCATATATATCTCCACTGACTAGACTCAGTTATACTTCTCTGTTTTCACCCCAAAAATTCTGTACATAGAAGCAAGGATTTTATAAAACCTTAGCACATGTTGAATATATTATTAAGCTGTGGCATACCTACTGTCTAAAACAAAAATACAAATAAATATAGTAATTCGTCACAATCACCTGGATTTGTTCTGTAATGCTGAAGATGTTTAGTATGTTCTCCGTGCCACTTCGAGAAACAATGAAATGCCTTAGGCCTCGTACACACGATAGGTTAACCAGAGGACAATGGTCTGATGGACCGTTTTCATCAGTCAAAACCAATCGTGTGTGGACCTCAAAGGTTATTTAACCATCGGTTAAAAAAAAGCCAACTTGCTTTAAATTTAACCGATGGATTCCTAACCGATAGGTCAAAACCGATCGTTGGTAGGCACAACGATCAGTTAAAAATCCACGCAGAATCAAGTCGACGCATGCTTGGAAGCATTGAACTTCGTTTTTTTCAGCACGTCGTTGTGTTTTACGTCACCGCGTTCTGACACGATCGTTTTTTTTACCAATGGTGTGTAGGCGCGATGGACAATCAGTCAGCTTCATCGGTTAACCGATGACAACGGTCCTTCAGACCGCTCTCATCGAATGGACTGATCGTGTGTACGAGGCTTTAAACATTAAAGAACCTGTCCAGTTGAATGTGACTACTACTGTAATGTAACTACTACTACTAATTTAGTACATATGCCCAGGGCCATCTTACTGAGTGGGCACCCCTATCCACAGCCGGGGACCTCACGTTCACCTGGGGCCCCATCAGAGCCAGACAAATAGCACTAGCAGTGGACAAGGGAGTCGGGCTGAACAGGCACAGGCAGTCCAGCGTGCGGCGGCATTTTTGGTTCCGCCTGCAAGCTGGGCTGTCACCACCTCTTCTGAGCCTTCCTGAGTGACTGAGCGAGCTAAGACAGAGGGGAGTGTCGAAGCTCAAGTGCCAACGACAAGCGGGTCTGAAGAGAAGAAACTGTGCTGCCCCTCCCCTCTCGAGCTGACCCTGTCTGAAGAGGGCTCTATTTCTTGCCTATCCCCCTCCTTCCATCAGCAGTGGGGAGAGCAACTGTGTCTCTGGAAAGAGCAGCTGCAGGCTTCCCCCCCCCCCCTCTCCTCCCCATGCTGCTGTACTCGGGAGCGGAGCCCTCTCCTTCCCATTGGCCAAAAAAAAGGAACACAAAGGAGGATCATGGGACATGTAGTCCCGAGGACTGGCAAGCCCCATCAATCCTAAGAGGGAAACTGCAGCCCCTAGCATGCCCAGCTGAGGGAGAAGGATAGAGAGCCAGGATATAGGTGGCAAGTGACACGATGAATCTGGTGACAAGGAACCGGTGGCAAGTGACACGCTAAATCTGGTGACGGGATGGATGGTAAGTGACAGGCTAAATCTGGTGATAGGGGACGGGTGGCAAGTGACACGCTGAATCTGGTGATAGGTGACAATGGCAAGTGACAGACTGAATCTGGTGGCAGGGAACAGTAGCAAGTGACATGCTGTAAAGTAGAAATATTGGGCCAGATTCACAAAAGGGATACGATGGCGTTTCTCCTGATACGCCGTCGTATCCCTGTTTCTATCTATGCGACTGATTCATAGAATCAGTTACGCATAGATATCCCTAAGATCCGACAGGTGTAATAGTTTTACACTGTCGGATCTTAGGATGCAGTACCCCGGCCGCCGCTGGGGGGAGTTTGCGTCGTAAACCAGTGTCGGGTATGCAAATTAGGAGTTTTTTAAGCTTTTTCCCATCGTTACGTCGCCGCGAGTGTTAGTTTGCCGTCGCAAAGATAGGGCACCTTTTACAAAGTGGAAAATTACTCCACCATGTAAAAGTATACCCGTCTTTCCTGCGTCGCTTTTGAATTTTTTTTACATTTTTTCTTTTTCCCGGCGCAAGTCTTTTTTTCACGTCGCGATTCACAAAACGTTGGCGCATCGTAATTTCGCGCAAAGCACGTCGGGAAATTTGCGTCGGGAGCATGCGCAGTACGTCCGGCGCGGGAGCGCGCCTAATTTAAATGGTACCTGCCCCATTTGAATTGGCCCGCCTTGCGCCGGACGGATTTACGATACACCGCCGCAAATTTCCAGGTGAGTGCTTTGTGGATCGGGCACTTAGACAGAAAATTTGCGGCGGTGTAACGTAAATCGGTTACGTTACGCTGCGCCCGGGCTACGTGAATCTGGCCCATTGTACTTTCATTCTTGAGAGTAGGTGCGTAAGTTGGGGCAAGCTTGTAGGGGCCCCATAGAATTACTTTTCCCAGGGGACATGATGCTAAGATGGCCCTGCATGATATACCATGACCTGGATAATTGAGAACCTTCACAAACATACAAAAAAAATATATATTGCTATTACTACTATTTGTTTAAAATGTGTTTTCTTCTATGGTTAGGTGGCACCCATTGGGCAGACTATTCCTCAGATCTCTACATGATTGAAGCCACATCCTATGGCCTACTGGCCCTTCTCAACACCAAGCAGTACCTATTGGCTGAACCTGTGGCCAGATGGCTGACAGAACAAAGATTCTATGGCGGGGGCTATGGATCCACACAGGTAGAGTACACTATGCAGGTGGAAGGATGAAAGAGAAGGGGGGAGTGCAATGATCCTAGATTCACTTTCCACCGGGGGTGCATAGGTTCTCCCCATGTGCCTGCTTCCTCCATCAATCCAAAAACATAATGGTGGTTTCATTTTTATTTTATTTTACATTTTTTATAAATTCACCAGTAAATGACAAATAATTGGGACCCAAACAAATATTAAAACCTACCTGTAACTACTGTTCTTTAAAGTGTCTACGTATGCCGGAGATTTATAGAAAAACACTTGCCATTTTTTTTGCTAGCTACCAATCAGGTTTAACTTTCCCTTTATTAAACTATGAATTGTGATTGGTTGCTTAGAATCACTTTGGTCTTTGGTCTTAGTTTTGGAAGACTGACTCTGTCAGACCTTATAACCTGTTGGCTAGAGCTGCGGTGGCTCAACGTGATTGGCACTGCGCTGACAAGCCATTCACCTCTGCAGCTAGAGGTTCGGATCCCGGTCTCAGCTACATGTGAATTGAGTTTGGTGGTCTCAGCCCGGCTCCCGGTGGGTGTGCTATGCGAGGTAAGCTTGCGCTTAGTATGCCCACCCCCCTCCCACAAAAACCACCACACTTACACGCACTCGATATTGGGTTAACATGCACGCACTTTGACCACGCGGTCTCTAAAAAGAGAGGCGAAGGACTAACGGGGCTGGTTGGGCGGGCTAGATCCTCTCACTCCCTTATAGGGAGTCCCTCTGCCCCGTTGGGCTTCAAAGCGAAGCAGGTAGGGCGGGCTGTGTGGGAGGACCCCCTCACGCACCCGCCATTGCCACCCGGGGCATGGAGAAAGGTGGCAGATTGCCTCTGCGGGAGGCCTGCCTACTCCCAACTCCTGCAGTCCGGCTCCTCTCTCGAGTACACACACAAAATACACTTAAAAAAATAAAAAAAAATAACCTGTTGGCTTTGTCCCCTTTCCTTCCAGGCCACCATAATGGTGTTCCAAGCATTATCAGAGTTCCAGATTCACTTACCCCAAATGAACGAGATTGACATGGATGTGACCCTGTCTTTACCAGGGAGAAGGGAAACCTTTACATGGAAAATTAACCCAGACAACGCCCTTGTCCAACGCAGCGAGAAGGTCAGTGTGGTTTTATATGCAAAATGTCAATGTGCCTTAACGTGTATGCTTAAGCAAAAACTCTCGTCCATTGAGGGACAGAGAAAACCATAACCGTATTCTTCGCTCCATAAGACGCATCTGACCATAAGACCCACCTAGGTATTAGAGGAGGAAAACAAGAAAAAAAATATTCTGAGCCAAATGGTGTACTAAAATATTTTCCAGTGCCCATGAAATGCAGCCTGACCATTGCCATAAACACAGAGTGACCATTGTCATAAATGCAGAGTGACCAGTGCCATAAATGCAGACTGACCAGTGCCATGAATGCAGAGTGACCAGTGCCATAAATGCAGACTGACCAGTGCCATGAATGCAGAGTGACCAGTGCCATGAATGCAGAGTGACCAGTGCCATGAATGCAGAGTGACCAGTGCCATGAATGCAGAGTGACCAGTGCCATGAATGCAGAGTGACCATTGCCATGAATGCAGAGTGGTCAGTGCCATAAACACAGAGTGACCATTGTCATAAACGCAGAGTGACCATTGTCATAAACGCAGAGTGACCAGTGCCATAAACGCAGAGTGACCAGTGCCATAAACGCAGAGTGAGCAGTGCCATAAACGCAGAGTGAGCAGTGCCATAAACGCAGAGTGACCAGTGCCATAAACGCAGAGTGACCAGTGCCATAAACGCAGAGTGAGCAGTGCCATAAACGCAGAGTGAGCAGTGCCATGAATGCAGAGTGAGCAGTGCCATAAATGCAGAGTGAGCAGTGCCATGAATGCAGAGTGACCAGTGCCATGAATGCAGAGTGAGCAGTGCCATAAATGCAGAGTGAGCAGTGCCATGAATGCAGAGTGACCAGTGCCATGAATGCAGAGTGAGCAGTGCCATAAATGCAGAGTGAGCAGTGCCATGAATGCGGACTGACCAGTGCCATAAATGCAGACTGACCATTGCCCAGAGTAAGACACGTTTGTGGATAACATAAAAATTTGCATCTCCCACAGGCTGCAATGAAAGACAAGATCTCCGTGACGGCCAGAGGAAAGGGACAGGGTACGCTGACGGTGAGTGACAACATCATTATTAAAATGGCACTTAAAGGTTCTAATTATAGAAAGTTTGCTGAACAAATGTGACACATTCACACAACTCTGACGAAACTCGCTGTATTCTGTGTTATATAACTACAGTAGTACCTTGGATTACAAGCATATTCCGTTCCAGAAGAATGCTTGTAATCCAAAGCACTCCTATATCAAAGCGAGTTTCCCCATAGGAATTAATGGAAACTCAGATCATTTGTTCCAGTATCACTGCTAGTGTATGCAGTACCGCAAGTGACCAGAGGTAGGGGGGCGCCGGAGAACCTCGGAGAACGAGTGTCTCCAAACGTCACTGGCACCCCTGCACCTCTGGCCAAATGCGGTACTGCACACCCCAGAGGCTTAAAGTGGTTGTAAAGCCTTACAACACACTTTATGCCACAGGTAAACCCATAAAAAGACTTACCTGTAGCTACCCCGGATATCTCCTAAACCTGAATGGGTTAGGAGATATCCCCTGTATCAGCATGCGCCGACGTAATCGCGTTATTTGCAAGGTTTTACTGTATCTTTAATGACCATAACTGCCATCTAGTGGCGATAATGTGCCTTTTTTTTTGGTAACCACTTCAGCTCCGGAAGATTTTACCCCCTTCCTGACCAGAGCACCTTTTTCAATTTGGCATTGCGTCGCTTTAACTGACAATTGCACGGTCGTGCAATGCTGTACCCAAACAAGATTTGCGTCCTTTTTTCCCCACAAATAGAGATTTATTTTGGTGGTATTTGGTAACGTCTGCAGTTTTTAGTTTTTGCGCTATAAACAAAAAAAAGCGTACATTTTGAAAAAAATAACAACATTTTTTACTTTTTGCCATAATAAATATCCCCAAATTATTTTTTTTTTATATTTATTCATCAGTTTAGGCCGATACTTCTTCTTCTACATATTTTTGGTTAAAAAAAATCGCAATAAGTGTATATTGATTGGTTTGCACAAAAGTTATAGGGCCAGATTCACAGAAGTACGCCGGCGTATCTACTGATACAGCGGAGTACTTTCAAATTTGCCGCGTCATATCTTTAGTTTGAATCCTCAAACAAAGATACGACGGCTTCTGGGTTCGATCCGACAGGTGTGCGCCTTCGGATCGTACGTGCAATACTTCGGCACCCGCTGGGTGAAGTTTGCGTCGTTTTCCACGTCGGGTATGCTAATTAGCTTTTTCCGTCGATCCACGAAGGTACACTCGGCCGTCGCATTCTCTTACGTCGTCGCTAGTCGGCTTTTCCCGGCGTATAGTTAAAGCTACTGTTTTGTGGCGTATAGATAGACTTGTCATGTTAAAGTATGGCCGTCGTTCCCGCGTCAAATTAAAAATGTTTTTTTTTTTTTACGTAAGTCGTCCGTGAATAGGAAAGGACGTAACTCGAAGTTCAAAAAATGACATCGGTGCGACGTCATTTCGCGCAAAGCGCGGCGGGAAATTTCAAAACGGAGCATGCGCAGTTCATTCGGCGCGGGGACGCGCTTCATTTAAATGAATCACGCCCCCAACCCGCCCAATTTCAAATACGCCGCCAGAAAAACACTACGCCGCCGTAACTTACGGCGCGAATTCGCTGAGGATTCGAAATTCCGCCAGGTAAGATACGGCGGCGTAGCGTATCACTGATACGCGGCGCAAGTGCAAATGTGTGTGAATCTGGCCCATAGCGTCTACAAAATAGGGGATAGATTTATGGCATGTTTATGGCATTTTTTTACTAGTAATGGCGGCGATCTGAGATTTTTAGCGGTATTGTGACATTGCAACGGACAGATCGGACACTTTTGACACATTTTTGAGCCATTGACATTAATACAACGATCCGTGCTATAAATATGCATTGATTACTGTATAAATGTCACTGGCAGGGAAGGGGTTAACACTGGGGGCGATCAAGGAGTTAATTGTGTATTTCCCCACTGTGTTCTAACTGTGATGGAATGGGACTGACTAGGAGAGCAGACATATTGTTGTTCCTACTTAGTAGGAACAACAATATGTCTGCTCTCCACTGACAGAACAGGGATTTGTTTGTTTACACACACACACAACCGGCCACGCGCACAGGGTCTCCCACCGTGCAGCAGGCACGCGCGCGCCCTCTGGCATCTCTTAAAGCGGAGTTCCACCCAAAAGTGGAACTTCCGCTTAAACCACACCTCGCCCCCTTACATGCCACATTTGGCATGCAATTTTTTTTTTTTTGGGGGGGGGGGGGGGAGTGGGGGCTTCAGTAAGAGTGGGACTTCCTGTCCCACTTCCTTCTTCCGCCCAGGGACCGCTTAGGCGATACGTCATGTAACCTTTTGGCGGCCCCTCCCTGTAGGTCCCAGGGGATCGCCTGTCCATTCAGGTAGCGCAGCGCAGTGAGTGCCCGGACGTGAAGCCGAAAGCTGTCACGGCCGGGTGCCCACACTTAGAATGGAGGTGCCGGCAGAGAGGGGGGGGGAGGAGCGGAGCTCCGGGCGTCGCGTCGCTGGACAGTGGAGCAGGTGAGTGTCTGTTTATTAAAAGTCAGCAGCTACACTTTTTGTAGCTGCTGACTTTTAATAAACATAAAAAAAGGCTGGAACTTCGCTTTAAAGGTAACCCCGTACCTGTACAGGGTTTTTGTGCAGGGGTGCCATTCTGCTTCGTAAAAAGACGTGAGCTGGTCGGGAACCGGTTAAACATTTCAATCAGAAGAAAAAATCATTTTGTCCACTAGATGGCGCTTTTGATCATATGAGATAGTTGCACATCAAAGAACGCACTGTGGTGAGTTTTGTTGGAGCCGTGTGAACGCGTGTCAGATTTATTCAGCAAACATTTTATACATAGACCCTAAAGTGTTTTTAATTTACGTAATTGTGGATAGAGTGTAAAAAGATTGGAACCCCTGACACATTTTAATTGCTATCTGCAGCCCCACTCCAGAGATTTCCCCTTGTTTTGTCCCAGTGACTATTTTACAGTTTTCACCCAAAGCAGTAATTGAGGAGCAATGTTTCAATGATGACACCTCTTTTTATTGGCAATTGTGCCTGAGATGGGATTTTTTCTCTTGCTTTGATAAGATTTCACTCACTTCCTATGGTGTCTCCAAGACAGGTAGTGAAGGGTAATCTCTGCATTGGGACACAGAAAAAAATTCCATACTTTATCAACAAAAAAAAATTATATATATATATATATATACAGTTGTGCTCATAAGTTTACATATCCCAGGAGAATTTGATTTCTTGGCCATTTGTCAGAGAATATGAATGATAACACAAAAACATTTATTTTACTCATGGTTAGTGTTTGGCTGAAGCCATTTATTATCAATCAACTGTGTTTACTCTTTTTAAATCATAATGGCAACAGAAACTGAATGACCCTGATCAAAAGTTGACTAAGGGCTCTTTCACACTGAGCACCCGTAAAGGTCCGCCTGCCAGTTTTTTATGCGGACCTGAACGGGCGCTCCGTGCTCCTCTATGGAGCCGCGGATGTCAGCGGTGACATGCCCGCTGACATCCGACCCGCTCCGATCCGCCAAAGTGTGACGGAGGAAAAACCTACTTTTTCATCCGTCCGGCAGATCAGATCGAGTGAACACGGACAGACGGTCTGTGTTCACCCGATCCCCCCATAGGGGAGAGCGGAGAAAAGACAGGGCGGTCCCTGCGCAGTGTGCGAGGACCGCCCTGTCATCCGCCGGCTCAGCGGGGATCAACGGAGCGATCCCCGCTGAGCAAGCAGAGGTTCACGGGGCAGATCATTACTGATCCGCCCTGTGTGAAAGGGGCCATACCCTGGTGATTTTGGCCTGATAACATGCACACAAGTTGACACAAAGAGGTTTGCATGGCTATTAAAGGTAACCATCCTGACCTGTGATCTGTTTGCTTGTAATTAGTGTGTGTGTATAAAAGGTCAATGAGTTTCTGGACTCCTGACAGACCCTTGCATCTTTCATCCAGTGCTGCACTGATGTTTCTGGATTCTGAGTCATGGGGAAAGCAAAAGAATTGTCAAAAGTTCTGCGGAAAAAGGTAGTTGAACTGTATAGAACAGGAAAGGGATATACAGTATAAAGATATCCAAGGAATTGAGAATGCCAATCAGCAGTGTTCAAACTCTAATCAAGAAGAGGAAAATGAGGGGTTCTGTTGAAACTAAACCACGGTCAGGTAGACCAACTAAAATTTCAGCCACAACTGCCAGGAAAATTGTTCGGGATGCAAAGAAAAACCCACAAAAACTTCAGGTAAAATACAGGACTCTCTGAAAACATGTGGTGTGTTTTTTTTCAAGATACACAATAAGGAGGCACTTGAAGAAAGATGGGTTGCATGGTCGAGTCGCCAGAAGAAAGCCATTACTATAAAAATGCCGCAAAGTATCCCGCTTACAATACGCCAAACAGCACAGAGACAAGCCTCAAACCTTCTGGCACAAAATCATTTGGAGTGATGAGACTAAAATTTCGCTTTTTGGCCACAACCATAAACGCTACATTTGTCAACAAGGCCTATGATGAAAGGTACACCATTCCTACTGTGAAACACGGAGGTGGATCGCTGATGTTTTGGGAATGTGTGAGCTACAAAGACACAGGAGATTTGGTCGTAATTGATGGCAAGATGAATGCAGTATGTTATCAAAAAATACTGGAGGAACATTTCATTCATCAGCCAGGAAGCTGCGCATGGGACGCACTTGGACATTCCAACATGACAATGATCCAAAACACAAGGCAGAGTCCACCCGTCATTGGCTACAGCAGAATAAAGTGAAGGTTCTGGAGTGGCCATCTCAGTCTCCTGACCTCAATATCATTGAGCCACTCTGGGGAGATCTCAAATGTGCCGTTTATGCAAGGAACTGGAACTGCAGGATTTTTGTCAAGGGAAATGGGCAGCTTTACCATCCGAGAAGATAAATAGCCTCATCCACAAATACCACAAAAGACTTCAAGCTTTCATTGATGTTAAAGGGGGCAATACATGGTATTAAGAACAGGGTATGTAAACTTTTGATCAGGGTCATTTGGTTAGTTTCTGTCGTCATTATAAATTAAAAAGAGTAAACACAGTTGATTGATAATAAATGGCTTCAGTCAAACACTAACCACGAGTGAAAGAAAAGTTTTCGTGTTATCATTCATATTCTCTGAGAAATGGCCAAGAAATCATAAATTCTGCCAGGGTATGTAAACTTATGAGCATAACTTTGTGTGTATATAAATAATAAGATTATATATATATATATATATATATATATATATATATATATATATATATAGGGCTAGATTCAGAAACAACTTACGACGGCGTATCTACAGATACGCCGTCGTAAGTCTGAGGCGTCGTATTTTGGCGCCTGATTCAAAGAATCAGATACGCCTCATGGTTGCCAAGATACGAGCGGCGTAAGTCTCCTACGCCGTCGTATCTTGGGGTGCATATTTACACTGGCCGCTAGGTGGCGCTTCTATTGATTTCCGCGTAGAATATGCAAATGAGCTAGATACGCCGATTCAGAAACGTATGTGCGCCCAGCGGATTTTTTTACGTCGTTTAAGTTAGGCGTTTTCCGGCGTAAAGTTACCCCTGCTATATGAGGCGTAGCCAATGTTAAGTATGAAAATTGGTGGAAAAATTGCGCTAAACATAAATAATGTGAAACCTGTAGCGGCCAGCACCAACAAAAAACAATGTTGTGTACGAAAGGTGAGAAAGAAAAAGTGCAGCGCTAAATATTGAGTGAAGGGATTCAAACAATACGGTAAGTAGTACAATTCGATGAAACAGTTCAAATAGAATTGGACCCAGGAGACACTCACCAGATGATATGGTAAGTGAAAAAAAGGAAAAAAAAAAATTATAACTGAAACAATGTAATAGTGTGGAAAGCCACTAGGAGGTGGTGTTCCTGTAGGAAATGTGTGCAACACACTAAAGTGGGTGATGTGACACCTGTAGGTGATAACAAGTGGGGTGAACCAATCACAAAGTCCAAGCAAAAAATGTATATATATAGCAATCCGATATCGGACCGATATGTACAGTCTTTGAGAGATGGAATTGGTCGGAAATTCTTATGAAGGATGCATGCACGAACTCCTAGGCAAAGATGGTGTTGATGGGAAACGTTCCAATATGTCAAACTTTAATCCCCGGGAGTCGGTAGAATCCAAGCGGCAGAAAAAACAAATCTTGCAGGAGAAATTCACAAACAAATCTTGCAGGAGAAGTTCACAAGCATAAATATACAGTGAGCGAAGCCGTCACGGAATCATGTAAAGAAAAAAAAAGCCTTTTATTTAGGCATGGAAGGCAAGCAAATAAAACAGAAAACTGGATACAAAACATATAAAAATTGGTAGATAAAAAATAGTACAAGCCGGGTCAAGGGCAAGTACAAGTGATCACGTATTTAAAAATGGCGTCTTGAGCAGGTAGCGTATGGGCTATGTACCCGACATGTTTCGAGCAAAAGAGCTCTTCAACTGGGGCATAATGCCCATCTTTGCCTAGGAGTTCGTGCATGCCTGATCGACATACCGTCGCTGACGTGTATGTCCACATATTCTGGTAAGAGTATCCATTTATTTATCTTTTTGGATATCACTGTGAATCGTTTCTGAGGTTTTCACCATCTACACTGATCGTCTGATCGGCATACCAGAGAGGACAATCTTACATCAGTTCTTTTTGAGTGGCCGTTTTGGTTTTTCCTTCATAAGAATTTCCGACCAATTCCATCTCTCAAAGACTGTACATATCGGTCCGATATCGGATTGCTATATATATACATTTTTTGCTTGGACTTTGTGATTGGTTCACCCCACTTGTTATCACCTACAGGTGTCACATCACCCACTTTAGTGTGTTGCACACATTTTCTACAGGAACACCACCTCCTAGTGGCTTTCCACACTATTACATTGTTTCAGTTATAATTTTTTTTTTTCCTTTTTTTCACTTACCATATCATCTGGTGAGTGTCTCCTGGGTCCAATTCTATTTGAATTGTTTCATCGAATTGTACTACTTACCGTATTGTTTGAATCCCTTCACTCAATATTTAGCGCTGCACAATGTTAAGTATGGACGTCGGGACAGCGTTGAATTTTTCGTTGTTTACGTAAGTCGTACGCGAATAGGGCTGTGCGTAAGTTACGATCACGCCGAAAGCATTGACTATTTGCAACATGATTTCGAGCATGCGCACTGGGATACGTTCACGGACGGCGCATGCGCCGTTCGTTAGGAACGTCAATTACGTGGGGTCAAGGCTCTTTTTAATACAACACGCCCACTGCCTGGACAATTTGAATTAGGCGGGCTTACGCCGGCCCATTTACACTACGCCACCGTAACTTAGAGCGCAAGTTCTTTCTGAATACAGGACCTGCCGCTCTAAGTTGCGGCGGCGTAGTGTATCTGAGATATGCTACGCCCGCCTTTCTGAATCTAGCCCATATTGTATATAGATAGATAGATTGACTATTTTCTCTTCCCAGGTCATGTCCTTGTACTATGTGCCACTGGAAGAAGGAATCGCCCCATGCAAGAATTTTGAATTCAGTGTAACACTTGAAGATGTGCCAAAAGAAGGTAAGCAGCCAGCAATGTTTGACTTATGTGTGTGAAATTATATACACAAGTATTTTCTTTTTCTTTGCAACTGGGCATGCCTGCTCGGCACTGAGAGCGAAACTATTATCATTTAGTATATTAGCTGGACTATGAAACCGCATTCTGTTGTTAGGGCCCATTCACTAGACATGTGCGGTCCGTTTCATTCTGAATTGAAATTCTGACAAATTTTTCATTATTCGGAAAATAGGATGTATCCAAGTTTTTGCATTACAATAGTAACAAATTTAAACGAATCTGAATGAACAAAACAAAATTTCAGATGAAATTCCAATTCCAATTATTTTTTGAATAGAATTTGAAGTCTTTTTATTTGAATAGTTTTCAAATTCGAATTTCCAAAGAGAATAGAATAGAAAATAATAGAATATAAAAAATGTAATAGAAAATAAAAGAACAGAATAAAATAGAAAATAAAGGAATAGAATAAAATAGAAATTACGGTATTTAACCCAGGGCTTGACAAAACCCAGGCGCCAGGTCACAATGGCAACTGGAAATTGCGTCCTGGCGCCTGGGCTACACATCAGCAGCTACGACGTGGCCCCACTGTAGGTATTCGGACTTCAGCCTGGGCTGGCCAAAATTGAGGCTGTCGCTTTGTGGCCTATTGGAGAGAAAATAAATGCTTCGTACAAACCAGCGCCCTCTCGTGGACGGTGCTGTGATGAGCGCAGCTTGCTCTCGCTGCCTGCCAACTTCCGACATCATCTTCCCAGTTTGACAGCTGGGCAGGCATGTACTGGCCTTTGGAACACCCCCCCCCCATGCGGCTCTGGTCCCCTCCCCTCCTCTGTCCCCCCCCCCCCCCCCCCCAGTGCTCACCTCTCCCTGGCTTAGTTAAGCAGCGCGACTGAATGACATGCTCCTCGGGAGTCGGCACTGACAGGCTCATTATACGATCCGGAAGGAGGGCTCAGGGCAGCTGCACACAGCTGTGATATAAGCTTCCTCGTCACTCGTTCTCCTGCTATTTCTTCCCCCGTTCTCCATCCTGTCTGCTGCCGCGGAGAGTCTAGATGGAGAGCGGGGGAAGGAAATAGCAGTAGAACGAGGGCTGAGGAAGCGCAAGCCAGGGAGAGTAGGTGAGCGCTGGAAATTGACTAGAAAAGAATAGATTAGATTAGAATAGAAAATAAAGACTAAACAAGACTAAAATAGAATAGAATAGAAAAAAAGAGATAAAAACCATCTTATGAAATTTTAGTTTTGAATAGAATAGAGAGTCAAATAGAATAGAATGGAATAGAATAAAATATAGAAAATAATAAAATAGAAAGAATATATCAATATAACTTTTTACAAAAAGGGGGAACAGGTTTGGATCTTTGAATGAGGCACATAAGTGGAACAATGGATCAATTTGAAAAAACAATTTTAACCACTTGCTTACTGGGCACATAAACCCCCTTCGTTCCCAGGCGAAATTTCAGCTTCCGGCACTGCCTCGCTTTAACTGACAATTGCGCAGTCGTGCGACGTGGCTCCCAAACAAAATTGGCGTCCTTTTTTCCCCACAAATAGAGCTTTCTTTTGGTGGTATTTGATCACCTCTGCGGTTTTTATTTTTTGCGCTATAAACAAAAAAAGAGCGACAATTTAAAAAAAATATATATTTTTTTTTACTTGTTGCTATAATAAATATCCCAATTTTTTTTTTAAAAAACTCTTTTTTTTCTCAGTTAAGGCCGATACGTATTTTGACGTATTTTTGTAAAAAAAAAAAAAAATCGCAATAAGCGACTGGTTTGCGCAAAAGTTATAGCGCCTACAAAATGGGGAACAGAATTATGATTTTTTTTATTATTTTTTTTTTTACTAGTAATGGCGGCGATCTGCGATTTTTATTGGGACTGCGATATTGCGGCGGACGTTTCGGACACTTTTGACACAAATTTGGCGCCATTCACATTTATACAGCGACAGTGCTATAAAAATGCACTAATTACTGTATAAATGTGACTGGCAGGGAAGGGGTTAACACTAGGGGGTGAGGAAGGGGTTAACTGTGTAGCCTGGGTGTGTTCTAACTGTGTGGGGGGAGGGGGGTGACTGGGGGAGGTGACCGATGCTGTGTCCCTATGTACAAGGGACACAGACCGGTCTCCTCTCCTCTGACAGCACGTGGAGCTCTGTGTTTACACACAGAGCTCCACGTCCCTGCTGTCACCTGCCGTGTCACCGACGATCGCGTGTACCCGGCGGACATCGCGGCCGCCAGGTACACGCATCGGGTCTTCGGCGATGCGCCGGGACAGTTTTTACCCCCCGCGCGCCACCCAGTGGCGCGCGCGGGTAATGCACATAAAAGGCCGTGTTTAAACGGCCACTTGGCACTTGAGAGCCGCGCTGCGGACGTATTTTGTCTATAGCGCGGATCTCAAGTGGTTAATAAAATGAACACAAGTTATACACATATCTTGGCCAGCAGGCTCCATATAAAGACATAAGTTAACATCACATATAAAACATTTTTTGCTAGATCACATCATATATGATAACGTATAGCATCTAGGATGGCATTGGCACGACGCGTTTCGGCCATTATATCGCCTCATCAGGAGCGATGCATATAATCTGAAAGAGATGTTATGTATGTATAAGGGCCAATATACTATTTTTGAAACTCACCAATTGGGGTAAAAAATAAAGAATATTGGGGGAGAGGAACAATAAAGATATGGAGGAAGGAGATAATCCTGCCTTCTACTTACACATTGAAGCAAAAGTGTGCTGGTGGCGCTAAACCAGCGGAAATCACCCTGCATCCCGCCCGGGAGCTGAGGGGACTAAAAGCCCAGAGGGAACCGGACACCAACATGGAACCTCCAACGAGATGGTAACACCTCCACTGGCACTGTGGATGATGCTGGGAAGTGACCTTTGAAATGTCTGGGAAAATGAAAGAAAAGGAAAATGTGGGGAAAGTAAAAAAAAGTGTGCAGTTATATAAGCTCAAAGTGATGAGCATTGCTGCAGACTCCAGCCCTCCTCAGTTCCTCCTGCCTGCTGCAGAGCCTCCGGCCCTCCACACTGCTCCCTGCCTGCAGCAGAGCCTCCGACCCTCCACACTGCTCCCTGCCTGCAGCAGAGCCTCCGACCCTCCACACTGCTCCCTGCCTGCAGCAGAGCCTCCAGCCCTCCTCAGTTCCCCCTGCCTGCTGCAGAGCCTCCAGCCCTCCACACTGCTCCCTGCCTGCAGCAGAGCCTCCGGCCCTCCACACTGCTCCCTGCCTGCAGCAGAGCCTCCGGCCCTCCACACTGCTCCCTGCCTGCAGCAGAGCCTCCAGCCCTCCACACTGCTCCCTGCCTGCAGCAGAGCCTCCAGCCCTCCACAGAGTTCCCAAACCTTCACATGCCCCCCAGCCCCCTCCAGGGCCACCGAGTCTTATGCAAAGTCCCCTAACTTACTACACAGCCCCCATACACAATGACACCCAGCCCCCCTCAAAGCCTTCTGGAATTCTAATACATGATTTGTACTACTACTCCCATACGTTTGTTGTGGTACAAATGTCATTCTTTTACCTGGCCCTGGTCTCAAAAAGGTTGAGAATGCCTACATTACTGAATACCTCTTATATAAGGTCTGCCATGAAGATATGGTAGATCCTGCTCTGTATTACATCATGTACTGTATGTTTCCTCTTCTCTTTAATTATGTGCTCTTTTTATGTCTTGCAGTAAAAAAGCCAATAGGAGTCCTGAAATCCATGTTCATAAACATCTGCATGAAGTAAGTGTATAAGACCTTCTATACCCTAAGGCCCCTTTCCCACCAGCGGACCGATTGAGTTCATCTGTCTGTTTTTCAGGCGGACCCCATTGGACCACCCATTCTTCTCTATGGGGTGGCGGATGTCAGCGTACATGTGTCCGCTGTCACCCGCCGGCATCCGTTCCGATCTGGTCTGCTAAAAACAGACGGATAGGGATACATTCGCCATTGGTTCACCGGATTGGATGGCAATCGGATAGATACAGACATGTAGTCCGTTTTCATCTGACTGCCCCATAGAGGAGAGCGGGTTGTGTCCGTGTCTGGTGTGCATAGCAGAGCGGACACAGACCTGTCATCTGCTTGCTCAGTGGGGATCAACAGAGAGAACCCCCGCTGAGCAGGCGGATCTGATTGGATGGTTCCTGACCCGTGTGAAAGGGGCCTATAGGTATTTGTGACTTTTTTTTTAAAAAATAATAAAAATGTCATAATTACCTGCTGCTGTGATCTAATGGAAAAATTCTAAAACAAAAACATCAAATTCAGCCAACTGTGCCCATCATATGCAGCCAACTGTGGCCATCATATGCAGCCAACTGTGCCATCATATGCAGCCAACTGTGCCCATCATATGCAGCCAATGTGCCCTCAAATGCATCCACTGTGCCATCCAATACAGCCACTGGCCCGGATTCAGAAAGAAATGCCTATCTTTAGGCAGGCGTAGCGTATCTCATATACGCTACGCCGCCCTAACATTGAGAGGCAAGTCCCGTATTCAGAAAGAACTTGCGCCCGAAGTTACGGCGGCGTAGCGTATATGGGCCAGCGTAAGCCCGCCTAATTCAAAATAGGCTGGTAGGGGGCGTGTTGTATGGTAATTAATCGTGACCCCACGGAATTGACGCTCCTTACGAACGGCGCATGCGCCGTCCGTGAAAGTATCCCAGTGCGCATGCTCCTAATCACTCCGCAAATAGTCAATGCTTTAGACGTGAACGTAACTTACGCACAGCCATATTCGCGTACGACTTATGACAACGACGTAAATGAAGCAAAATTCGACGCTGTCCCGACGTCCATACTTAACATTGGCTACGCCTCATATAGCAGGGGTAACTTTACATGTACGTGCGCACGTACGTTTCTGAATCGGCGTATCTAGCTCATTTACATATTCTACGCGGAAATCAACGGAAGCGCCACCTAGCGGCCAGCGTAAATATGCACCCCAAGATACGACGGCGTAGGAGACTTACGCCGCTCGTATCTACGCAACAGTGAGGCGTATCTGATTCTATGAATCAGGCGCAGAGATGCGACGCCTCACACTCAGGCCCCATACTCACGACCAAACATGTTTGCTGAAACTGGCCCGCGGACCAGTTTCAGCATACATGTTTGGTCGTGTGTAGTTACGAGCGTACAGAATTTCACCGTACATTTGCCCGCCGGGCCGTTTTTCAGCAGACATTTATTTCCAAACTTGTTTTAAAACCGTCCGCTCAAATCCTGTCCGAACGTACATGTTTGGTGGTGAGTACACAAAACCAACGTACAAAAACCCCGCGCATGCTCAGACTAAATGAGGCCACGGGAGCGCTCGTTCAGGTAAAACTCACGTTTCTTTGGGATATGGCACATTCGTCAATAGAAAGATTAATTCTAGCAATAGAACACTGAAGCAAAACACACAATAACCAATGCTTGATGCCGTCGTTTTCTTCATTCTTCTCTTGCTATAACTAATCAGTTATTTAGCTCATGTTATTTCAACTGAGTTGTTCCATACTCAAAAGTGACATTTGTTAGCTGTGATGTAGTAAGATTTTTGCAAACTTTTATTGGCCCGACGTATCATATTTTTAGTGGTCCTCCACATTTCAATTTTTTTGCTTTTAATGTTTAATGGTTATCTTTCCCACTTTCTTTAGGTGTTTATAGTTATGTCACCATTTAGAATATTTTAATAGGAAATAGTTTTGATTTAGCTTTTGTTTGTATATTTAACATGATTTTGTTGAAGGTTGTTTAAATTGTCTACCATGTTGGCACACCAAATGACCCCCCCCCCCCCCCACATGAGTTAGTGAATATTTTAGATTAATCATTTTATTTATTTGTAATGTTTGATGCCTAAAATAATACCCACAGTATTACAAACAATAGGCACGTTTTTCAAATCAACAAAAAGGCTTTTATTTGAGCAAATTATAAAAAGGATCAAAAACAGAATGGCAGCACTTGAACAGCTAGCAACATACATGCAAACTTGCATTTCAAACATGGTGAAGGATAAACTAGCCAACCTCAGGAAGCACACAAAATAAAATCTGAAGCAGCAGCACATAACCAAAGCAACCCAAGCTGTGGTAGTCCAAACAAGATGCCATTTGTGGGGGATCAAATGGAAGGCAGGGCATCAACGTCTCCTCTTCCTTGCAACCTTCCTTCCAGGCTGCCTTCCAGCGGGTCTTCCCTGGGCCCTTGCAGGTGGGGATGATGTGGCAGCAGGAGAATGGTGTTCAGCAAGCCGGGCCGGGTCACATAGCCCAGTGTCTGGGGTCAGCAGCTCCCTCTGCATCCACCAAAGGGCCTGGTTGATGATGCCCTTGGCCAATTGCCTCTGCTCCTCCGTGCCTTTATTGAGGTCATGTGCCACGGAGGCACTGTAGGCCTCAGTGGGGTTGAGGGGGGCCCTCATGATGGCACTCGCCTCCTGAATCATTTTCAGGCTGGCTTCCTCCACTGCCCCCAATTTCTTCTTACGGCCTGGTGGCCTAATATAAAGTGGAGGAGCCTGGCTGGTGGTGGTTGTCCTGGGGAGCTGCTGAACGCCACTGGGCCCGGCCTCCTCCTGGCTGCCACTGACCCCTTCGGCCTGGCTGTCAGTGAGGAGAGGATCTGCCACCTCCTGGCTGGTCTCTTCTTCCTGTGTAAAAAAAAGGGACATGTTGTAATATATTTAGGAATATACTCACTCACATTTTCATGCTTGAATCTTATTTTTTGCCTTGAATTTAAACTTGAAAACAGACTCACCCTCTGACCCCTGCAGTTGTCATCCCTGACACCTATTTGTTTGCCCACGATTTTAGATTTTTACTTCCCAGCTTGTATTTTATTAACCAATATCAAGTCAAGAATCAAACAATAATTAATATTATTACATAAATAGTTATGAAACTACTATACCTCATCATCGTAGAGGCGCAGATCTGCCTCTCTGTCAGCCAGGCCCTCTTCATCCGACTCTGCAGGGCTGTGGTGATCTGGGGAAGTCCCGCTGGGAGGTAGCGTGGAGGAAAGGTTGGGATTCAGACTCGACATTGATGGCCTGCCTTCCAGTTGATCCCGCAAAAATGACATCTGGTTGTAATACCACAGCTTGGGTTCCTTTGGTGGTCTTGCTGCTGCTCCAGATCTTAGCTGCTTTTGGTGAGCTTTGTACGCTCTCCTATATGTGCCCCTGAGGTTGGCAAGTTTATCCTTCACCATGTTGGCACTGCATTCTGGCACCCATGTCCTCATGTATGCTGCTAGCTGTTCAAGTGCTGCCGCTCGTACGTCCTTATTGTGGTAATGGTCCTGCTTTGAATCCCACAGGATGGGCATTTCCCGAAATTTATCCAGCAAATGCTGGATAATGTCTTGGCTCTGCAGGAGATCCATTGTGAATTTATTTTTTTATTTTTTTTATTCTAGATAGAAAAAATGAAAAGAAACCAAAAACACAATTAAAAAAAGCCTCAGCATTTACATTGATAGAATATGTTGTTAAAAAAGTAGTACCTATATAGAAATACAAACACAGTGTCTCTTGTTTTGAAAATGCTGGCCAGCTCTGCCCCATTGGTTGGTTTTAGCTAACATTTTTTTTTAACATGCCGCCCCTTTGGTTACATTGCAGGAAATAATATAAATCTACAACCATACACAATTCTTACAAATGACAGCATTCATCAAGGCACTATTGCATGTGTAGATATCCTGCCCCTCAGCATTGATTACATGAAAGAAACTTCCTAATGACCTCTGTCCAACCAACACAGAACAATACTTGGCCTGATCTGAATACACCCTACATAATTACTAATGAGTCACAGCATTTTTGATCTCTCTATTTTGTGATGTCTACAAAAGCATTTGGGTATGAAAATCACATTCTGGTATCCAAGAGACATAATAGCTTAATAAAACTGTGCAACCAACAGACCAAACCCCCATCCCATTGCTCTACATTTTAGAGCCCGCTGCTGATCCCATGTTTAAATTTCTTACCTGCCTCTCTCACAATCCTCGTTTCTTCCGCTCGCTGAATTAACACGTAACCTACGTAATCACGTCAAGCGCCTTTTATCCACTCCGCGTATGTATGAAACGCCGCCCTCGTCACCTTTGCCATGCCCCTAATCAATTGAAAAAGTAAATATGGCGTTAACTGTGTAGGTTCTGGAATCGCGCGAATATTCTCCGCGTAACCTACGTCAATACGTTGTTGGCATTCGCGACACTCCGCATATGCAATAATCCCCGCCCTCATCTCCGCCCCTGACGGGACATTTCCTCGTTTCCACGCCCCTAATCTCTGTGGGAAGGAAAGATGGCGATGTCACACGAGCGGGCACGGAGCTCTCATGGCGCAAGTGAAGGGACAGAGGCTGGACCGTCCCGATCCAGGCCTAAAAGATATAAAGCCACTAATATGGCGTTCGAAGAAATGGTGGAGTTGGTTTACATCATGAGGAGGAAGGATTATGATGGTGAATGTGGGCCCTACAAAACACCGAACCGTAGGAAGTCACACATAATGGACAAGGTGGCAAGGAGAATGAGGAGAATGTTTGGTGTCACCAGGTCAAAGGAGCAACTACGGAAGCGTTGGTCCGATTTAAAATTGAGGGAGCCACATCACATGAAGAAGATCCTCAAAATTCTGCGTAAAAGTAAGTCCATATTATTTAAGGGGGGGGGGAATGTCTGCAATAATGTGTTGACATGTATTTTTTCACATCTGCCTCCTTGGCCTGCTTTTACTTTTGAACACGTGTAGATACTGTATTGTGTTTATGTCAAATAACAACCTTAAACAAATTTTGTGAAATAGTAAACACGCGTAATATGACATTGTTTAGCAAAAATGTGACGTTACTCCAGGAACAACACACCTGGACATGGCTGACTGGCCCCAAACTTGGTTTTCCAACATTGTTGAATAGCAAAATCACAGAAATTAAATTGAGTGAATGTGACAGGCAAACAAGATTCATTCTCCAAAATGCAAATAAAGCTGATGTTTTAACATCTTGAAATGCAAAGCACCTGTGTCTCAAAAATCAAAGTATATTTATTTGGAGGGTCGACGAGAATTAATGTTTTGGGGGGACATCCATTTGTGTCACTTCTTTGCAAAAAAGGGGCAGGATCAGAGCTTGGCCTAGAACTACGCCAAAAATGGAGGATTGCTGAAAGAATAAACAACCAAAAATCATCATAAATGTATCGTCTATGCAATGTGTGCGATTTATGATATCCAATATCAGTGTGCTGATGAGTATACCTTTTGTTTTTTATTATTTCTTATAGGGGAAAGAAGACGCCAGCAATTGGAGGAGGCAGAGAGGGCCAGACACCCGGAAAATCAAACACCTCCACATGTTGAGCAGGAGGAGGCTGGGGAAGGAAGAGAGGAGGATGTGGAAGGAGAAGAGGATGTGGAAGGAGAAGAGGATGTGGAAGGAGAAGAGGATGTGGAAGGAGAAGAGGATGTGGAAGGAGAAGAGGATGTGGAAGGAGAAGAGGATGTGGAAGGAGAAGAGGATGTAGAAGGAGAAGAGGATGTGGAAGGAGAAGAGGAAGGAAGAAAGGAGGAAGGAAGAGAGGAGGAAGAAGTTATTTTGGACTTAGAATTTATATCAGATGAAGGGCAAGTGGCGGAAGAACAATTTGGCAAATTGCAAGAAGGTGGATTGATGGATGAAGGAGGAGTCGAAGATGATGGGGAGGTGGTGGAAGAAGGAGGAGTGATAGAAGATGATGGGGAGGTGGTGGAAGAAGGAGGAGTGATAGAAGATGAAGAAATTGGGGATGTGGAAATTATCAGGCCATCAGGTCAGTGTCACCCCTATATTAATAGGGCCAAACATATGCAGATAGGCTGGAAATTATTTACATATTTTGAATGCCAATTTGTTTCTTTTTAGGGGATCAAGATGGAGTAGCACATTTTTCACGTGCAAGTGCTTCTATCATTATACAGCAACTAATGGAGTGCAGCACGGAAATGGACATTATGCAGGAAAGGATGCTAGTCATGGAGCAGAATGTGCGAAATGTCATTTCAGAGTGTAGCACGGAAATGGAGAACATGCGACAAAGGATGCTAGTCATCAACCAAAATTACAAAAATATCATGGACATGATGGGCCGTGTCAAAGACTGAACCACAGAATCCCATCCCCCGCCCATCCCCCGCCCACAAAACCCTTTTTAATTTTTGTACTTTATAATACGCCAAAATTTCTAAATGCACACACAGTGTGCCAATATGTGCTAGCTGCCATCACAG
The DNA here is from genome assembly GCF_905171775.1 of Rana temporaria. NCBI lineage: Eukaryota > Metazoa > Chordata > Amphibia > Anura > Ranidae > Rana > Rana temporaria. Next base: position 453,072,341 of record NC_053491.1, read on the forward strand.
ACTATCTATTGTCTGTGCTTTGTGGGTACAAACCCCTCCTCGATCCTCAAGTAGTTGAGAGGAAGGGTTTGCTCCCACAAAACACAGACATTGATCACCCATGATGTCAGATAGCACATGTGGCCATTTGTCTGTTTAACCAATGACATTTGGCGAGTTTTCACTGAATGTGTGCATTTAGAAATTTTGGCGTGTTCCAGTGTGAAAGCACACCATCCATATGACTGACTGCTGTTCATTTTTTAAATTTTTGTTTGGTGTTGATCTTTTTTGGTTTGTAAATGTTTCCATTTTCAGATCACAAAACGAACAATAAATCTCACCTAAAGAAAGAAGTTAACTAATTTTTGTAAAAAAAAAAAAATGTTTTGTGTTGTGTTAAAATCTTGTTAAAAAAATTAGACACAAACAAATGACAAGCCCAAAAATTCTTGCGTATAGTTTCAGTGAAATTATTCTTACATTGTGTTTCGATCATTATTATTGATAATCACTGTCAATAAAGACAAAAAAATAAATAATTAAAAGCCAATATTTTGTCTCAAGAATTTGCAGGAAATGTTTTCTGCCTAAAAATACACATTTCTTGTTAAAAAATGACTAAAATAAAAAAAAAAAATGAGACATCAAAAGCAGAAAAAAGAGTGGCTTCTTATTTCTAGACTGAATACCCAGTTAGTAGATGAGTGAATAATGTGCAAATGTGGTTAGTTAATACATCTGAGTAAGTAAATCTGGCACTAGAAGTGCACTATTTTTGGAGATAACCTGGAAGACAGAAAAATAGAGAAAAAGCAGTAATGACAAACAACTGTATAAAGTCCAATGGTCTAATTATTTATTAGTTGTGAGAATATTCCTTTCTTTGGGGGCCGAATTAGAAAGAAATATGATCTGGCATAGCAATGGCCCCCCGACCCATGAAGTACTCAACATATTTGTCGCGTACCTCACGAGCAGATTGGGGGGCCAAGCCAGCGCGACCAGTGTCCAGGCCAGGAATGTTCTCTGAGGGTAGTCCTGCCTCAGAGCCCATGGAGGCTAGGTACGTCTGGGAGTGCCTGCGTAGAAAATTGTGCAAAATGCAGCAGGCAAATATAACGGTGTTCAATTTATATTCCGCCAAATGTATCGATGTCAGGAACAGGCGGAACCGGTTGCTGAGGATCCCAAAGGCATTCTCGACTACCCTCCGAGCCCTGGACAACCGAAAATTGAACACACTCCTCTCTGAGGTGAGGGTCCTCTGGGGAAAAGGCCGCATTAGGTGAGGTCCAAGGCCAAAAGCCTCGTCCGCTAGGAACACAAACGGAAGTCCTTCCACATTATCTTCATCTGGTGGCAATGCCAGACCACCAGTTTGGAGACGATCATAGAAATCAGTCCGTGCGAACACTCCCCCATCTGACATCCGGCCGTTCTTCCCCACGTCCACATATAGAAACTCATACTGTGCCGACACCACCGCCATCAACACGATACTATGATAACCCTTGTAATTATAATAGTAGGACCCCGAGTGGGGTGGGGGCACAATGCGGACGTGTTTCCCATCTATTGCTCCACCGCAGTTAGGAAAATCCCACCGCTCGGCAAATTGGGAAGCCACAGACTGCCATTCCTGTGGTGTGGAGGGTAGCTGTGGGGACAAACAAAAAAAGAGATTTAGTACTTTGGCACATAAACATTGCAAACATAATCATACAAGCATCCTTGTGCAACTTTACATTTTTTAAATAGCATTTGCAAATTATGAAGGGAGAATTTCGGGGCACAAATATATAGGGCCAATTAATTAATAAGAGACTCCACAGCCCTCTGATGGGGACAAAAACACTTTGAAGGGGGGGTGGGGGGTGTTTAAACTGTTTTTAGAAAACCAAAAAAATAAAAAAATAGTGGCATGGTGGGGGTTGGCCCGAAGATAGCATGCTGGACAGGTTAATATTGGGTAAGATCAAAATATGCAGGTAGGCCAAAATAAAAAGAACATGTAAAAGCTGATATCAACATGCATAGTGAGAAAAGGGAACGTTAGTTAAACACACAGCATATCTGGGAAATAAAATAAAAAGTTAGTTTGCCACATTATTAAAGACACATTGTGAGGTTAAAATGAGGAAACTTACCTTCATATACTCCTCGTGCATAACTTTAATGATGGCAGCACACGTGTCCGGTATGATGACCCCAAGCGCCTGCGGAGAGATGCCTGTTGAGAACTTGAGGTCCTGCAGGCTCCTCCCAGTCGCCAGGTACCGCAACGTGGCAATAAGCCTCTGCTCGGCCGTGATGGCTTGGCGCATCACAGTGTCCTGCCTCGTGATATAGGGGGACAGAAGATCCAGCAGACTGTTGAATACGGGGTCCGTCATGCGGAGAAAATTCCTATAGTCATTAGGATTATTCTCCTGGATTTCCCTAAGCAGAGGCATATGTGAGAACTGGTCACGCTGGCGCAACCAATTCTTGGTCCAGAAACGCCTCCGCCCCCTGTTTCTGGCCAAAGTACTGGAATAATGAACATATCCAGCAGCCATCCCATAAACAGCACCAACTCGCGAAAATTGACGCTGCTGCTCCATCATGGCTTCAAACCGGCCGGCTGGTCAGTCAAGAACACACTCCAACAGAAAGCACAATCAAATCCAGTGGTACCTGCAAAGAACGCACGACACACAGATACGAACGCACAGTACGAATCTGCTAAGCAGAACGAACTGCACGCCTGTACCCGAATGCCAACTACGTACCCACAAGCACACGCACTGAACGAGAAAATACTACCTGCTAAAGCCTGGAGACCGAGAAGCGCGAATCAGCTCTAACCAAACCTTCACTAACACGAGCAAAGCCGTAACTAGCAAAAGCGGAACAGAGGGCGTCGCCATTGACTTTGGCCTTTCCCTTTATAGTGACGTCAAACGTGGATTACGTGCACGCGTTCAGGTCCGCAGGGAAATATCGTCCGCTGGTGTGTACAAGCCAGCGGGCCAAATGAAAAAACAGCCTTGTACGCCGGAAACAGCCCGTCGGACATTTCGAACGGACATGTTTGCTCGTGAGTACTCGGCCTCAGAGTTACGACGGCGTATCTGGAGATACGCCGTGGTAACTCCTGTCTGAATCCGGGCCACTGTTCATTATATGCAGCCAACTGTGTCCATAATATGCAGCCAACTGAGCCCATAATATGCAGCCAACTGTGCCCAGCAAATGCAGCCAACTGTGCCCATCATATGCAGCCAACTGTGCCCATCATATGCAGCCAACTGTGCCCATCATATGCAGCCAACTGTGCCCATCATATGCAGCCAACTGTGCCCAGCAAATGCAGCCAGCTGTGCCCAGCAAATGCAGCCAACTGTGCCCATTATATGCAGCCAGCTGTGCCGATAATATGCAGCCACTGTGCCCATCATATTCAGCCACTGTGCCCATCAAAAGTTGGGAGGTATGGGTCAACAAATGTTTTACCTTTGTCGTTTTGTTATTGCAGGTACCTTGGTGTTACGGATGCTACGATGACAGTGGTGGATTTAACGCTGCTCACAGGGTTCACCCCGGATATGGATGACCTCAGTGCGGTTAGTAATATAAGAACGCCCTGTGTTGGCAGGGTAACTTTAAAGCTTTAGGTCCCCCTAAAGTAAATCCACTGCCAGCATTAGAATTTTTCATTTAGCATAGAGTGGGGAACAGTGGCGGCTGCTCATACGGGGCGCCAGGGCGCCGACCCCCTAATCTCCATGCAGGGAGCTGGACGCATGGATTTCTATGGGGTTTGTTTTTCTTTTTTTTTGGAGGCACGTGAGGCTTTAATTGGCTTCTAAATGGGTTGGGCTCGGGGCGCAGAGAACTGCGCCCCGAGCCCACCCACTTGTGTGACAATAGCGAATCAATATTCGCTACTCTCTTCCTGCCTCTCCTCCCGGCCAATCAGGGAGGAGAAACAACCGGATTGGTCTGTAGGAGAAGCAGTGGGGAAGCCACCGAGGAGGAGAAGCAGTGGGGAAGCCACCCATGGCCTGGATGGGGTAAGTAGTGCGGGATTATCGGCCAGGGGGGCATCTGGGAGGTTTGTCTGTGGCCGCACCAGCACCACTGGTAGGGAATGGTTCAAATCCTTGTCAAGTATTGCTTGGGGGACTTTCCTTACATTCTGTCCAGGAGATACCTGCTTAGCAGAAACACCAGGGGGCAGATTCAGAAAGATCGGCATAATTTTCGGCGGGCGTAGCGCATCTCATATGCGCTACGCCGCCGTAACTTAGAGAGGCGATAACTGTATTCAGAAAGAACTTGCGCTCTAAGTTACGGCGGCGTAGGGTAAATGGGCTGGCGTAAGCCCGCCTAATTCAAATTACCAAGGCAGTGGGCGTGTTGTATTACAATGAGCCGTGACCTCATGTAAATGAGGGGCCGAACGAACGGCGCATGCGCGCGCATGCTCAGAGTCACGTCGCAAATACTCCCTAAGATAAGTCGGCTCAATGCTTTGTCGACGTGAACGTAACCTACGCCCATCCCCATTCACGTACGACTTATGCAAATGACGTAAAATACAACGCTGTTCTGACGTTTCCGACGTCCATACCTGAACATGACTTACCCGTGCTTTATGTGGGGTAAACTTACGCCGGACATATTCCCCTTTAAAGACAGGTATTTGCACCCACTTCCGGCCACACAGTTTCGGGTAAACTGCGGGCAGAACGTCACCTCCCGTCCTCCCCCCGTTGTGCTCTGGGAACACTCGGCTCCCAGAGCACAGCGGGAGCCAATCAGCGGCGCAGCGCAACTCGCGCATGCGCCGTAGGGAACCGGGTAGTGAAGCCGGAGCGCTTCACTTCCTGGTTCCCTCACTGAGGATGGCGGGGGGAGCAGCAGAGTGACGAGCGATCGCTCGTCCTCTGCTGCGGACGGCGCTGGACTCCAGGACAGGTAAGTGTCCTAATATTAAAAGTCAGCAGCTGCAGTATTTGTAGCTGCTGGCTTTTAATATTTTTTTTTCATGGCACATCCGCTTTAACGTGGAAGTAAAGTTCATTTTTGAAAAATGGCTGACAGTCACGGTATTTATGACAAAAGAGACCATATTGGTCTCTTCTGGCATAAATGCATCCTCCTGCCTGTCAGTCATCATGTACAATGAGGTGCGCATGCGTAGCTCAGCGAACATTTACAGCCACGATCCATGCTGTTGCCATGTGACACCTGTGCACATGCCCAGGAGTGATGTCATCATGGCACGGTCTATCAAACGGGCACAGACACTGGATTCGGGAAGACCAATCAAGATAGAATTCCCGGGAGGCCCATCGGATCAAGCCCACCGCAGCGCTGGAGGACACCATTTGACAGGTAAGTCTGCCATAATGTAATATGTGGTGCATACGAGCACATTATGGCATAACCCACCTGGGGGGCCTTAAAAATGTCATTTATAGTGGGCTTTACTTTCGCTTTAGATTAGCGCGGACTGATTTTCTCCTGTCTCTGCAGTTGACAAACCGGGTGGACAAATATATCTCCAAGTATGAAATGGACACGGAACGTTCTGAGCGAGGATCCCTGATTATCTACCTGGATAAGGTAGGGATTACATTTTGTCCATGGAGTGCAATATGATGTATCAAAGATAGATAGAATGCCAGCCAATCAGATTCATACTGCTCCAGTGTGGCTTTAAATCTGTTTTAATCAAAACGATTGTTATTTCAGTCATTGTGCATTTTCTGTGGTTGTCACATATTGAAAGGGGAACTCCAGAAGAAACACAAAAGGGCTGATTTACTATTCTCTGTGCGCTGCGCTGGTTCATGCCTTAATTAGTGCGCCGGGTGAAGCCTTAATTAGGCGTATGAACCAGCGTAGCAGCCGGCGCATTGCAATTGATATGTAAAGCCGCGCCAAACTCCCTATAAAGCTGCTCCTGGAACCCGCCCCCCTCTGACGCCACAAGTAAACTCATTTGAAAGTCATGTGCGTCAGAGGGGGGTGGGGTCACAGAGCGTCACACGGCGGGGGAATTCAATTTCAAGCGCGCCGTCCGGAGAAGAAGAAGCCGCCGCACTATGCAGACGAGCTTCCAATTGAAGTTCCCGCCGCGTGACGCTCATGTGACCCCGCCCCCCTCTGACGCACATATACCACACGCGGACTTTCATATGAGTTGGGGGCGGGGTCTCAGCAGCGGCACACGGCGGGGTCTTCAATTTCAAGCGCAGCGCCCAGAAGATCAAGAAGATGTGGACGAGAAGGCCTTACGTTCCAGACCAAGCCTAAGAGCCTGGTATGCACCTGGAGGGGAACTCGCACCGGTTTTTGCTTTGAAATTTGGCGCGGAGTTCCCCTTCATGGTCAGCGCAAGCTGAAAACAGGTCGGCCTTTCACGTGCGCCGACTCATGCAGCGCACAGGCTGCTACGCTGCTTGGTATTTACCAAGATTTTCCCAGCGTAGTGAGTCGGCTTGCGTGAAAGGACGTATCAGCCCCGCACGCATGCGCAGTATGCAAATAAACCTCCCGGAGGTTTATTCCTACTTGCGGCGTACGGCGCTCGATTTCACAAAAAACACTTTCACTTTCAATTCGGCCCGGAAAACTTAAAACAAACACATGTCACTACACCTCCCCACTTCACCTCACATTCCCCCCTAATAAACTCCCGCCCAAACCCCGTATATTTACATTTCTAAATGCCGTACGCCAGGTCTATACAGGCGCACCATGTGCCCTCTCCTGGGCGTACTAGGCATTTTAGTAACCAAGGAAATACACTGCACTAGCAGCGTATTTCTTTAGTAAATGTCAAAACGGCTGCTACGCCTGCCTTTGCTCCATGAGTCATGGAGCAAAGGCTTAGTAAATCAGCCCCAAAATGTATTAACACAAAAGGGCACTTCAAAGAATTTGCACCGTACCCGAGCCTGCACTTTGGCATTCTGAGTGTGCCTTGAACCGTATTTGACAGTACATGGCGTAATAGCTAAACTAAAAAGCATACTCACCCAAAGTGGAACTCCAGACTGGTTAAAATGTTCGCCCCTCCCCTAGCACATTGCTTGATTTTCCAGAGGATAATTTAAAAGTCATTACTTACTTACCGTATTCCACATTCCCGCAGTCTTCATCCCCACTTGTGATGACCAGGTCCCTGAAGGTGCTCTTCTTGCCTTTCTCCAAGTGGTCTTGTTAACATCCCTCTTACCAATGTCATTGTGTGCAATGCCGGAACAGTGATCTCCAAACTGTGGCCCTTTGCTTTCCCTTATCCAGCCCTTTGGCAGCATTATTCCTCTTACTGGTAACAACGGCAGGACACTATTCTTACCACTAACACCAATGATGGGGCACAGTGGAGTAGCGTGGGGGGGCCAGGGGGGGGGAGGTTGCCCCAGGCACAAAATTTAAAGGGGCGCAGCTGCAAGCAGCAGGTTACCTGCAGCTCTTCTTCTGTGCTGTGCAGTCTAGGAGACTGTGAGCTCTTCTGCTTCGCTATGAGAAAGAAGTTGCGGTGCAGTCTTGGCTTAGGCTCCAGAGGTGACCCTGACACAGCAGTGAATAATTGAACACTGAAGATCATCCACATGATGATCCCAGGGATTGTGACCGTGTGGAGACTGGGGGGAAGGAAGAGGGAAGGTCAGTGTAGTGGTCAGTATAGGAATCAGGTAGGTCAGTGTAGTGGTCAGTATAGGAATCAGGTAGGTCAGTGTAGTGGTCAGTATAGGAATCAGGTAGGTTAGTATAGTGATCAGGTAGGTCAGTGTAGTGGTCAGTATAGGAATCAGGTAGGTTAGTATAGTGGTCAGGTAGGTCGGTGTAGGAATCAGGTTGGTCAGTACTACTGTACTATTGGAAGGGACTCAGAGTGCTTAAAATCCACGGGTTAGGGGGCACAAATCTCTTGCCCTGCCCCGGGCGCTGACAACCCACGCTACGCCACTGACGGGGCACTATGCCTTCCCCTCATACCAACAATGCCGCAATATTCCTCCCACTGACACCAACAGCAGGACACTATTCTTCTAACTGACACCAATGATGGGGCACTATTCCTTGCCCTGATACCAACAATGGGAGAATATTCCTCCCACTGACACCAATCACAAGCCACTATTTGTCCTACTGGCACCATGGATGGGGCGCTATTGCTTCCCCTAATACCAACAATGGGGCAACTATTCTTCCCACTGACACCAAGGATGGGGCACTATTCCTTCCCCTGATACCAACAATGGGGCAATATTCCTCCTCCCAATGACACCTATGGCAGGATACTATTCTTTCCACTGACACCAATGATGGGGCACTATTTCTTCCCCTGATACTAACAATGGGACACTATTCCTCCCGCTGACACCAACGGCAGGACACTATTCTTCCACTGACACCAACAATGAGGCAAAATGTATCTGCAATCTTCTCTTCTCCATATCGGTTCAAAGTGCAGAATTTTTAAAGCTTGTCTGAGCTACCAAAAAAAGGGGCGGAGAGCCCAAAGTTTCACTTTGCAGAGCACAGTGAGCAGAGCTCTGAGATCTGATTGGAGGAAAGGGACACACCCTCCTTCAAGCAACACAGAGCTGAGGATGCATATAGTTGCATTACATTCAGTTTTTCTTCTTGGGTTAAGATACACTTTACTATCATGCATGCTCCTTTGTTACAAGCTTTGTTTCAAACTTATGAATCCATGTTTCTATTTTTGAAGGTCTCCAGATCAGATCAGGAATGTGTGAGGTTCAAGATTCACCAGAACTTTGAGGTTGGGATCCTCCAGCCGGCAATGGTTTCCATATATGAGTATTATGCCATGGGTAAGCCTCATCAGAAGGGTACCCAGAGACATGAGATGGTGGAAGAAGCCATAGCCTAACATTTGCTCTTTAGGATGATGAGGACATATGCCTCGTACACACGACCGGTTTCCCCGATGAGAAAACTGCCATTTTTTAGATTGGTCGGGAAAACCGGTCGTGTGTATGCTCCATAGCAGTTTTCCCGATGAGAAAACTGCCAGCAAAAAAATTAGAACCTGCTCTATTTTTTCCCGTCGTGTTTCCCGCCAGTCTTTTTCTCCTCGCGAAAACAGCTTGTGTGTATGCTTTTCGAGGGGAAAAAAACGCACATGCTCAGAATCAAGTATGAGACGGGAGCGCTCGTTCTGGTAAAACTAGCGTTCGTAATAGAGACAGCACATTCGTCAGCATTCTGAACAGCAGAAAACGATCTGAAAGCACAAAGACTGGAAGGGGCGAATGGTCTCTCACCAAACTTACTAACACGCGATAACACGAGATCAGCAAAAGCAGCTCAAAGGGTGGCGCCATTTGAATGGAACTTCCCCTTTATAGTGCCGTCGTACGTGTTGTACGTGACCGCGCTTTGGTCAAGCGTTTTTTTGCCTGAACGTGTGTATGCAAGGCAGGCTTGAGAGGAATCACGTCGGAGAAAAACGTTGGATTTTGGCATGTCAGGAAAACCGGTCGTGTGTAAAAGGCATTACAGTATATAGCTGAGCATGCATTCCTACTGTACCCACCATTCCAAGATCTTAGGTGTGAACCCTTCCTGGCACCAAGTAGTCCCTTCTTCAGAATGCTCTTAGTTGGGACTTGTACCTTGCGCACTGTACATACTTTCTGTTTGATTGAATGGAGGCCTCACAGTGAGTACAGAAGGCGAAGAGCCAAGATATGAAAGATTTTGAGGAAGGGGCCATAGTTTGCTAGAGAGGCAGCATGGTGAAAAACTCTGAATAGCATGGTCAGGGATATGTCCTTGCAGAAGAGAGTGGCTCAGGATCCCATTATGAGTATGCATATTATGAAGGTACATTGGGGTAGATTCAGAGAGAAGATACGACGGCGTATCTCCAGATACGCCGTTGTATCTCTGAGTCCGGCCGGTCGTATCTATGCGCCTGATTCATAGAATCAGTTACGCATAGATTTCCCTAAGATCCGACCGGCGTAAGTGTTTTACACCGTCGTATCTTAGGCTGCATATTTACGCTGGCCGCTAGTTGGCGCTTCCATAGATTTACGCGAGGAATATGCAAATGAGCTAGATACGCCAATTCAGAAACGTACGTCTGGCCGGCGCATTTTTTTACGCCGTTTACGTTAGGCTTTTTTCGGCTTATAGTTACCCCTGCTATATGAGGCATATCCTATGTTAAGTATGGCCGTCGTTCCCGCGTCGAGTTTTGAAAATTTTACGTCGTTTGCGTAAGTTGTTCGCGAATAGGGCTGGGCGTAATTTACGTTCACGTCGAAAGCAATGACGATTTGCGGCGGAATTTCGAGCATGCGCACTGGGATTTTTTCAAGAACGGCGCATGCGCCGTTTATAAAAAACGTCAAATACGCGGGGTCACAGTTAATATACATAAAACACGCCCACACCATTTGAATTAGGCGGGCTTACGCCGACACAGATACGTTACGCTGCCGTAACTAAGGGCGCAAGTTGTTTCTGAATATAGAACTTGCGCCCTAAATTATGGCGGCGTAACGTATCTGAGATACGTTACGCCGGGCGGACAGATAGACTATTCTATCGGAATCCATCCCAGACTCTTTAATTTGGACTGATGGTTGGTACTGTGCTCTGCACATTGATGTACACCTTGCACATAGGGAGTCCTGTGCATCCAATCCCAGTGTTTTAGTTTGCCCAGGAGGCACAGCTCCAGTCCCACTGCCTGCAGGCTATCATAGTCTATGGCAGGCTGAAATACACTGCGGAAGGATAGGGCTAAATGTTGTACTGAGTATTGTACGTTGTACGTGCGTTTAGGGCCCTATGTGTTCAGTAACAAATTCCTGAAAGGCAGGGGCTGGACACTCCAGGATGCACAAACATTCTGGGATTTCAAACCCTGGGGCTAGACACCCCACATACAAGGAGCCTTAGCGAAACCCTTTCAATGGTAAATAGGAGCACATGAGAGATAAATAAAATAAATCATTAGTTAGGATTTATGTACTTTAGGTAAAGCCACTAATATTGTGTAGACCAGGCCAAGGGCGTACCTACGGGGGCCGCAGGGGTCTCCAAACTACAGCCTGCAGCAACTCTCTAGGAAAATGCCCCAACTGGCTGGCAGTGGATGCGCTTATCTGTGTAACTTAATACACATACACATGGATGTAAGGAGGGGACTCTGCTGGGCATTTATGGATGTAAGGAGGGGACTCTGCTGGGCATTCATGGATGTAAAGGGGGACTCTGCTGAGCACGCATGGACGTAAAGGGGGACTCTGCTGGGCATGCATGGATGTAAAGGGGGACTCTGCCAGACATAGATAGATGTAAAGGGGCTCTGCTGGGCACACAATGCTGTAAGGAGCGACTTCGCTGGGCACTCCTGGATGTAAAGGGGGATTTTTTATATAACCTATTTTTTCAGCCTGAAATATTCGTAAAATATAGGAAGTGGCCCTCATACTGAAAAAGTTTAGAGACTAATCGCACTCTTTGTTTTTATTGATATTCAGGGAATACCTGCACCAAATTCTACCATCCCACTGAAGAAGGAGGAGAGCTGAAGAAGATCTGCAGAGAAGCCGAGTGTCACTGCATTTCAGGTGCCGTAGAAGCAATAAACAACATTTCGGGCTTAGCAATATGAATCTAAGCTACTGCTTCATTCTTTGGTTAACTTTTTGGCTGTAATGAACCTCAAGTTTTGTTGAGGGAAAAAAAACAAGAATGATCTCCAAGTCAGGTATTTAAACCCCAGTACCGTTTTTTAGAGCGGGTGATCGGCTCTTTTGAGATAACAACCAATGCAGCTAAAAGCCACTCGGCTGTTATCCTAAAGGAGCTCCCGCCGCTCTCCCCGGGCGTTTCCGATCCCACCGGGAGACCCGATCAACGATTCGCCACTTCCACCGGCTAGGTTGAGACTTGAACGAACCTGGAAACGGCTTTGTTCCAGTCTCTTATGTAAAAACACGGAAGCGACGTCACTTTCGGTTTACTCGACTGCCAATGGCGCAGATTTAAAAAAAAAATGACAGTATTTAAAATCATCGTTTTTAGCGATCTGAATTCTTTGAAGTGCAAAGGAGGGATTTGGGGTCTTTTAGACCCCCGTTTCCCTCCATAAAGAGTACCTATCACCACCTGTTACTGTCACAAGCGATGTTTAGAGCAATAAAAGTGATCTGATTTTTTTTTTAAAGTGACAAAAAAAAATAAGAAAAAGAAAATGTTAAACCGCCCTCGTCCCCGCAAGCTTGTGATGCATGTGTAAGTCGCACCCACTTATGTAAACGGTGTTAAAATCACACATGTGAGGTATCACCGCGATAATACTAGCAATGCCTATGGAGATTTTTAAGTACGAGTGTGTGCAATTGCAGTTGGAAAAGTCACTGATTGCCTTTCTCAGCCCTCTGTGTTCTGGAAGCCTCCAGAATGCAGGGGGAAGCAATCAAACCTGCAGCCTGTGAAATCTAGAACAGCCCAAAGGAATCAGTAGCTGCTCCAATGATGACAGAAAAGCCAAAAATAACTAAATGTATCTATCATCCTAGCAACCTTGCCTAGGAGGGTGCTACAGATACAATATCACGTTTGGGAGGATTGACACATTAATTGGGTTGACTCTTAAACTGCCTACTAATATTAGTCTCTGTGTTGCAATAAGAAGCACTGCATCCCATGGAAAACACTGCATCCCATGGGCCTCCCTCTAAGGCCGGGTACTCACGACCAAAAATGTATGGTGAAAGCGGTCCGTCGGACCGTTTTCACCGTACATGTCTGCCAGAGGGCTTCTGTACGATGGTTGTACACACCATCGTACAGAAGTCCGCGCGTAAACAATACGCGGGGCGTGTCCGCGGTGTCGCCGCGTCGATGACGCGGTGTCGCCGCGACAATGACGCAGCGACGTGGGCGGCCCGCCTTTAAAATGCTTCCACGCATGCGTCGAAGTCATTCGACGCATGCGAGGGACGGCGGGCGCCTGGACATGTACGGTAGGTCTGTACTGACGACCGTACATGTCCGAGCGGGCAGAATTCCAGCGGACTGTTTTAAAACAAGTCCAGGAATATTTGTCTGCTGGGAAAAGGCCCGGCGGGCAAATGTTTGCTGGAATTCGGCCCGCTCGCGCCCACACACGACCAAACATGTCTGCTGAAACTGGCCTGCGGACCAGTTTCAGCAGACATGTTTGGTCGTGAGTATGGGGCCTAAGGCTGCATTCACACCTGAGCGTTTTGTATCCTGAAGCTATAAAACGCTAGAGGGGAAAAAATCCATTATTCTCAATGGAGATGGTTCACATCTCCACTCCAAAATGCCTGAAGCCGAACGCCCGAAGCTCAAACAAGTTCTGGACCCTTTTTTGTTGCGCGAATCGGGGAGATTTGGGCGTTTTTGAACGTTTGCATTCCCATAGAAACTAATGGAAACGCTCGATTCAAGCGTCTAGCGCGACAACAAGCGTTTTGTCGCTTTAAACTGTTCTGTGAAATAGAATATTCACCCAGGAAGAAGATAAAAAAAATCTACAAACATAGCAACAAATGATGAAAGACATGAGCATTTTTCCTATTGGCTAAAATAAAAAACGACGAAGTTCAAAAACGTCGGACAACAATTCAAAGTAATGAGCTTTTACTGAATACCTCTTACACTGTATATTATGAGTTTTTCAGGGCTTTTAGGGCTTGTTTGGTGGGTGGTCAGGGGGCAGATGAGCTGTGGTTTTATTGCCCCCAGCAGCCACTCACATAAACAAAGTAATGCAGCCACTAAGGGCTCTTTCACACGGAGCGGACCGTTTCCGTCTGTTCGTCTGCATCAGTTCCGCTCCGCCGAACGGAAGAAAAATAGGGTTTCTTCCGTTCGGAAAAGCGGATCCCGACGCACGCGGACGCTAGCGGATGCTCCATCCGCTAACGGACGCGTTCCCATAGGGATTCATTACAAGTCCGTTAACGAACTTGTAATGAGCGGACGAACGGTCCGCTAGTGTGAAAGGACCCTAAGGGCCACCACTGATGAATACAGCCCATGTGAATGTGTTACCGCCCTGCATCCACATTCAATGCTCACAGTTTGGCGTTTATAGGGTTAAAGCAGGCATATCGCCTCCTCACTGCCAGTCAAACGCCACACTATCCACCATGGATGGCCTTTCAGTGGGGCGTCTGTATAGCTGCACATGTGAATGAGCCCTAATAATCATACACAAGTGAATGAATAATTTAAAAAAATAGGACCTGTCTGTAGTCACTTCTTTACTCCTCATCAGATCTTAGCTAAGTATGTCTCAATCAGTTATGAAAGAAAACTCTCAGTCCTCATGAACTTTCTGTGCTGAAAGTCTCAGTGTTATGCAATGGTGGCGAGCAAAGTGAGGTTACAGCAAACCTGTACCAGCAGAATTATGGAGGCTACCATTGCTGAACGTCTAACTGCCTGGCTGTGTCGGAAACCCCTACTCTACATTATTCTTCCAGGTCAGCTATTCAAAAGGTATTAAAAGCTAGGACTGCGATGTGGCAGCCAGGTGACTAGCATTGTCAGAAGGAGAGGTCAGCTGTGGCAACCTGGCTATTTCTTGGTACAGGAAGAGAGGGGCAACAGGGACAACCAACACCTGCTGTCTCCGCTTCAGTCGTGGAGGGGGGGGCACCGGCCTGACATCCCCCCAGTGTGTGGCACTCGGGGCGGCCTGCCCCCCGCCCCCCCCACTTAGTACGCCACTGGCCAATAGACAACCTCAGGGATCTGGTTTAAAGGTCAGATAATTCTATAACAAAGTAAAAAAAGTCCATGTACTGAGGTCCAACAGGATTGTCTCTCTTCCAGAACGATGCAATCTGAAGAATGCCTATAAAGGGAAGCTGGACTCGGTCTCTCGGGTAGACGCTGCATGCCTCTCCAGCGTGGATTTTGGTAAGAGCGCCAAGTCTTGTGTTACAAGATACTTTACAGATAGGTACATGTGGATTGTGGTGTGAAATGGAGTTTAATTAAACAATTTTTATTACTATAAGATTAAAGACCAGCTCCAGGAAACTTGAAAATAATGCCCTGCTGTGGGGCTGCACCAGCACTGCAAGGGTTAATTGCTCATTTAGGTCTAATTCGATTCCGCTGCTCCCCCATGCTTTAGACGTCTTTGCTATAAAACATAACCAATAAAATATTAAAAAAATTAAATGTCCTCAGAAATTTTGGACAAAATGTATTATGCTACATGTCTTTTGTAAAAAAAAAAATAACCTAATAAGTGTATATTAATTTGTTTGCATGAAGGTTATAGAGTTAGCAGTTGCAGCATGGTCCCATTGAATGTTTATATATGGCTTTATAGAGCAATAAATAAAATGTTCTATTCTGCCATTAATATCGCATCACTTTACTGAGGGATTTAATTTAAATGTACATTTGTTTTTCAGTTGAGATCCACTTTATAGTACAAAATTTGAATATCATCAAAAAGTTACTTTATTTCTTAATTCAATTCAAAAAGTGATATATTTTTTTTATAGATGTGTTACACACAGAGTGATGTATTCTAAGAATTTGTGTGTGTGTGTGTGTGTGTGTGTGTGTGTATATATATATATATATATATATACACACAGTAATGTGCAAAAGTTTTAGGCAGGTGTGAAAAATGCTGTAAATGAAGAATACTTTCAGAAATAGAAGTGTCAATAGTTTATTTTTCATCAATGAACAAAAAGGAAGATAAATAAACAGAAGAGAAATCCAAATCAAATCAATATTTGGTGAGACCACCCTCCGCCTTCAAAGCAGCATCAATTCATCTATTCTAGGTACACTTGCACACAGTTTTTGAAGGAACTCGGCAGGTAGATTGTTTCCTAACATCTTGGAGAACTAACCACAGATCTTCTGTGGCTGTCGGCTGCCTCAAATCCTTCCGCCTCTTCATGCAATTGCAGTCAGACTCCATGATGTTGAGATCAGGGCTCTCTGGGGGCCAAACCATCACTTCCAGGACTCCTTGTAATTCTTTACACTGAAGATAGTTCTTAATGACATTGGCTGTATGTTTGGGGTTGTAGTCTTGCTGCAGAATAAATTTGGGGCCAATCACACACCTCCCTGATGGTATGGCATGATCGATAAGTATCTGCCGTATTCCTCAGCATTGAGACTTGAGTCTTCTATGAGATCCGCGGGGGGTGTATTATGTGATGTGAGGTGGTGGCATGATAAATACTGATTTAATGTTTGACATCCCCTTCCAGTATACGAGACCAAAGTCACAAAAATTGAGAAGAAAGGTGCCTATGATGTCTTCTTCATGACAATCAGCCAAGTTGTTAAGCTCGGTAAGTGTACATATCTCCGTGGCCATTTTATTAGGTATACCTATCTAGTAACTATTACTATTATTATTTCTATTTAATATTATGTCTATTATTCTTATATTACTTCTATTATTCTTATTATTATTAATATATTATTTTTATTCTCTAATATTATTTTGATACCAGGTATACATATCTCTATTTTATATGAAAACTCAGTAGCCATTTTATTAGCTATACCTACCTAGAACCAATTACTATTATTATTTCTATTTACTATTACATATATTAATACTTCTATTATTCTATTCTTCTTCTTTTTCTTCTTGGTATTATTATAATATTTGTATTCTCTAATATTATTTTAATACAAGGGGCCAGATCCACAAACGAATTACGCCGGCGTATCTATGGATACGCCGCGTAATTTTTAAAATGCCCCGTCGTATCTCTGTTTTGTATCCACAAAACAAGATACGACTGAATCTGGGCTCGATCCGACAGGCGTACGTCTTAGTACGCCGTCGGATCATAGGTGCATATTTACGCTGGCCACTAGGTGGCGTTTTCGTAGAATTCCGCGTTGAGTATGCAAATTAGCTAGATACAGCAATCCACGAACGTACGTCCAGCCGGCGCATTTTTTTTACGTTGTTTCCGTAAGGATTTTTTCGGCGTATAGTTACCCCTGCTATATGAGGCGTATCCTATGTGAAGTATGGCCGTCATTCCCGCGTCGAATTTTGAAAATGTTACGTTGTTTGCGTAAGTCGTTCGCGAATAGGGCTTTGCGTAGAATGACGTCACCGTCCTAAGCATTGGCTTGTTCCGGTTTAATTTTGAGCATGCGCACTGGGATACCCCCACGGACGGCGCATGCGCCGGTAAAAAAAAAACGTCATTTACATCGGGTCACGACGTATTAACATAAAACACGGCCCAAGCACATACATTTGAATTGCGCGCCCTTACGCCGCCTAAGTTACACTACGCCGCCGTAACTTACGGCGGGAATTCTTTGAGGATACAAAAAAATGTAAGTTACGGCGGCGTAGTGTATCAGAGATACACTACGCCGGACGGAGAGAAGCGCTGCACTTCGTGGATCTGGCCCAAGGAGTACAAATCTCCATTTTATCTAAAAAAAAAAAAAACAGTGGCCATTTTATTAGGTACACCTCGCTAGTAGTAACTATTACTATTTCTTTTGAATAATATGTCGATTTGTGTTATATTACTGCTATTATTCTTATATTTCTTAATATATTATTTTTATTCTCTAATATTATTTTGATACCAGGTATACATATCTCTCTTTTATATAAAAACTCAGTGGC
Source organism: Rana temporaria (assembly GCF_905171775.1). Lineage (NCBI taxonomy): Eukaryota > Metazoa > Chordata > Amphibia > Anura > Ranidae > Rana > Rana temporaria. The sequence continues at coordinate 453,090,000 of NC_053491.1, forward strand.
TATTTTATTAGGTACACCTACCTAGTAACTATTACTATTATTATTTCTATTTACTATTACATCTATTATTCTATTATTACTTCTATTATTCTATTCTTCTTCTTCTTGGTATTATCATAATATTTTTATTCTCCAATATTATTTTGATATGAGGTGTACATATCTCCCTTTTATATATAAAAAAAAATATCAATAGCCATTTTATTAGGTACACCTGTCTAGTAACTATTACTATTATTATTTCTATTTACTATTACTTCTATTATTCTTATTATTATTATATTCTTTTGATACTAGGTGTACATATCTCATTTTTATATAAAAAAAAATTAACAATTTTATTAGGTACACCTACCTAGTAAGTATTGTATCAAATGTACCCCTTAGGACTTTTATCTACTGTATTTATCGGGGTATAGTGCGCTCCCGCGTATAGCGCGCACCCCTAAAGTTGCCCCCATTCCTGTGGAAAAAAATAGTTTTTTGTACTTACAGTTTTGGTGTCTTGCGCGGCGTCCATCAGTGGGTCCGGCGTCCGTCTGCGGCTTCGGGTGTCCTCTTCGTCGGGTCCGGCGTCCTCGCATCCTCCCCGCTCGTTTCCCGCGCCGAGTTTGAATACTGCGCCGGCATATACCGAGCGCAGTACACTCGGGCAGGCTCGGCAACTGTCGCGCTCACGTCCTGTACGTCCAGGACGTGAGTGCGGAAGAAGCCGAGACTGGCCGACTATACCCGAGTGTACTGCGCTCGGTATATGTCGGCGCAGTATTCAAAACACGGCGTGGGAAAGCGGGTATCGGCGTATATCGCGCACCCACGATTTTGCCCTGAGAAAGAATTGTACAAATGTTACCATAAAATATAAATGAGATGGATTATTATTTCCACTGATAGTCCCATAGCTGTATATATAACATGGTGTTCTCATACTGTACATTTACCAAATGGGCTCTTTCACAGTATAAACAGGCCACTAAACCGTGTTTTTCCCGCCCGCCAGAATTCTAACAGCACAGCCTGGTAGGGCTGTACAAATGCCGTGGCTGTGGCAATTTTAACTCTGCAGAGTCTGACAGGCGGCACCGCCTATCACACTTGTCCATTGAGATCAATGAGGCCACACCACAACCACAAGCCTATAAGTTCCCGCAATACAAGTCCTATAAGAGCTGATAACATGTCTCCTTCAGTGTATATATAGACCGTGCTTTGGGTCCTATGGTGAAAAAGTGCATTGTAAAGGTTTGCTGTTCCATATTTGAGCACATCACATGACTCCTCTTCTAAAATCCTTCCCTAGGATCAGATGAAATAGGGCCTGGCACGCAGCGCCAGTTCTACAGCCACATGGGCTGCAGGGACGCCATCAAAGTCCAAGAGGGACGATCATACCTCATCTGGGGACATCGCGATGACATCTGGGAAATGAAGAAAGAGTGAGTAGAGAATCCATGGAGCAGAGGAAACTGGAGATTGGTCTTATTCTTATCTTATTCTATGTCAGCATATAGAGGGGTCAGAGCAATAATAATCTACTTAGACAAACACACGAAACACTGGGAAAGGGAAACCCAAAGAGCTAGCAATCTATAGGAGAAGAGGTACAGTACAAGTGAACATGTTCTCCATTTCTTATATTACCTCTTATGGTAACACAAAACTCTGCTATAAAAATAAAAAATTCCAATCAAGTATGTATTCTTCACTCAGAAAAGTCCTTTTCAGCCTCCTCCAAATTTCCAGATTCAGACTTACTGTTAGAGTAGGGCCCCCCATCACAGACCCCCTCTCCATCACAGAGTCCCCCATCACAGACTCCTCTCCAACACAGACCCCCCATCACAGACTCCTCTCCAACACAGACCCCCCCTCACAGACTCCTCGCCAACACAGACCCTCCATCACAGACTCCTCTTCAACACAGACCCCCCCTCACAGACTCCTCGCCAACACAGATCCCCCCTCACAGACTCCTCTCCATCTCAGATCTCCCCATCACAGATCCCCCCATTATAAAGCCCCCCATCACAGACGCCCCCATCACAGACCCACTTCCACCCAATCACAGATTCCCCCCATCATAAAGCCCCCCCATCACAGACCCCCTCTCCATCACAGAGTCCCCCATCACAGACTCCTCTCCAACACAGACCCCCCATTACAGACTCATCGCCAACACAGACCCCCCATCACAGACTCCTTTCCATCTCAGATCCCCCCATCACAGATCCCCCATTACAAAGCCCCCCCATCACAGACTCCCCCATCACAAAGCCCCCCTATCACAGACTCCCCCATCACAAAGCCCCCCATCACAGACTTACTTCCACCCAATTAAAGATTCCCCCCATCAAAAAGCCCCCCCATCACAGACTCACTTCCACCCAATCACAGACTCCCCCCAATCACAAAGCCCCCCCCCCATCATTGATCCACCCATCACAAAGCTCCCCATAACATATCCCCAAACATAGATCCCCCATCACTAAGCCCCCATCATAGATCCGACCATAAAGCCCCCCATAACAGATCTACCCATCACAGAGCCTTCCAGCGGTATTACACTGCCCTGTCCATGAGATCGCAGCACTCCCCCTCCCCTCTTCTACCTTATTCACACAAGACGGGAAGCATTGCAGGTCTAGACAAAGGGCGGGACTTTTTCAAGTGAAAGGCAGGTGATTGATTGCTGGGACCGCCCCACTGCCTAGTAACCAATCACCCGCTTCCTAATGCCAAAAGTCCCGCCCTTTGTCCGGACCTGTCATGTTTCTCGTCTTGTGAGATTAAGGTAGCAGAGGGGATGGGGAGTGCTGCGATCTCATGGACGGGGTAGTCCGTGTGCCGGGGACGTCCTCGGCTGTGTGCGGTGATATCTGAATGATGGGTGCAGCTACAGGCATCATTCAGATATCGCCGTCTTCAGCCACCGATTCTGTGCACAACAAGAATGATCAAAGCGGCAGGTTCCGCCGCTTGATCGTTCTTAGGCCGAGTACTCACAAGCAGACATGTCCGATGAAACCGGTCCGCGGACCGTTTTCATCGGACATGTCTGCCCGGGGACTTCTGTTCGATGGCTGTACACACCATCGAACAGAAGTCCACGCGTAAACAATACGCGGGGCGTGTCCGCGGTGTCGCCGCGTCGATGATGCGGTGTCGCCGCGACAATGACGCGGCGACGTGGGCGGCCTGCCTTTAAAATGCTTCCACGCATGCGTCGAAGTCATTCGACGCATGCGAGGGATGGCGGGCGGCCGGACATGTACGGTAGGTCTGTACAGACGACCGTACATGTCGGGGGGACAGGTTTCCAGTGGACTGTTTTAAAGTCCAGGAAACAGTTGTCCGCTGGAAACCTGTCCGATCCGCCCGAAAATGGTCCGCGGACCAGTTTCAGCAGACATGTTTGGTCGTGAGTACGGGGCCTAATAGGCAGCGGGAGGGGACACCCCTCCCGCCGCCATCCGGTGCTTCTCGGGGCTCTCCCGTGCCATCGGAGGGCCCGGAGAGCGAATCGGTCGGCGCTGCTGGAAAGAATCGAGATGACTGGTGACCAGATGACTGATGACTATGACCGTCGGAGGCCCGGGCGCGACGTTATGACGTCACGCCCGGTACCCGGAAGTAAACAAAGCCGCAATCGCGGCTGTCGGCATGTGATCGTGATTTTTTTTTTCACCGATTTCATGCTTGTAAGCCTGGAGGAGAGATGTGGGGTCTTATTGACCCCACATCTCTCCATAAAGAGGACCTGTCACACTGATTCCCATTACAAGGGATGTTTACATTCCTTGTAATAGGAATAAAAGTGATAAAAAAAAGTGTAAAAATAAAAACAATTAAGTAAAATAAAAATAAAATTAAAACATTTTTTTTTTCAAAACGCCCCTGTCCCCGTTATCTCGCGCGCAGAAGCGAACATGCATGCAAGTCCCGCCTACATATCTAAACGCTGTTCAAACCCCACATGTGAGGTATCGTCGCGTGCGTTAGAGCGTGTGCAACAATTCTAGCACTAGACCTCCTCTGTAACTCGAAAATAGTAACCTGTAAAATGATTTAAGTGATGTTTGTCTTCTAGGAAGTCCTACGTGATCAACGGTGGGACCTGGTTTGAGATCATCCCCACCAAGCGGGAATGTGCCACCACCAAGCAAGACATCTGTGAGGAGATCTACAAGTTCATTGAGCACCTATCACTGCTGGGCTGTAGTCACTGATCATCCGGTGACACCATGGATCACCATTATTCTTCTGTACTCTAAATAAATGGTACCTGGATGGTTCTCACCTGTCTGAGGTCTACATTCACTATAAATAAATGGTACCTGGATGGTTTTCACCTGTCTGAGGTCTACATTCACTATAAATAAATGGTACCTGGATGGTTCTCACCTGTCTGAGGTCTACATTCACTATAAATAAATGGTACCTGGATGGTTTTAACCTGTCTGAGGTCTACATTCACTATAAATAAATGGTACCTGGATGGTTTTCACCTGTCTGAGGTCTACATTCACTATAAATAAATGGTACCTGGATGGTTCTCACCTACCTGTGGTCTACATTCACTATAAATAAATGACACCTGAATGGTTTTCACCTGTGTGAGGTCTACATTCACTATAAATAGTACCTGGATGGTTTTCACCAGGGCCGCTGATAGAAATCATGGGGCCCCCCGCCTTGAAACTGTCTCTGCAGCACGTTACGGGATTGGCGGCATTGGTAGGCACCTGAAGCAGGGGGGGGGGCTGCCGTTTGAAATTGAGAAGCGGGAGGGGGGGCTGCCGCGAATTGAGAAGCGGAGGGGGGCCCTTTACAAATTATTATTAAAGATTAAAAAATAAAAATATATAAAATAAATAAATACACATTTATAAAAAAAAGGGGGGTTGCCATTCAGGGCCCTGGGGACCTCTGGGCCCTTTAATTAAAAAAAAAAGGGGGGGGGTTGCCACATGGAGACCTCATGAGCCCTTTAATATATATACATACATATATATATATATATATATATATATATGAAATAAAAAAATATATAAAAATGTATTTATTTTTTTATAAAAAAAAGGGGTGTTTTCATCCCAGGCCCTGGGGATCTCTGGGGACCCCCGTACCCCTAGGAAAAAAAAATTGTCCCTTTAATAAAAAATAAAAAAATATATATATATTAGAAAAAATATATTTTTTTTTATGAAAAATAAATTAAAAAAAGGGGGGTTGCCATCCGGGGCCCTGGGGGCCTTTGGACCCCTGGGGACCCCCGGACCTCTAAAAAAAAAAAAAAAGGCCCTTTAATAAAAATTAAAATTAAAATATATTAAAAAATATATATATATTTTTTATAAAAAATAAATAAAAAAAGGGGGAGTTGTCATCTGGGACCCTGTGGGCCTCCTGGCCCCTGGGGACCTCCGGACCCCTTAAAAAAAAATATATATATATATATTTTTTTTTAAAGGGGGTTTCCATCCGGGCCCCTGCTGGCCCGGGGCCCTCTACAACAGGGCCAGTTGTACTGGCTTATCAGCGGCCCTGGTTTTCACCTGTATGAGGTCTACATTCACTGTCTCACTCATGCCGACACGTTTCATTTATACATCATGTTTCACCTCAATTTCTAGTGTCTCTGCTCCCTATTTTTATAGCTAACTCTTGACCTTCTCTTCAGTCTTACGCAGCTGTACAGGTTCCTTTCCTGCATTGAAATTACTCACTCTGATTTCACTGCACACTGCGAACTTCTCACAGTGTGCATTAGAAGCTGCAGAAAGTCAGATAAAGCCTGCTTTGTTTCCTAGCTGTAGGCATCATCTACCTCTTTCCTACCCAGCCAGCCACTCCCTGGTCCACCCATTTCATAAATTGGATTTCAGCTCTTTCAATCAATACGCATGACAATAATATCTGTATTACCTGCACAGGGGCGTAGATAAGGAGGGGGATATGGGGGTTCAAACCCCTCCAGAGCATCCTGGCTGGTGGCAGCTTTAGGGCACTAGAGTTGCATAGTCTGGACATTATCATGTGTCCTAAGTTTATTGCCACACAAGTGGGACTTAAAGTAGATCTAATCCTAGTTACTAACATTTTCCAACTTTAAACCTGCAGCTTTTCGTTGATATAATAGCTGGTGATTGTGGCCTGAAGGTCCTTGTTATAGGATGACACCCCTCTCCAAGCTGTTCTCCTATATTGTCACCTTGTCACATGGCAGAGGCCTACATGGGCTGTGCTGGCGCACATTGCATAGGCCTAGTCCAGCCATCGGGAAGCCAGTGCAGTACAATGATATGCAGACATCACTGGAGAGCAACACTGAGATGCAAAAAAAATAATAAAAGGAAAAATAGAATGTTATATAAAAAAGGCAATGTTCAATTTTATTGTGAAAATAAGGAATGAAGATTTTACAGGGAGAATATTTGAAGAAGATGAACTTACATGTTACATGAACACTAGTACCTAAATAATAATAAAATAATAACAAAATTATAATAAAGTTTTTACAAGGAGAACTTTTGAAGAAGATAAGTGTACACGTTATAGGAACACTATTACCTAAATATTAATACAATATGAATAATATTAATAAGAATAAAGATTTTACAGGGAGAATATTTGAAGATGAGCTTACACTTTACATAAACACTAGTACCTAAATAATAATAAAATAATAACAATAATAAAAATTATAATAATGATTTTACAGGGAGAACATTTAAAGAAGATGAACTCACAGGTTACAGGAATAATATTACCCAAATAATAAAGAATTTACAGGGAGAATATTTGAAGAAGATGAACTTACACATTACAGTGGGGATGAAAAGTTTGGGCACCCCAGGTAAAAATGTGTATTAATGTGCATAACGAAGCCAAGGAAAGATGGAAAAATCTCCAAAAGGCATAAAATTACAGATTAGACATTCTTATATATCAAAAAAGTTAGATTTTATTTCCATCATTTACACTTTCAAAATGACAGAAAACAAAAAAATGGCGTCTGCAAAAGTTTGGGCACCCTGCAGAATTTATAGCATGCACTGCACACTTTGCAAAGCTGAGACCTGCCAGTGTCCTGGATTGTTCTCAATCATCGTCTGGGAAGACCAGGTGATGTCAATCTCAAAGGCCCAGACTCATCTGACCTTGCCCCAACAATCAGCACCATGAGTTCTTCTAAGCAGTTGTCTAGAAAACTGAAACTGAAAATAGTTGACGTTCACAAAGCTGGAGAAGGCTATAAGAAGATAGCAAAGCGTTTTCAGATGTCAATATCCTCTCTTCGGAATGTAATTAAGAAATGGCAGTCATCAGGAACAGTGGAAGTTAAAGCAAGATCTGGAAGACCAAGAAAAATATCAGACAGAACAGCTCACAGGATTGTGAGAAAAGCAATTCAAAACCCACGTTTGACTGCACGATCCCTCCAGAAAGATCTGGCAGACACTGGAGTTGTGGTACACTATTCCACTATAAAGAGATACTTGTACAAATATGGTCTTCATGGAAGAGTCATCAGAAGAAAACCTCTTCTACGCCCTCACCACAAAAATCAGCATTTAAATTTTGCAAATGAACATATAGACAAGCCTGATGCATTTTGGAAACAAGTTCTGTGGACCGATGAGGTTAAAATATAACTTTTTAGCCGGAATGAGCAAAGGTGCGTTTGGAGAAGAAAGGGCACAGAATTTAATGAAAAGAACCTCTGTCCAACTGTGAAGCATGGGGGTGGATCAATCATGCTTTGGGGTTGTATTGCAGCCAGTGGCGCAGGGAACATTTCACAAGTAGAAGGAAAAATTGATTCAATAACATTTCAGCAAATTTTGGATGGTAACTTGATGCCATCTGTGAAAAAGCTGAAGTTAAAGAGAGGATGGCTTCTACAAATGGATAATGATCCTAAACACACCTCAAAATCCACAGGGGATTACATCAAGAGGCGTAAACTGAAGGTTTTGCCATGGCCTTCACAATCTCCTGACCTCAACATAATTGAAAATCTATGGATAGACCTTAAAAGAGCAGTGCGTGACAGACCGCCCAGACATCTCAAAGAACTGGAAGACTTTTGTAAGGAAGAATGGGCAAAGATACCTCAAAGAAGAATGGAAAGACTCTTGGCTGGCTACAAAAAGTGTTTACAAGCTGTGATACTTGCCAAAGGGGGCAGTACAAGATATTAACTCTGCAGGGTCCCCAAACTTTTGCAGACGCCATTTTTTTGTTTTCTGTAATTTTGAAAGTGTAAATGATGGAAATAAAATCTAACCTTTTTTGACATATTAGAAGAATGTCTAATCTGTAATTTGATGCCTTTTGGAGATTTTTCCATCTTTCCTTGGCTTCGTTATGCACATTAATACAAATTTTTACCTGGGGTGCCCAAACTTTCGATCCCCACTGTACATGAACACTAGTACCTAAATAATAATAACAATAATAAAAATAACAAAAAAATTATAATAAAGTTTTTACAAGGAGAACTTTTGAAGAAGATAAATGTACACGTTATAGAAACACTATTACCCAAATAATAATACAATATAAATAATATTAATAAAAATAAAGATTTTACAGGGAGAATATTTGAAGAAGATGAGCTTACACATTACATGAACACTAGTACCTAAATAATAATAAAATAATAACAATAATAATAAATAATACCATTCTTACAGGGAGAACATTTTAAGAAGATAAACTTACAAGTTACAGGAACACTATTACCTAAATAATAAAACTAATAATACAATAATAATACAAATAATACTAGTAATAAAAAAAATAAAGATTTTACAGGGAGAATATTTGAAGAAGATGAACTTACAGATATTACCAGTGGTGGGCGGTGCTTAATATATTGGGGGAGGCGGCAAACTAACACCAAACCCCCCACGGGAAACAACTGGGAATCGCCGATCACACACACACACACACCCCCTCCAGAAACAGATGATCAAACTCACACCCCTCCTCCCCCCCCCTCTGGAGATGGACGATCGAACCCCCCCTGTCACCCACGGGAAACGGACAGGACAGTGGTGATCATGGAATTACCTTTGGAGTCAGGGGGAATGAAGAGGTGGGCCATTGATTCTCCTCCTGGGTACACAGGAAGTGTGTCCAGAGACACCATTGGCCAGGGAGTCTTAGGAACTGGCCAATGGGGTCACAGGAACTGCTTTCTGATTGGCCAGGAAGAGAATCAGGAAGACAATAGTGAATATTAATTCACTATTGTCACACAACTGGGTGGGCTCGGGGCGCAGTGCTCTGTGCCTCCAGCCCACCCTTTTTTTAAGCCAATTAAAGCCTCTGGCTCTAATGATGTGCTTAAAAAAAAAAAAACCTCATTGGAATCCATGCGTCCAGCACTCTGCATGGAGATTAGGGGCCGGGGCGCGTGGATTCACGTATAGATGTGCCGCCACTGAATATTACCCAAGTAATAATAAAATAATAAATACAAAAATAATAAAGATTTTACAGGGAGAATATTTGAAGAAGATAAAATTAGCTAAATAATAATTAGGCTACTTGCACACTGGATGCTAAAATAATGTTTAAAAACACGGCAGTAGCTGTGCAGTCAGTCTTTTTAATGTTTTTTTTATGTTTTTGCAATAGCGTTTATTAGCGTTTTGCCACGTTCGTGGGCTAGATTCAGATAGATTAGCGGATCTTTAGATCCGCGTAATCTATCTGATTTACGATCCGCCCGCGCAAGTTTTCGAGGCAAGTGCTGTATTCAGAAAGCACTTGCCTCTAAAGTAGCGCCGGCGGATCGTAAATCCCCCGGCGGAATTCAAATTCCGTGGCTAGGGGGAATATACTATTTAAATCAGGCGCGTCCCCGCGCCTATCGAACTGCGCATGCGCCGCCGGCTAAATTTCCCAGCGTGCATTGCTCCAAATGATGTCGCTAGGACGTCATTGGTTTCGACGTGAACGTAAATTACGTCCATCCGTATTCGCGACCGACTTACGCAAACGACGTAAAAAAAATTCGACCCGGGAACGACGGCCATACTTAACATAGGATACGCCGCATATAGCAAGGGTAACTATCCGCCGCAAAAAGCCGAACGCAAACGACGTAAAAAAAAAGCGCCAGGCGTTCGTTTCTGAATCGGCGAAACTCTTCATTTGCATATTTTGCGTACAAAAAACGAAACGCCACCTAGCGGCCGGCCTGGAATTGCAGCCTACAATCCGACGGTGTAAGTTACTTACACATGTCGGATCTTAGGGAAATCTATGCGGAACTGATTCTATGAATCAGTCGCATAGATACGACGGCGTATCAGGAGATACGCCGTCGTATCTCTATCTGAATCCGGGCCAGTGTTTTTAAGCATTTTTTTTGGGATGGATTTGATGGATCAAAAATGTTAAAAACCGCTGGTGAGCCACATTTTTGAGCGTTTATCAACATTTATCAGCGTTTATGAGCATTTGGCGTTTTTTGTAGTCAGAAAAACGACTCCTGAACGCGATTTTAGGGCGTTCAGAAAACAGCCTATAAACTCCACTGCTGATAAAAGTCCAAAAACTTCCATGTGTGCATGGACACATAGGATAACATAGAGTGGAGTTTGTGGGCTTTTTAAAAAAAAACTCCAAAAAACAGCCGTTTATGAACTCCAGTGTGCATGGAGCCTAAAGTTAAAGAGGAACTGCAGTCTGCTCACTCAATTTTTTTTTATAATAAAAACATCTTTGCCATTCCGAAGCTTCCCTCCAACCGCTTTGCATATTATTTTATATATACTGCGATACTGTACTTGCCAAATATGCTGCAGAAATCTCCCTCCACTAAGTCTGGCTGCGTCCATTTTAACTGTGGGCAGCTGAAGCTGCTGCCTGTTCACTTCCTGGATTTACACAGACACACAGAGGCACACCTCCAGCTCTGGAGCTCTCATTGGCCCTCGTATGACTCATTCTCCCTCCCTTCCTGGCAAACTCTCAGGAGAGTGAGAGAGAGCTGTGCTAATGACCAGGCAAGAAACAGGAAGTGGGCTGTATAAGGAATTTACTGGCAGAAAAAATATGTTTTTCAATCCAAAGTTAAAACAAACAAGAGCAGAAGATTTAATAGATGGATAGTTAAAAAAAATGACTGAAGGTCCGCTTTAATATTAATAATAAACATATAGGTAATAATAATAATAAATATTTCACAGGGAGAATATTTGAAGAAGATAAACTTATAGCTAGATTCAGGTAGGCAGGCTTATCCTTGTACATGATTCACAAAGTACTTGTCTGCTAAGTTACGGGGGCGTAGCGTAAATGCGGCGGGCGTAAGCGCGCCTAATTCAAAATAGGCTGAGGGGGCGTGTTTTATGTTAATTTGGGTTGACCTGACGTGATTGAAGTTTTTTTGGAACGGCGCATGTGCCGTCCGTGTACATATCCCAGTGTGCATTGCGGCTAAGTACGCCGCACGGTCCTATTGGTTTTGACGTGGACGTAAATGACGTAAATCCCTATTCACGGACGACTTACGCAAACGACGTAAAATTTTCAAATTTCGACGCGGGAACGATGGCCATTCTTAACATTACTGTAACTTTGGGCGCAAGTTCTGTATTCAGAAAGAACTTGCGCCCTTATTTTACGGCGGCGTAACGTATGTGTGGCGGCGTAAGCCCGACTAATTCAAATGGGGATGTTGGGGGCGTGTTTTATTTAAATTTGGCTTGACCCCGCGTATTTTATGTTTTTTTTGAACGGAGCATGCGCCGTTCGTGAAAACATCCCAGTGCGCATGCTCGAAAATCCGCCGCAAAACGTCATTGCTTTCGACATGAACGTAAATTACGTCCAGCCGTATTCCCGAATGACTTACGCAAACAACGTAAAAAATTCAAAACTCGGCGCTGGAATGACGGCCATACTTAACATAGGATACGCCGCACATACCCCTCATATAGCAGGGGTAACTTTACGCTGGAAAAAGCCGAACGCAAATGACGTAAAAAAAAAAGCGCCGGGCGGTCGTTCGTTTCTGAATCGACGTGAATAGTCATTTGTAGTGTTAGGGATATCTATGCGCCTGATTCTCTGAATCAGGCGCATAGATACGACCTCCCGCACTCAGAGATACGATGGCGTATCAGGAGATAGGCCGTTGTATCTCTTTCTGAATCCGGCCCTGTATCTTTTACTTTTTGCTATAATAAATATCCCCAATTAAAAAAAAAAAAAAACAATATTTTTTCCCTCAGTTTAGGCCGATACCCCTATGTGTAAATCACCCTGTGTCCATTAGGGGCACAGGGTAACCGAGAACCCCAGTCTGATCTGTGCTAGTCAGACTCGCTGTACAGCCACATTGGAAGTTTGTATACACAGTATGTATATATTGTGTGTTGTCTCATGCTGTTGGACTCTTTGCTGGGATCGTTTGGGGTGTGGCTGTGTCCCGTTGTTCTGTTGTGTCTATCTGCCTTAGGAGAAGTGTATTATCAGATAGAAGTTTGTATTGGTGTTCCTGGCATGTAAATCGGGGGCAGGGCAGAGAGGGGAGGGGGGAATAAGAGTCCCCTCTTACATCTAAATTAACATGAAATTCCCCCTTATATCAGAGTCCCCCCTTATATCAAGGACCTAATCAGAGTCCCCTCTTACATTAGGGTCCCCATTACAATCCCCTTACGTCAGGGTCTCCATCAGAGTCCCCATTATATCAGAGTCTTCACCAGAATCCCCCTTACATCAAGATCCCCATCTGAGTCCCTCATTACATCAGTGTCCCCCCTTACATCAAGGTCCCCATCAGAACCACCCTTAAATCAATCTTGCCTTCAGAGGCCCCCCAATACATCAGGGTCCCCTCTTATGTCAAGGTCCCCATCAGAGTCCCCCTTATATCAGGGTCCCCCTATAATCAGGGTCCTTCTTACATTAAGCTCCCTATAAGTATTCCCTCTTACATCAGAGTCACCATCAAAGTCCCCCCTTACATCAGGGTCCCCAATCAGAGCCCCCATAAGGGTCAGCATAAGAGCCCCGTCCTACATCAGAGTCATCATCAAAGTCCCCCTTATATCAGAGTCTTCCTTTACATCAGGATTATCATCAGAATCCCCCTTACATCAGGATCTGTAGCAGGCTGTAGTTTGGAGACCCCTGAGTGTCAGACAGAACAGTAGTTAGGAAACCCATGCAGCATTTGGTGTCTCCTTTGCCAAGCTATTTCTGCTACCTTCCACCTAGGGTTGCCACCTGTTCGGGATTCACCCGGACAGTTCGGGTTTGGACTCATGTGTCCGGGTTTCAGACTGTCTGAGACCCGGACACATTATTCAGACTGGACTAAGTCTCTTCCCTCCCTGTTCTCTCTCCTGCACAGGGGCGGACTGACCATTGGGACTTTCGGGTACTGCCCGAGGGCCCCATGCCACTAGGGGGCCCCATGCCACTAGGGGGCCCCATCAGGGTTGCCAGGCTCAATAAAACCAGGGACAGTATGTAAAAATCTGTGTTTTTTTTTACATCTGTCCCTGCTATGTCTTAATGTGAAAATCCTGAGATTTTAGCTGCCCTGCCTCTGCACTGCCTCCAGTGCAGGAGTCCTGCCTCTAAGTAAGTATGCTAAGGTAAATCAGGGTTCTCAGAGCACCCATTACATCAGAGCTCCCCTTTACACCAGAGACCACAGTGCTCCCACTTACATCAGAGTCCTCGCCATACACCTGAGCATCCCTTACATCAGAGTCCCCAGAGTTCTCTCTTACATCAGAGTCCCCCTTTACAGTGAAAGGGAACTCTGTGGACTCAGATGTAAAGGGGGAACTCTGCGGACTCAGATGTAAAGGGGGAACTCTGCGGACTCAGATGTAAAGGGGGAACTCTGCGGACTCAGATGGCTCGTGTTATTAACTTCATATGATTAGAAATTGTATTTAATAGCAACATCTATGCATAGTTTATGCATACTATGAAAAAAAATTGCTGTGCGACTCTGAAGTGTTCGGGTTTAGCTTGAGGAAAAGGTGGTAACCCTACTTCCACCCCACTTCACTTCCTGTCCAGGTGACAGATGTCTGACAGAACAGGAAATGGGGGGAAAGCTCCTCTTTGGGGACACAGGCGTGATTTAAAAACGGACAGCTGTTCTACGCCTTCCATGTTCTATCCTAAAGAGAAAAAGATGTTTGGCTGAAGTTGGGTTTGACGATTGTTGGAAGCGCTCAGCTTCATTCTGACAGGAAGCCATAAACCACTTTCTGGACTGAAGAGGAACCGAAGACATCACAGAAGTGGTAGAAATGTTCCCCTACGTCTGGTCTGGAAGGAACAATGATTGCATAATACTAATCGTGTCATTTATGCAATTTTGCTGTTTACTGTTTAGCCGACAATTTCCAGATTTCACTGAATGTAACCCCAATCACTAAAAAAAACTCATGTGAGCGTTTACATATTAACCACTTGCCCTCTGCAAAATTTACTCCCCTTCATGACCAGGCCATTTTTTGCGTTACGGCACTGCGTTACTTTAACTGACAATTGCGGGGCCGTGCAACACTGTACCCAAATAAAATTGACATATTTTTTCCCCACAAATAGAGATTTCTTTTGGTGGTATTTGATCACCTCTGTGGTTTTTATTTTTTGCGCTATAAACAAAAAAAGAGCAACAATTTAGAAAAAAATACTTTGTGCTGGATTCAGGTACATCCGCGCATTTTTACGGCGGCGCAGCGTATCGTATTTACGCTACACCGCCGTAAGTCAGTGAGGCAAGTGCTGTATTCACAAAGCACTCGCCTCCTAAGTTACGGCGGCGTAGCGTAAATGGGGCCGGCGTAAGCGCACGTAATTCAAATGAGGATGAGGGGGGCGTGTTTTATGTTAATTATTGGTGACCCGACTTGATTGACGTTTTTCCCGAACGGCGCATGCGCCGTCCGTGGAATTACCCAGTGTGCATTGCTCCAAAGTACGCCGCAAGGACGTCATTGCTTTCGACGTTAACGTAAATTACTTCCAGCCCTATTCGCGAACGACTTACGCAAACGACGTAAAAAAATTCAAAATTTCGAAGCGGGAACGACGTCCATACTTAACATTGCGTACGCCTCATAAGAGCAGGAGCAACCTTACGCCGAAAAAGCCTAACGTAAACAACGTAAAAAAATAGCGCCGGGCGTACGTATATTTGTGAATCGGTGTATCTAGGTCATTTGCATATTCTACGCCGAAAACGACGGAAGAGCCACCTAGCGGCCAGCGTAAATATGCACCCTAAGATACGACGACGTAAGAGACTTGCGCCAGTCGGATCTTAGCCTAATTTCGGCGTATCTTGCTTTCTGAATACAGAAAGACGATACGCCAGCGCAGCTTTGAATTTACGCTGCGTATCTATAGATCATTGCTGGATCTAGCCCTGTGTTTTAAAGCACATCCAATAAAAAATATATAAAAAAAAATTCTTGATCAATTTAGGCCAAGATGTCTTCTGTTACATATTTTTGTAAAAAAAAAAAAAAATCCCAATAAGTGTATATTGATTGGTTTGCGCAAAAGTTACAGCATCTACAAACAATGGGATATTTTTATTTATTTACTAGTAATGGTGGCGATCAGCGAATAATAGCGGGACTGCAATATTGCGGTGGACAAATCACACACCTAACTGACACTTTTGACACTTTTTTGTGGATCTGTGACATTATTACAGTGATCAGTGCTAAAAAAATATGCACTGTCACTGTACTAACGACACTGGCTGGGAAGGGGGTAAACATCAGGGGTGATCAAAGGGTTAACTGTGTGCCTTGCCTGTAGTAGTGGGGGAGGTGCTTTTACTAGTGGAAGACATAAATTGGTGTTCCTGCTTTACAGGAACATATAGCCAGATTCAGAAAGCTTTACGCCGGCGTATCAGTAGATACGCCGACGTAACTCTGAATCTACGCCGTCCTAAATTTAAGCGTATTCTGGAAACCAGATACGCTTAAATTAGGCTAAGTAACGAGCGGCGTAAGTCTTCTACGCCGTCGTAGCTTAGGGTGCAATATTTACGCTGGCCGCTAGGTGGCGCTTCCGTGGAGTTCGGCGTAGAATATGCAAATGCCTAGATACGCCGATTCAGAAACGGACGTGCGCCCGGCGCATTTCTTTTACGTTGTTTACGTATGGCTTTTTCCGGCGTAAAGTTAGTCGAACAAATAGCTGGCCTAGTCAATGTTAAGTATGGATGTCGGTCCCGCGTCGAAATTTGAAATTTTTACGTAGTTTGCGTAAGTCGTCCGTGAATGGGGCTGGACGTAATTTACGTTCACGTCGAAACCAATACGTCCTTGCGGCGTACTTTGGAGCAATGCACACTGGGATATGTACACGGACGGCACATGCGCCGTTCGTAAAAAACGTCAATCATGTCGGGTCACCAACCATTTACATAAAACACGCCCCCCTCATCCTCATTTGAATTAGGCACGCTTACGCCGGCCCCATTTACGCTGCGCCGCCGTAACTTAGGAGGCAAGTGCTTTGTGAATACAGCACTTGCCTCTCTGACTTACGGCGGCGTAGCGTAAATACAATACGCTACTAGGTGCAGGTATGTTTACCTGTCACCTGATTGGCTGAAGCGACAGGCGCTGCAGGCGTCCAATCATAGCAGAAGACGGGAAGAGAACGGGAGAAGACATCGAGGACTCGGAGCATGGAGGACAGCGCCGTGACCCAAGACAGGTAAGTGCCGGGTGGGGGGGGCACACTGGAAGTATTTGACGGGGCACACTAGCGGCGATTGATGGGGCACACTGGCGGCAATTGATAGGGCACACTGGTGGCAATTTAAGGGGCACACTGGCGGAAAATGATGGGGCACAGTAGCGGCAATTGATGGGCACAGTGGCAGCAATTGATGGGCACACTGGCAGCAATTGATGGGGGACACTGGTGGCAATTGATGGGGCACACTGGCGGCAATTGATGGGGCACACTGGCGGCAATTGATGGGGCACACTGGCGGCAATTGACGGGGGCACACTGGGGGCAATTGATGGGCACACTGGCAGCAATTGATGGGGCACAGTGGCAGCAATTGATGGGCACAGTGGCAGCAATTGATGGGCACAGTGGTGGCAATTGATGGGGACAGTAGCTGCGTTTGATGGCACAGTGGCGTTTGTTTGCTCCCCCCAAAGATTTTGAGCACCCGCCGCCCTGCGCCCAGGTCACTTTTACAGTAAAGTCAGGACCTGGCTGAACAAAACAGATACAAGCTCAGGACACCTACTGTAGACATCAGCTTGTTCTTAACCCTTCAGACTCCGGACACATTACAGAAACCCTGAGAGCTGAAGTAATTCGAGCAGACATGTGATTGAGGAAGACTCAGTACATGGAATGTTCCCGGATAATATAAAGAGGACAGACTGGAGGTCACTTTACTAATAAATACTCACTTATGACTTACACTGCTATGGCTGACAATGGATTTATGGAACGTATGAAAACAGAGAGCATATGGAATACATGTCAGGACAAGAAGAACGGATGTTTCTTTTTTTGCAGTTAATCATTTGACAAAATAATTTATTACACCAAATAGTCATGAAAAGTTTACACTCTATAGGCTCAGCACCATAAACGTTACTATTTGTTATTTGTCATACAGACTGGTCATATCAGCAGTGAGAGAGCATAGACGTCACATGGCTGGAAATAATGATTATTATAGCATTCGTTAAAGCCATATTAAACCCAAAAACCAACAATTTATGATATTGCAGCTTACCGATGTGATGGCTGCATTTGTTTTCTTTTTAAGACGTTTTCCCTTATTTTCACTTGGTGATCCTGCCAGTAAGACTGTTGTTTTTCAACTTCCTTTAACAGATCAAGCCAAATGCTGCCCCCCTGTTGATTTAATATGGCCCCCCTGGGGATTTGGATATATATATTGTTTGTGGCTCCCAGGACCACAAAAGATATATACCGTAGTTATCAGTGCTGCCTTGGAGGGGACAGGAAGGGGGCAGGACGAGCGCCGTCAGATTACATGAAGAGAATCTCCTGTTTACTCAGCAGCTTCTGAATTGGAAGTCCCGTCTCCTGGGATGCCATTGGACGACTGTTCTGTCTATCGTAGGAGGCAGAACTTTGTATTAAAGAGGCTACAGAGTAAACAAGAGATTCTCCTGTTTGTAAACTGTCAGCACTCGTCCAGACCCCCTCCCTCTGCCCTCCGAGGCTGCAGATGGGCATCGATCAGGCTGCACTGATGGCAATGGTAAGGCTGCATTCATGGCACATGTGAGGCTGCATTAATTGCAATGGTAAGGCTGCATTCATGGCACATGTGAGGCTGCATTGATTGCAATGGTAAGGCTGCATTCATGGCACATGTGAGGCTGCATTTATGGCAATGGTAAGCCTGTGCGTGTTATACGCCCATAAATACGGTATATCCAAATAACACGCCCAAGCTCATCCTTAGTCCTGAGCAGCGCTCTGGGATTCTTGTTGGGCAGTGTATTAGGCTGCATTCACACCTCGGCGTACAAAATCGCAGCGTTTTGTCCCGCGAATTGCGGCGACAAATAGCGGCATTTTGTACCGCGATTTGCGGCGACAAAACGCAGCGATTGTGAATGCAGCCCCCACCCCCTCTATGGAGATGGTTCACATCTCCTATGCCGAACGCCGAAAGCCGCCTGAAAAAAAGGTCCGGGACTTTTTTTCAGGCGGCAGGCGTACGGCGTTCGGCGTGGAGATGTGAACCATCTCCATAGAGGTGCATGTTAAATCATCCCTCCAGCGTCTCGGGGCTGCAGCGGCGTCGCACTACAGGCGTATATACGCCTAGGTGTGAACGGGGGCTTAGTGCTTGGAGGAACACCCTTAGACCGAATTTTATGGGTTCAAAGAATGTCGGGCAAAATAGTCGGCCCTCACGCATGTTCACTTCATCAAATCTGGCCCTCTTTGAAAAAAGTTTGGACACCCCTAGACTAGGTGAAAGTAGAATTGGTTCAATAGTCTCTGCCACAGACTTGTGTAACCTCGCACTGGGTTAACGTCTGCAGAAAAAAGTGTGGCTCACAGTGCCAGGATATTTCAGCCGCTCCGACAGCACTGTGAAGCAGATTTCGATCCGGATGCATCCTCCAATTGAGTCCTCAATTGCTCGGTCCCTTCCAGCAGGCAAGGTGGCACGGGATCATCCCTGGATCAGTAAGCCCATTAGTTCCTGGGCCTACTTCTCAGTAACGAAGCCTCAGGCCAATGTGGCGCAGAGGCGGGAACTGACGGCACATCCCTCAGGTCAGGAGAGCCCTCGGGTCCGGATCAGGCAACACCGATCCCACACAAAATGGTGTCTGTCCCTCAAGTACCCTCTCCCAGAATGCACAGCGGGTTGACCACGCCCCCTGAGCCACTTATGAGAAAGGAATACCCAATACATTCAACCTGTTACATTTCCAACCTTAACCAGTGGTGACAGCGACACCTACCTTCAAGTGGAAAAAACGTGCAACCCATCTGAACTGAAACAGAGCCACAATTTAAATACAATCATTCTGAGCCAAACTATTGTTCAGACAACTATACTTTTTAAACATATAGCCACCACTCATTGGGAACAGCGTGCTACAATCCGAAAATGGAAAGAGTATGGCACAACTGCAAACCTACCAAGACATGGCCGTCCACCTAAACTGACAGGCCGGGCAAGGAGAGCATTAATCAGAGAAGCAGCCAAGAGGCCCATTGGAAATCTGGAGGAGCTGCAGAGATCCGCAGCTCAGGTGGGAGAATCTGTCCACAGGACAACTATTACACACTCCACAAATCTGCCCTTTATGGAAGAGTGGCAAGAAGAAAGTCATTGTTGATAGAAAGCCATAAGTATTTCCATTTGTAGCTTGCGAGACGCCATGTGGAGGACACAGCAAATGTGGAAAAAGGTGCTCTGGTCAGATGAGACTAAAATTGTACTTTTTGGCCTAAAAGCAAAACGCTATGTGTGGCGGAAAACTAAACACTGCACATCACCCTGGACACACCATCCCCACTGTGAAACATGGTGGTGGTAGCATCATGTTGTGGGGATGCTTTACTTCAGCAGGGACAGGGAAGCTGGTCAGAGTTGATGGGAAGATGGATGGAGCCAAAAACAGGGCAATCTTAGAAGAAAACCTGTTAGAGTCTGCAAAAGACTTGAGACTGGGGTGGAGGTTCACCTTCCAGCAGGACAACGACCCTAAACATACAGCCAGAGCTACAATGGAATGGTTTTGATCAAAGCATATTCATGTGTTAGAATGGTCCAGTCACAGTCCAGAATTAAATCACATTGAGAATCTGTGGCAAGACTTGAAAATTGCTGTTCACAGACGCTCTCCATCCAATCTGAGAAGAATGAGGAAAAATGTCCCTCTCTAGATGTGCAAAGCTGGAAGAGACATCCCCAAAAAGACTTGTAGCTGTAATTGCAGTGAAAGGAGGTTCTACAATGTATTGACTCCGGAGGGCGCCATACAAATTTACACTTTTCACATATTTATCTAAAAAAAAATTGAAAACCATTTATCATTTTCCTTCCACTTCGCAATTATTAGCTGGATTCAGAGAGAGATACGTCGGCGTATCAGTAGATACGCCGACCTAACTCAGAATCTGCGCCGTCCTAAGTTTAAGTGTATTCTCAAACTGAGATACACTTAAACCTATCTAAGATACGACAGTCTGCGCCGTCGTATGTTAGGGTGCAATATTTAGGCTGGCCGCTAGGTGGTGCTTCCGTTGAGTTTGGCGTAGAATATGTAAATGACTAGATACGCCTATTCATGAACGTACGTGCACCCGTCGCAGTAAAGATACGCCATTTACCTAAGGCGTTTTCAGGCGTAAAGTTATTCCATCAAATAGCTGGACTAGTCAATGTTAAGTATGGCCGTTGTTCCCGCGTCGAAATTTGAATTTTTTTTACGTCGTTTGCGTAAGTCGTTCGTGAATAGGGCTGGACGTAATTTACGTTCACGTCGAAACCAATACGTCCTTGCGCCATACTTTGGCGCAATGCACACTGGGATATGTACACGGACGGCGCATGCGCCGTTCGTAAAAAACGTCAATCACGTCAGGTCACCCTCCATTAACATAAAACACGCCCCCTCATTCTAATTTGAATTAGGCGCTTACGCCGGCCCTATTTAGGCTACGCCGCCGTAAGTTAGGAGGCAAGTACTTTGTGAATACAGTACTTGCCTCTCTGACTTAAGGCGGTGTAGCGTAAATATGATATGCTACGCCGCCTTAAAGTTGCGGCGGCGTCTCTGAATCTAGCTATATGTGTCACTTTGTGTTGATCCATCACATAAAATCCCAATAAAATACATTTACGTTTTTGATTGTAACATGACAGAATGTGTTGAATTTCAAGGGGTATGAATACTTTTTCAAGGCACTGTACGTGACATAAAAAATTTCAATTGCCAACATTTTATTCTCTACGATGTCCGCTTTCAGAAATGATATAATGTTTTAGGGGTTTCGTGTAATCTTAGGGCCAGATTCTCGTAGACTGGCGTAAAACAGCGGTGGCGTAACGTATCTCATTTAAGTTACGCGGCCGCAAGTTTTACAGGCAAGTGCTTGATTCACAAAGCACTTGCCTGTAAAGTTGCGGCGGCGTAGTGTAAATTCTCCTTCGCAAGCCCGCCTAATTCAAATGATCCGGGTAGGGGGCGTGGATCATTTAAATTAGGCGCGTTCCCGCGCCGATCGTACTGCGCAAGCGCCGTCCCTAAAATTTCCCGACGTGCATTGCCTTAAATGACGTCGCAAGGACGTCATTGGTTTCGACGTTAACGTAAATGGCATCCAGCGCCATTCACGGACGACTTACGCAAACGACGTACTTTTTTAAATTTTGTCGCGGGAACGACGACCATACTTAACATTGGTTGCCCCTCATATAGCAGGGGCAACTTTACGTGTCGCAAAAGCTACGGAAACATCGTAAATTCTCTGCGTCGACCGCACGTACGTTCGGGAATCTCGCGTAAATAGGTAATTTGCATAGACGACGGGGAAAACGACGTCGGCGACACCTAGCGGCGGGAAAAAAAATGCATCTAATGCCCCGTACACACCATCACTTTATGTGATGAAAAAAAACGACATTTTCTGTGAAGTAAAAAATTACGTTTTTGAAACTTCAATTTTCAAAGACGAAGTTGCCTACACACCATCGTTTTTCTCACAATGTTCTAGCAAAGTGAGGTTACGTTCACCACGTTTTTCCATTGAAGCTCGCTTCATAACTAGCTTCTGGGCATGCGCGGATGAAAAAACGTCGTTTTAAACAACGTTTTTGCTACACACGGTCAATTTCTGTGAAGTAAAAGTTGACGTTTTGAAAAACGACACATAAAATTGAAGCATGCTTCAATTTTTTTTGGTCGTTTTTTAGAAGACATAAAACGTCGTTTTCCCCCCCCACACGGTCAATTAAAGTGACGTTTTTAAAAACGTCATTTTTTTTCATCACATAAAACGACCGTGTGTACGCGGCATTACGCCTGTCAGATCTAATGGATATCTATGCGTAACTGATTCTAAGAATCAGTCGCATTGATACGCCGGGCCAGATTAGGACTTACGACGGCGCAAATGGCGTTGCGCCGTCGTAAGCCATTTGAGAATCTGGCCCTTAAAGCCTAAACTGATTTTTTTTAAACATGTGTGCAAAAAAATTGCAAATACAGCTCTGACAGTAAGGGTTAATTAATAATAATTAAATTAATTAATTCATTAATTAATTAAATAAATGTAATTAATAAATTAAATGAATAATTAAATGAATAATTAATGCCCCTGGCAGCATTTTAACGCGTGTGCAAAGCATGAAAAATAAATGAATCTGTTAGAAAAGTGGTAAAATCTCCCAATTGCTAGAAATTAAAATGACTTGTGTATCTTAGTCAGTAGCCCACCGGTGTCACCGGGACAGGAAGTTAGGGGAAATGTCCCGTCTGGGGGTCGCAGATAGTAATAAAAAGCTGACAGATGTTCTTACTCTACTCTCTTCTATCCAAAATGAATAAAATACATTTGGCTGCAGTTGTTGGCAAAGCAGTGACGGGTAATATAAACTCCCCGCAGGATTCGGGATGGGCGTCCTTAGAAAGTAAAAAGAATGAACCCACGGGCGGGCGGCTCATGTTCTATAAAAGCTGGTCCCAGGTTTGAAGGGAAATCCCCTGCAGCCTTATGACAGGATAAGCCAGCTCTAAGGAGCTGCATTCCAGAAGGATGCATTGTGTTTCCTTCCAATAACGCCGGCTATTTACTGGAAACGTCTCTGGGAAGAAGAGAGACAATGAGAGTTCTCTGGAGTCATAAGAACACAGATGAGATCAGCACATGAAAAGTACCCACAAATGTACCACAAGCACGTGGCAACCACAAGAGAGGAAGGAACTGCAAAAGGGAAAAATACACGGCTGGAAATGTATGGTGACATTTATATCAGCAATAATGAAAGCAGCCAGATAAAAATAACAAGTAAACCATCTGCAACAAACTCCCCGTCTACACCGTCATGTTAGAAAAAGGCTTTTGTTAAATCTGAACTCCAAGCAAAAAAAAATGGGGAAATGTATTGATGGGACACAGCTAATTTTGTAGCTAATAAGTAACACAAACAGTAAATTTTTCCAACACTAAAATACAAATGTTGTAACAAAATATTCACACCATACAAAAAAAGTGTGTGGGGGGGTCTTAATTTAATAATATATGTTACTCTATTTGTAAAGGGGGGACTCTGATGTGATAGGGGGAGACTTCTGATGTGACTGAGAAACCCCTAATATGGGGGGAATCTGATGTGAAGATGTGACCCTGATGTGAAGGGCACAATAGGGCAGAATATGATGGGAGAACCTCTAATGTGATGGAGGCTTCTGATGTAAAGGGGAGATTCTGATGTGATAGGGGACATCTAATGTGATGGGGGCTTCTGATATAGAGGGGAGACTCTAATGTAAATGGTGGACTCTGATGCTAAGGGGGACTCTAATGTTATGTGGGGACTCTGATGTGATGGAGGAACATCTGATGTGATTAGGTACCTCTGATTTGATTGAGGAACCTCTGATGTGTAGGGGGATCTCTGATGTGATAGAGGAACCTCTGATGTGATAGAGGAATCTCTGATGTAATGAAGCAACCTCTGATGTGATAGAGGAACCTCTGATGTGATGGAGGAAACTCTGATGTGATGGAGGAACCTCTGATGTGATGGGAGACCTCTTATTGGATTGAGGGACCTCTGATGTGATGGATGAACCTCTGATGTGATGAAGGAACCTCTGATGTGATGGGCGACCTCTGATGTGATGAAGGAACCTCTGATGTGATAGGCGACCTCTGATGTGATGAAGGAACCTCTAATGTGATGGGGGACCTCTGATGTGATGGAGGAACCTCTGATGTAATGAAGGAACCTCTGATGTGATGGCGGAACCTCTGATGTAATGAAGAAACCTCTGATGTGATGAGGAACCTCTGATGTGATGGAGGAACCTCTGATGTGATGAAGGAACCTCTGATGTGATGAAGGAACCTCTGATGTAATGAAGGAACCTCTGATGTGATGGAGGAACCTCTGATGTAATGAAGAAACCTCTGATGTGATGGAGGAACCTCTGATGTAATGAAGGAACCTCTGATGTGATGGAGGAACCTCTGATGTGATGAAGGAACCTCTGATGTGATGGGGGACCTCTGATGTAATGAAGGAACCATTGATGTGATGGAGGAACCTCTGATGTGATGAAGGAACCTCTGATGTGATGGGGGACCTCTGTTGTAATGAAGGAACCTCTGATGTGATGGAGGAACCTCTGATGTGATGAAGGAACCTCTGAAGTAATGAAGGAACCTCTGATGTGATGGAGGAACCTCTGATGTAATGAAGAAACCTCTGATGTGATGGAGGAACCTCTGATGTAATGAAGGAACCTCTGATGTGATGGAGGAACCTCTGATGTGATGAAGGAACCTCTGATGTGATAGAGGAACCTCTGATGTAATGAAGGAACCTCTGATGTGATGGAGGAACCTCTGATGTGGTAGAGGAACCTCTGATGTAATGAAGGAACCTCTGATGTGATGGAGGAACCTCTGATGTGATGGAGGACGTCTGATGTAATGAAGGAACCTCTGATGTGATGGTGGTCCTCTGATGTGATGAAGGAACCTCTGATGTGATGGAGGAACCTCTGATGTGATGGTGGTCCTCTGATGTGATGAAGGAACCTCTGATGTGATGGAGGAACCTCTGGTGTAATGAAGGAACCTCTGATGTGATGGAGAAACCTCTGATGTTATGAAGGAACCTCTGACATGATTGGGGAACCTCGAATGTGATGAGAAATCCCTGATGTGATGGAGGAACCTCTCTTGTTAAGGGGGAACCTCTGTGATGAAGGAACCTCTGATGTGATGGGCGACCTCTGATGTGATGAAGGAACCTCTGATGTGATGGGCGACCTCTGATGTGATGAAGGAACCTCTAATGTGATGGGGGACCTCTGATGTAATGAAGGAACCTCTGATGTGATGGAGGAACCTCTGATGTAATGAAGGAACCTCTGATGTAATGAAGGAACCTCTGATGTGATGGAGGAACCTCTGATGTAATGAAGGAACCTCTGATGTGATGGCGGAACCTCTGATGTAATGAAGAAACCTCTGATGTGATGGGGGACCTCTGATGTAATGAAGGAACCTCTGATGTGATGGAGGAACCTCTGATGTGATGAAGGAACCTCTGATGTAATGAAGGAACCTCTGATGTAATGAAGAAACCTCTGATGTGATGGAGGAACCTCTGATGTAATGAAGGAACCTCTGATGTAATGAAGGAACCTCTGATGTGTTGAAGGAACCTCTGATGTGATGGGGGACCTCTGATGTAATGAAGGAACCATTGATGTGATGGAGGAACCTCTGATGTGATGAAGGAACCTCTGATGTGATGGGGGACCTCTGATGTAATGAAGGAACCTCTGATGTGATGGAGGAACCTCTGATGTGATGAAGGAACCTCTGAAATAATGAAGGAACCTCTGATGTGATGGAGGAACCTCTGATGTAATGAAGAAACCTCTGATGTGATGGAGGAACCTCTGATGTAATGAAGGAACCTCTGATGTGATGGAGGAACCTCTGATGTGATGAAGGAACCTCTGATGTGATAGAGGAACCTCTGATGTAATGAAGGAACCTCTGATGTGATGGAGGAACCTCTGATGTGATAGAGGAACCTCTGATGTAATGAAGGAACCTCTGATGTGATGGAGGAACCTCTGATGTGATGGAGGACGTCTGATGTAATGAAGGAACCTCTGATGTGATGGTGGTCCTCTGATGTGATGAAGGAACCTCTGATGTGATGGAGAAACCTCTGATGTTATGAAGGAACCTCTGACATGATTGGGGAACCTCTAATGTGATGAGAAATCCCTGATGTGATGGAGGAACCTCTCTTGTTAAGGGGGAACCTCTGTGATGAAGGAACCTCTGATGTGATTGAGGAACCTCTCATGTGATGAGGGACCTCTGATGTGAGGGGGGCTTCTAATGTGAAGTTCATTTCATCAAGGTAGTTGTGTGCATCATCCCAGGCTCAGGTTTTGCATTATTAACCACTTGCCGACTGCCTCACGACTATATACATCGGCAGAATGGGCAGGCAAAGCAACGTACCTGACCGTGCCCGCGGGACCTGCGGACTCAATGTCCGCCGGTGTCCCGTGATTGTGACACAGAGCTTCAGAAAGGGGAGATGTCTATGTAAACAAGGCATTTCCCTGTTCTGCCTAGTGACAGGACACTGATCGTCTGCTCCCTGTCATCGGGAGCAGTGATCAGTGTCGTGTCACTTGCCCCCCCCCCACAGTTAGAATCACTTCCTAGGACACACATAACCCCTTCCTCACCCCCTAGTGTTTAACCCATTCCCTGCCAGTGTCATTTACACAGTAATCAGTGCATTTTTATAGCACTGATTGCTGTATAAATGACAATGGTCCCAAAATAGTGTCAAAAGAGTCCAATGTTTCCGCCGCATAATCGCAGTCATGATAAATATCGCAGATCGCCGTCCATTACTAGTAAAAAAATTCTAATAATAAAAATGCCATAAAACTGTCCCCTATTTTGTTGAGGCAATAACGTTTGCGCAAACCAATCAATAAACGCTTAGTGTGATTTTTTTTACCAAAAATATGTAGAAGAATACGTATCGGCCTAAACTGAGGGAAAAAAATAATTTTTTTGGGGGGGGGATATTTATTATAGAAAAACGTAAAAAATATTGCTTTTTTTTTAAAAAAATTGTCGCTCTATTTTTGTTTATAGCGCAAAAAATAAAAACCGCAGAGGTGATCAAATATCACCAAAAGAAAACTCTATTTGTGGGAAAAAAGGACGCCAATTTTGTTTGGGTACAACGTCACACGACCGTGCAATTGTCAGTTAAAGTGACGCAGTGCCGAATCGCAAAAAAATGCCCGGTCATTGGGCAGCCAATTCTTCCGGGGCTGAAGTGGTTAACCACTTGCCGCCCGCCAATGACAAATTGACGTCGGCAAAGTGGTTGTAGAATCCTGACTGGACGTCATATGACGTCCTCAGGATTCTGAGCCGCTGCGCGCCCCCGGGGGCGCGCATCGCGGCGATCGTTGTTGCAGGGTGTCAGTCTGACACCCCGCAACACCGATCTCGGTAAAGAGTCTCTCACGGAGACTCTTTACCACGTGATCAGCCGTGTCCAACCACGGCTGATCACGATGTAAACAGGAAGAGCCGTTGATAGCTCTTCCTCACTCACGTCTGACAGACGCGAGTAGAGGAGAGCCGATCGGCGGCTCTCCTGACAGGGGGGGTTCGTGCTGATTGTTTATCAGCGCAGCCCCCCCTCGGATCGCCACACTGGACCACCAGGGAAGGGCAAAATAAAAAAAAAGAGGGGAATTTTTTTTTTGGAAAAAAATAAAAAAAAAGTCTGAAAAAAAATAAAATAAAAAGATGCCAATCGGTGCCCACAAATGGGCACTGACTGGCAACATAAGTAAATCAGTGCCGCCCCACAGTGTCCATCAGTGCCGCCCCACAGTGTCCATCAGTGCCACCCCACAGTGTCCATCAGTGCCACCCCACAGTGCCCATCTGTGCCACCCCACAGTGCCCATCTGTGCCACCCCACAGTGCCGCCCATGAGTGCCCATCTGTGCCGCCTATGAGTGCCCAGTGCCGCCCATGAGTGCCCATCAGTGCCGCCTATGTGTGCCCATCAGTGCCGCCTATGAGTGCCCATCAGTGCCGCATACCAGCGCCACCAATCAGTGCCACCTCATCTGTGCCCGTCAGTACTACCTCATCGATGTCCATCAGTGCCATCTCATCTGTGCCCATCAGTGCCGCCATATCAGTGCCCGTAATTGAAAGAGAAAACTTACTTTTTTACAAAAAAATTACAAAAAAAAATAAAAACGTTAATTTTTTTCAAAATTTTCAGTCTTTTTTTAGTTGTTGCGCAAAAAAAAAAATCGCAGAGGTGATCAAATACCACCAAAAGAAAGCTCTATTTGTGGGGAAAAAAGGACGCCAATTTTGTTTGGGTACAGTGTAGCACGACCGCGCTGAAAGCTGGAAATTGGCTTGGGCGGGAAGGTGCGTAAGTGCCCGGTATGGAAGTGGTTAAGTAACATCTACATTTTTTTACATTGTAGACTGGGGTGTCCCAAGATTTTGTATACTTTAAAAGGGTTTCGAAGCTGAACAGGTTTGCGAAATACTGGTCTAGGTGATCTCAGAAGTGAAAAGAAGGAAGCAAAACGATTTGTTTACTTTCATATAAAGCGCACTTATCCATTTTCCCTCCCACATTCTATCTAAAAAAAAAAGTTTTGGCTTTAGATATATTTTAACTGGAAGACGTTCGCATTATTGACATCCAAAGCCAACAAAAACATCGTCATGTGTTGGTTGGGAAGTCAGCTGCTGCTAGCTCATACTTGCCAACTGTCCCGTTTTTAAAGGGACAGTCCCGTTATTTGGGACCTAGTCCCAGCTAATTTAGCCTGCCGGGACTTGTCCCGGCTAGTGGGGAAGGCAGGTGCGGCTTCTGGGTCTCAGCAGGGACCTGAGCCTGCGGTGTGTGTTTCTGTCCCCTCCCCTCCCTCCAGTCTTGTGCTGTGCGGATCCTTGTTATCTCTGACTCAGCCTCCCCTCCAATCAGCAGCGAGGTTTGCTGTGAGACATGGGAGGCGGAGCTCACTGTAGCTCCTGTCGGCTGGCCAGAGGAAGGGAGGAGGTGAGTGAGCTGAACTTTTCTGGGAGAAGTTTCCTAGGGTGGATAGTAGTAGTAGTACAAACTTTCAAGGAGATTTTTTCTTAGGAGAAGAATCGGGGGAGATAGTGAGTTTGAGTGTGGGGGAGGGGAGGGGGGCGGGGTGAGGTCTGCAGCCCAAACACATTTTGGCAGATCACTTCTAAGCATGAACACTCTGTGCAAACATCATCCAATCCAATTGCTCAGACTAGATAATGTGGGGTCATTTATAGCCATTCATGTAACCTGTGTGTGTATGTGGTGAGTTCACACCTCTGATTGTACATGTATACAGGTTCTGAGTCTGTGCAATCAGAAGTGTGAACTCACCACATATATATACACAGGTTACATGAATGGCTATAAATGACTCCACATTATCTAGTCTGAGCAATTGGATTGGATGCAGAGTGCTATAAACTGGATTACATAGATCTGTACTTACATCTAGTACTGTTGTATGATTCATTGTTTTAAATGTTTTTAGTGGATGAGTTTTTTCTTTTATTATATACATCGCTATCTGACCACTTCTCAGTCCCCAACTCCCCCCAGCTTGCATCACCCCCAGATCACATCATACAGACATCACTCTGAGCTTCCTACCCCCCCTCCCCTGCTGAGGGACATCATTCCATGATCACTTACCTTCCCTTATCTTCCCAACATCACTTCCTGATTACCCCATAGACACCACAAGAAATCCCTCCCCATACTGCCACCGCCATACCCTCCAAACTCCTCTCCCGTACTAACTGTGCCCATCATACCCTCTGCACTCCTCCTCTCCTGTACATACTTCCCCAGCATACCCTCTGCACTCCTCCTCCTCTCGTGTACACACTGCCCCCATCATACCCTCTGCACTCCTCCTCTCCTGTACATACTTCCCCAGCATACCCTCTGCACTCCTCCTCCTCTCCTGTACACACTGCCCCCATCATACCCTCTGCACTCCTCCTCCTCTCCTGTACACACTGCCCCCATCATACCCTCTGCACTCCTCCTCCTCTCCTGTACACACTGCCCCCATCATACCCTCTGCACTCCTCCTCCTCCTCTCCTGTACACACTGCCCCCATCATACCCTCTGCACTCCTCCTCCTCCTCTCCTGTACACACTGCCCCCATCATACCCTCTGCACTCCTCCTCCTCTCCTGTACACACTGCCCCCATCATACCCTCTGCACTCCTCCTCTCCTGTACACACTGCCCCCATCATACCCTCTGCACTCCTCCTCCTCCTCCTCCTCTCCTGTACACACTGCCCCCATCATACCCTCTGCACTCCTCCTCCTCCTCTCCTGTACACACTGCCCCCATCATACCCTCTGCACTCCTCCTCTCCTGTACACACTGCCCCCATCATACCCTCTGCACTCCTCCTCCTCTCCTGTACACACTGCCCCCATCATACCCTCTGCACTCCTCCTCCTCCTCTCCTGTACACACTGCCCCCATCATACCCTCTGCACTCCTCCTCCTCCTCCTCCTCTCCTGTACACACTGCCCCCATCATACCCTCTGCACTCCTCCTCTCCTGTACACACTGCCCCCATCATACCCTCTGCACTCCTCCTCTCCTGTACACACTCCCCCCATCATACCCTCTGCACTCCTCCTCTCCTGTACATACTGCGGAGTGGGTGGAGATTCGGGGAAGTGAGTGTGGTAATTAATTAATAGCTGTGCTGCAAAGTGTCCCTGGAATTTTTTTTCAAATGTTGGCAACTATGCTAGCTGATAACATCGTCTCCACAATACAGCCCACGTCTTTAGCCAATCAGAGCGCTCACTGGCTGGACCTCGCTGGGATTCCATCTGTGACTTTGTGTTTTCATTAGTAATCGCCCGGAACCATAATTTACGCTTTCAAGACAATTAAGTCACTGAAGTCAATGCCAACTTTCGCTTTGTCAGTGTGTGCAGTTACAGTGCATTACAGCTTACCAATCCTTAGATGTGGTGGCTGCATTAGTTATTTTTCACCTGATGATCCTGCCAGTAACACTCTTATTGTCCTAAAGTGACAACACTCACTGTACTGTAAGATAATGCGGTGTGCTACATACAGGCACAGGCAATAAATAGGTCGTTGTGCGGTGATGCCTTCTACTGCAGGAGTAAAATAAGCCCCAGCATTGGTGTCATTGGCAGCTTTAATATAAGGTGACCAGATTTTTTAAATTAAATCCGGGGACATCTTTTTTTTTTTATTGGTAAATGGTAAGCTATTTTATACGCATATTTTCCTCAAATTCTATATGCAGTCAGTGGTGTAGCGTGGGCTGTCAGCGCCCGGGACAAGGCAAGAAATTTGCCCCCCCACCAGACTTTTAGCACTCCCTGAGTCCCTTCCACTAGTACAGTAGTACTGACCAAGTAGATTCCTACACTAACCTACCTGACCACTGCACTAACCTACCTGATTCCTACACTGACCACTGCACTAACCTACCTGATTCCTACACTGACCACTACACTGACCTACCTGATTCCTACACTGACCACTACACTGACCTACCTGATTCCTACACTGACCACTACACTAACCTATCTGATTCCTACACTGACCACTACACTGACCTACCTGATTCCTACACTGACCTACCTGACCACTGCACTAACCTACCTGATTCCTACACTGACCACTACACTGACCTACCTGATTCCTACACTGACCACTACACTGACCTACCTGACCACTGCACTAACCTACCTGATTCTTACACTGACCACTACACTGACCTACCTGACCACTGCACTAACCTACCTGATTCCTACACTGACCACTACACTGAC
The DNA here is from genome assembly GCF_905171775.1 of Rana temporaria. Classification (NCBI taxonomy): domain Eukaryota; kingdom Metazoa; phylum Chordata; class Amphibia; order Anura; family Ranidae; genus Rana; species Rana temporaria. The sequence goes on from NC_053491.1 coordinate 453,122,207, forward strand.
CTACCTGACCACTGCACTGACCTACCTGATTCCTACACTGACCACTACACTGACCTACCTGACCACTGCACTAACCTACCTGATTCCTACACTGACCACTACACTGACCTACCTGATTCCTACCCTGACCACTACACTGACCTACCTGATTCTTACACTGACCACTACACTGACCTACCTGACCACTGCACTAACCTACCTGATTCCTACACTGACCACTACACTGACCTACCTGATTCCTACCCTGACCACTACACTGACCTACCTGATTCCTACACTGACCACTACACTGACCTACCTGACCACTGCACTAACCTACCTGATTCTTACACTGACCACTACACTGACCTACCTGATTCCTACACTGACCACTACACTGACCTACCTGATTCCTACCCTGACCACTACACTGACCTACCTGACACTGCACTAACCTACCTGATTCCTACACTAAACTACCTCATTCCTACACTGACCACTTCACTAAGGTGACCAGATTTTTAAAATGAAATCCGGGGACATATTCTTTCTTTCTTAGTAATGGCAACAATCAGCGACAGACTTGGTCCGGGGACGTGTCCTCAATCAGGGGACTGTCCCCTGAAACTGGGGATGTCTGGTAACCCTACTTTAATAACTTCTCTTCCCACCTGTCTAAATCAATTAATGCCATATCCCACTGTGGCACAGCTACAACCCATTACCCGTCTCTTGACTACTCCATGACTCCCAGTCTGTTTTCCAACATCACCTTGTCCAGCTGTACCTCCCCCATGAATCCCAGTCTAGCTCCCCCCTCCATCAGCACATTGTCCAGCTATGTCTCCCCCATGCCCCATGACTCCCATTCTACCCCCCCCCCCCATCATCACCTTGTTTAGCTGTGTTTTCCCCCATGAATCCCAGTCTAGCTCCCCCACCTCCATCAGCACATTGTCCAGCCATGTCTCCCCCATGACTCCCATTCTACCCCCCCCCCCCCCAATCATCAACTTGTTTAGCTGTGTTTCCCCCCATGAATCCCAGTTTACCCCCCCTTATGACCCTGTGCAGCTGTGTTTACTCTAAACTACCCAACTACCCATCATCTACATGTCCAGCTGTGTCTTACCCATGACTGCCACTCTACCCCCTAGTCCACACCCCCAATCACTATCATGTCCAGCTGTGTCTCCCCCCATGACTCCTAGTCCACACTCCCAATCACTATCATGTCCAGCTGTGTCTCCCCCATGACTCCTAGTCCACACCCCCAATCACCATCATGTCCAGCTGTGTCTCCCCCCATGACTCCTAGTCCACACTCCCAATCACTATCATGTCAAGCTGTGTCTCCCCCATGACTCCTAGTCCACACCCCCAATCACCATCATGTCCAGCTGTGTCTCCCCCATGACTCCTAGTCCACACTCCCAATCACCATCATGTCCAGCTGTGTCTCCCCCATGACTCCTAGTCCACACCCCCAATCACCATCATGTCCAGCTGTGTCTCCCCCCATGACTCCTAGTCCACACTCCCAATCACTATCATGTCCAGCTGTGTCTCCCCCATGACTCCTAGTCCACACCCCCAATCACCATCATGTCCAGCTGTGTCTCCCCCATGACTCCTAGTCCACACTCCCAATCACCATCATGTCCAGCTGTGTCTCCCCATGACTCCTAGTCCACACTCCCAATCACCACCATGTCCAGCTGTGTTTCCCCCATGACTCCTAGTCCACACCCCCAATCACCATCATGTCCAGCTGTGTCTCCCCCATGACTCCTAGTCCACACTCCCAATCACCATCATGTCCAGCTGTGTCTCCCCATGACTCCTAGTCCACACTCCCAATCACCACCATGTCCAGCTGTGTCTCCCCCATGACCCCTAGTCCACACTCCCAATCACCACCATGTCCAGCTGTGTCTCCCCCCATGACTCCTAGTCCACACCCCCAATCACCATCATGTCCAGCTGTGTCTCCCCATGACTCCTAGTCCACACTCCCAATCACCACCATGTCCAGCTGTGTCTCCCCCATGACTCCTAGTCCACACCCCCAATCACCATCATGTCCAGCTGTGTCTCCCCATGACTCCTAGTCCACACTCCCAATCACCACCATGTCCAGCTGTGTCACCCCCATGACTCCTAGTCCACACTCCCAATCACCATCATGTCCAGCTGTGTCTCCCCCATGACTCCTAGTCCACACTCCCAATCACCACCATGTCCAGCTGTGTCTCCCCCATGACTCCTAGTCCACACTCCCAATCACTATCATGTCCAGCTGTGTCTCCCCCATGACTCCTAGTCCACACCCCCAATCACCATCATGTCCAGCTGTGTCTCCCCCATGACTCCTAGTCCACACTCCCAATCACCATCATGTCCAGCTGTGTCTCCCCATGACTCCTAGTCCACACTCCCAATCACCACCATGTCCAGCTGTGTCTCCCCCATGACTCCTAGTCCACACTCCCAATCACCACCATGTCCAGCTGTGTCTCCCCCCATGACTCCTAGTCCACACCCCCAATCACCATCATGTCCAGCTGTGTCTCCCCATGACTCCTAGTCCACACTCCCAATCACCACCATGTCCAGCTGTGTCTCCCCCATGACTCCTAGTCCACACTCCCAATCACCATCATGTCCAGCTGTGTCTCCCCATGACTCCTAGTCCACACTCCCAATCACCACCATGTCCAGCTGTGTCTCCCCCATGACTCCTAGTCCACACTCCCAATCACCATCATGTCCAGCTGTGTCTCCTGCATGACCCCTAGTCCACACCCCCAATCACCATCATGTCCAGCTGTGTCTCCCCATGACTCCTAGTCCACACTCCCAATCACCACCATGTCCAGCTGTGTTTCCCCCATGACCCCAATCCACACTCCCAATCACCACCATGTCCAGCTGTGTTTCCCCCATGACTCCTAGTCCACACTCCCAATCACCACCATGTCCAGCTGTGTCTCCCCATGACTCCTAGTCCACACCCCCAATCACCATCATGTCCAGCTGTGTCTCCCCCATGACTCCTAGTCCACACCCCCAATCACCATCATGTCCAGCTGTGTCTCCCCCATGACTCCTATTCTACACCCCCAATCACCACCATGTCCAGCTGTGTCTCCCCCATGACTCCTAGTCCACACTCCCAATCACCATCATGTCCAGCTGTGTCTCCCCCATGACTCCTAGTCCACACTCCCAATCACCACCATGTCCAGCTGTGTCTCCCCATGACTCCTAGTCCACACTCCCAATCACCACCATGTCCAGCTGTGTTTCCCCCATGACCCCTAGTCCACACTCCCAATCACCACCATGTCCAGCTGTGTCTCCCCCATGACTCCTAGTCCACACTCCCAATCACCACCATGTCCAGCTGTGTCTCCCCCATGACCCCTAGTCCACACCCCCAATCACCATCATGTCCAGCTGTGTCTCCCCCATGACTCCTAGTCCACACTCCCAATCACCACCATGTCCAGCTGTGTCTCCCCATGACTCCTAGTCCACACTCCCAATCACCACCATGTCCAGCTGTGTCTCCCCCATGACTCCTAGTCCACACCCCCAATCACCATCATGTCCAGCTGTGTCTCCCCCATGACTCCTAGTCCACACTCCCAATCACCACCATGTCCAGCTGTGTCTCCCCATGACTCCTAGTCCACACTCCCAATCACCACCATGTCCAGCTGTGTCTCCCCCATGACTCCTAGTCCACACCCCCAATCACCATCATGTCCAGCTGTGTCTCCCCCATGACTCCTATTCTACACCCCCAATCACCACCATGTCCAGCTGTGTCTCCCCCATGACTCCTAGTCCACACCCCCAATCACCATCATGTCCAGCTGTGTCTCCCCCATGACTCCTATTCTACACCCCCAATCACCACCATGTCCAGCTGTGTCTCCCCCATGACTCCTAGTCCACACCCCCAATCACCATCATGTCCAGCTGTGTCTCCACCATGACTCCTATTCTACACCCCCAATCACCATCATGTCCAGCTGTGTCTCCCCCATGACTCCTATTCTACACCCCCAATCACCACCATGTCCAGCTGTGTCTCCCCCATGACTCCTAGTCCACACCCCCAATCACCATCATGTCCAGCTGTGTCTCCCCCATGACTCCTATTCTACACCCCCAATCACCATCATGTCCAGCTGTGTCTCCCCCATGACTCCTATTCTACACCCCCAATCACCATCATGTCCAGCTGTGTCTCCCCCCATGACTCCTAATCCACACCCCCAATCAACGCCATGACCAGCTATGTCTCACCCATGACTCCTATTCTACACCCCCAATCACCCACATGTCCATCTGTGTCTCCCCCATGACTCCCAGGCTACCCCCCCTCCAATCATTACCCTGTGCAGCCGTGTCTCCCCCATGACTCCTATTCTACCCCCCCGCAATCGTCACATTGTCTAGCGTTTCACTCATGAATTCCAGTTTACCCCCCTTATGACCCTGTACAGCTGTGTTCCTCCAATGACTCCCAAACTACCGATCATCTACATGTCTAGCTGTGTCTCCCCCATGACTGCCACTCTACCCCCCATCATCATATTGTCCCTCTGTGTCTCCCCCATGATTCCCAGTCTACTTCCTCTCCAATCATTACCCTGTTCAATTTTGTCTCCCCCCATGACTCCCATTCCACCCCCTCTCCCCATCATTACATTACCTCATAGCTCCCAGTTTATCCCCCCCATAATCATCTTGACCGGCTATGTATTCCCCATGACTTCAAGTCTACTCCCATCATCATCACCATGTTTAGCTGTATCTTCCCCATAACTCCCATTCTACCCAACCATCACAAACCTTTCTAGCTTTGTCTCACCCATGATTCCCACTTCCCACTCCACTCCCCCATCATTCCATTAAGATGATCCGCACAGCCAGTTGTTGTTCTTAAAACTCTTAGGGCCAGATTCACGTAGCTCAGCGGATCTATAGATCTGCTCGATCTACGTGAATTAAGATCCGCTCCCGCAAGTTTAGGAGGCAAGTGGCTAATTCACAAACCACTTACCTCCAAACTTGCGGCGGCGGATCCTAAATCCCCCAGCGGAATTCAAATTCCGCGGCTAGGGGAGTGTCATATTTAAATCAGGCGTGTTCCCGCGCCGATTTAAATGCGCATGCGTCGTCCGGGGAATTTCCCAGCGTGCATTGCTCCCACTGACGTCACTAGGACGTCAGTGGTTGCGACGTGAGCGGGACTTGCGACGCGCTTGTTCGTGAATCGGCGTACGCAAACGACGTAGGAAAATTCAAATTCGACGCGGGAACGCCGGCTATACTTAACATTGGCTGCGCCTGATAAAAGAAGGGGTAAGTATACGACGGAAAACCGCTACGGAAACGACGTAAGAACACTGCGACGGGTCCGCGTACGTTCGTGAATTTGCGTATCTCGCTGATTTACATATTATTTATCGTAAATCAGCGGGAACGCCCCCGGCGCCATTTTTAAATTGAAAAAAAGATCCGACCTAGATCTAGCCCTATCTATGCGTATCTGATTCTATGAATCAGGCGCATAGATAGGACCAGTGTAAGTCAGAGATACGATGGTGTATCTGTAGATACACCGTCGTATCTCTTTGTGAATCTGGCCCACAATGTTTATTGAAAAGCCACAGTGTACAAATGCAGATAAAACCAAATAACTGAGAGGTTTTTCAATAAACATGAAGATTTTTAAGAGCAACAACTGGCTGTGCAGATCATCTTAATGGATTGCTGCTTACAGACAAACGACTTTGGGTCAAACACTCGTTAGCTCTGCTGATATTCCTGTGTATGGGTAGTAGCAGTATATATTTTTCTTGTGTGTGTTACTCCCCCATTATTAGGCCCCTTTCAGACGGACAGATAGAATGGTGCTTTTAGCTGCGATGTTTTTCCCCGCGGTTTTGTGCGGATAGAAAAAATAGAACTGGATGCGTCCAGCTGCGAAATCCCGCAGCTATGGGCACATAACCGCAGGTAACCGCAGTGCACTGTGTCAGCTGCGTTTGGTATGAATCTTGAGGAGGAACTCCATGCCCTCCCTACAGGAGCATACCAGGCCCTTGGGTCTGCTATGGATTTTAAGGAGACACCCCCTGCGCCGAAAAAACGGCGTGGGGGGTCCCCCCAAAATCCATACCAGACCCATATCCGAGAAGCAGCCCGGCCGGTCAGGAAAGGGGTGGGGACGGGCGAGTGCCCCCCCCCTCCTTAACCGTGCCAGGCCGCATGCCCTCAACATGGGGGGGGTCGGTGCTTTGGGGCAGAAGGGCGCACTCCAAAGAACCTGTGCCCATGTTGATGAGGACAGGGCCTCTTCCCGACATCGGACGCCCGGCGCATACTGGGACTGTGACGTCATAAGAGGCCTATATAAATCGGTGCGAGGCGCCGCACACGGCATTGCAGCGGGAGGAAGCGACGTGTCAACATCGGAGAAGAAGAAGGCAGAAGCCCGGGCACCCCCCGCCGAAGACGTCGAATAAGAAGACTGGGCGGGGGCCGCTGTAAAAAAGCTAAAGAAGAAAGCGGCCCCTCGTCTCCCCCCCCCCCCCCCCCCCCCCGGCGGAAGAGAACCAGACGGCGGTGAAGACCTGCACATCCCCCTTCCACCCTGAAGACATCGAAGAAGCAGCCCCCCCTCGTAAAAGAGCTAAAGAAGAGGAGCTGACTAATAAATTACTTTAATAACCCTGTGTCGTGTTTTTTTTTACATATTTTTTTTACCCCATACTCATTCACCTAGGGTGCGGGGCCGGCATCTGGGGGCCCCCTTATTAAAGGGGGCTCCCGGATTCCGATAAGCTCCCCTCCCGCAGACCCCGACAACCAACGGCCAGGGTTGTCGGGAAGAGGCCCTGTCCTCATCAACATGGGGACAGGTGCTTTGGGGTGGGGGCCACAGGGCGCCCCCTGCTCCAAAGCACCGACCCCCCCATGTTGAGGGCATGCGGCCTGGCACGGTTAAGGAGGGGGGGCGCTCGCCCGTCCCACCCCTTTCCTGACCGGCCGGGCTGCTGCTCGGATACGGGTCTGGTATGGATTTTGGGGGACCCCCCCCACGCCGTTTTTTCGGCGCAGGGGGTGTCTCCTTAAAATCCATAGCAGACCCAAGGGCCTGGTATGCTCCTGAAGGGGGGACCCATGCCGGTTTTTAGTTGAAATTTGGTATGGAGTTCCCCCTGAAGATTCATACTAGACACAGTGCTTGGTATTGGCAGGGATCCAAGTCGGATCCCCATTCAATATAGTGCCGTGGCTAAACGCAACCGCACCTAAAAGCACTGTACAAATGCAGCTGATCGCTGTGCCTGGAGTCTTGAATTCCAGCAAAGCATAAACATGCTTTTAGCTGCGGTAAAACTGCCGTTCGTCTGAAAGGGGCCTTACCTTGTCCATCTGTGTCTTCTTCATGACTCCCAGTCTACCTCCCATCCCCATCTTCAGCTTGTCCAGCTATGTCTCCCCATGGATCCCAGTGTTAAGACCTGGGCTTGAACCTGGGACCACTGGTGTGTCAGGTGGTGACTCTGCTTGCTGAGCCACCTGGAATGCTGAACAGCTTCTTGGACAGTTCCTGGGACAGTTTCTTGGATAGTTCCTTGTATAATTCCTTGAATGATCTTGTTTTGAACCTTGTTTGCCTTGAACCTTGAACCCTTTGCTCCTCCCATGAACTTCCTGATTTAAGTCATGTGTCTGCACTTCCTGGTTGCCAGAATATTGTGTCTTCACCAGTCAATCTGTTGCTCCTGCTCCTGTCTTTGCTACCGACATTTGGCTCGTTCCTCGACTACGCTTCTGCTGAATCCCAACCTGCGACTATCTGTTACCGACTTTGGCTTGCTTCTCGACTACGCTTCTGTTTTATTCGGCTGTGTCTCCCCCATGGCACCCAGTCTACCCCCCAATAATCACCTTATCTACCTGTGTCTCCCCCATGACTCCCAGTCTACCCCTCCAATCATCACCTTATCCAGATGTGTCTCCCCCATGGCACCCAGTCTACCCCCCCCCCCCCCAATCATCACCTTATCCAGCTGTGTCTCCCCCATGACTCCCAGTCTACCCCTCCAATCATCACCTTATCCAGATGTGTCTCCCCCATGGCACCCAGTCTACCCCCCAATAATCACCTTATCTACCTGTGTCTCCCCCATGACTCCCAGTCTACCCCTCCAATCATCACCTTATCCAGATGTGTCTCCCCATGGCACCCAGTCTACCCCCTCAATCATCACCTTATCCAGCTGTGTCTCCCCCATGACTCCCAGTCTATTCCCCCCCCCCCCCCCCAATTAATCACCCTATCTAGCTGTGTTTCCCTCGGGACTCAAACGCTACTCCCCCATCCTCTCTTCCTATGCTCTGTATATCTCCACCATCCCGATGGCTCTGGCTGGAGGTGGCTAAAAAGGGCACGCTTCTGGCATCAATTGGAATTGGAATTGGTCACTTGGCAACTGGCAGCTATGGAAGGGCTAGGCCTATTCTCTATGGTTCCCTGTATAGACCATGTGGGTGGTCATAATATAATGCTATAGCTCAGAGGTTCTAAACCTTTTAGTGCCGTGACCCCTTGATAAAATTTCCTAAGTTGTGGGGACCCCTAACAGTAAAATTATTTTCGTATCGTGGCTTGTCAGCACCCAAAACAAGACAAGTAATTTGCGCCCATGGGCATCCGCTGAATTTTTTTCAGGGGGGGGGGGGCGCTTCAGCAGCGGTGATACACAGTCGCATTTAACCCTTTCTTCAAATGCTAGCGAGGGTTAAAAGCTCCCCGCTAGCAGCCAAATAGCGCAGCTAAAACGATGGTAAAGCGACACTTTTTAGCGCCGCTTTACCGATAACGTGGCCAGCTGGCAGTGTGAAATAGCTCTTCAGATAATTCAGCTTTACTCCATGCCCATATAACTATAGCCTAGAAAATGTACAGACCCCCCCTCAGCACAGATGGACCCCTCCATTAAGCACAGATGGACCCCCCCATTCTACAGAGACCCCTCCATTCAGCACAGACTCCCCCATTCCACACAAACCCCTTTATGCACAGACCCCCCTTCAGCACAGATGGACCCCTCCTTCAGCACATACCCCCTTCAGTACAGACCCCCTCTTCAGCACAGATGGACCCCCCATTCAGCACAAACCCCCCCCTTGAGCACAGACAGACCCCCCTACCCCACCCCATTCAGTACCTCAGATCAGCCATCAGCGCGGCACAGGCACAGCAGGTGGGGGAGGCGGCTTCACTCTGCTCGCTGTGCCTGTGTGACATCCGACCCGGGATCTGGACATTCTTGATTTTTCCGGGGTGGGTCAATTGCCCCCCCCCTTGCCCTATGGAGCGGACGCCCATGTTTGCGCCCCTAACCCACGGAAATTTAGCGCTCCCTGAGTCCCCTCCAATCATACAGTATTACAACCTCATATGGTACATTTTAGGATGTACCACTCTTTCTCTTTGTTCTCCTCTTTTTCCCTTTTATCTCTCGCTATCCTAATTTCTTGTTTTTCCCCCATCCCTCTCTCTAGCCGTCTTTTTTGTTTTTTCTCTTATTCTTTCTCTCCCTTTTTCTTTCTTCCTCCCCTCTTTTCCTCTCCCTTCCATGTATTCTCTATTTTAATTCCTTCTCTTACTCCTTGGTGGAGGGGGAATGGTATGAGTGGCAATGCTGGGGGGAGTTCTGATCACCCAACTTAGGTGCTCTTGATCTGCTGATCTGTAGTGGGGACTTTTAATGGCAACTATAATCACAGGTAGTGTTACTCACTGTGTCTCTAACTTTGTGGTGTCTCGTAGCAGTGACACCTATGCTGAAATCAGGAGATGGGGTCTCCTCCAGCCCCTCCCACCTTCCAATCCTCACCAATCAGCGGACCTCTAGTCTCTGCCCCCCAGCCATGCTGTGAACTGAATGGGTGGCTGCTAAGAGGCTGAGTGGGCGGCCGTGGGCTCCAGGAACAGCCCAGCTGAGCGGCCACAGGCTCCAGAGACAGCCCTGCTGAGCAGCCGCAAGAATGCTGGGAGAGTGGTGCTGGCTTCAGGAACAGCCCAGGATCTGGTGACCCCTGGCAAATCATCATTTGACCCCCGAGGGGGTCCCGACCCCCAGGTTGAGAACCACTGCTATAGCTGATCAGTGTATATAGACATATAAACTGGTGACACAGCAAGCCACGAGCTGTAGACTGGTAATGGCGGAAACATCAGACAGCTTTATTCTGGGAAGTAATGGGTGAAAAGGTGAATGTGAATGTTTAGAATATAAACAGATTACATAACATTATTATTTCCCTAATTATCTCTGTTTGTTGTATTAAGTTTGTTATAAAAGTATTTTCATTGCACACCCTAAGCACTTACTATGTTGTTTTAACCTATATAGGTAGATTCACGTAGATTGGCCTAACTTTAGGGCGGCCTAGCCTAGCCTGTTTAGGCTAAACCGCCGTAAATTAGTTAGGCTAGTAGTGATTCACAATCTACTTGCCTGCTAATTTACGGCGGTGTAGCCTAAAACGAGCGGGCGTAAGGGCGCCTAATTCAAATTGCTTGGAGGGGGGCGTGTTGTATGGAAATGAGGCTTGACCTCACGTTTCTTGACGTTTTTTGACACTGCGCATGCGCCGGGCGACTACATTTCCCAGTGTGCATTGCGGCTAAGTACGCCGTACGGGCCTATTGATTTCGACATGTACGTAAACAACGTAAATGCCGATTCGCGGATGACTTGCACAAACGACGTAAAAAATTCTAACCTTGCGGCAGGGAACAGCTGCCATACTTAACATTGTTATTCCACCTCATAGGTGGAATAACTTTAGGTGGCCTATTGCGTACGGAAACAACGTAACTCGACGGTGTAGGCCCGGCGTACGCTCGTAAATCGTCAGGAATCGGCTTATCCCCTCATTTACATAATCTAGGCCGGCCGCAATGGAAGCGCCATCTAGCGGCCAGAAGAAACATTGCAACCTAAGATAGAATGGCGCAAGCCAGCCTATCTTAGGTATGTTTAAGTGTATCTCTGTTTGAGAATACACTTAAACATAGGCCGGCTTAGATTCAGAGTTAGGTCGGCTTATCTGTAGATAAGCCGGCCTAACTATTTGTGAATCTACCTAATAGAACACAGCTACCTGCTTTAACTTTCTCTCCACTGGGGACTAAGTTAACCACTTAAGCCCCGGACCAATATGCTGGCTAAAGACCCAAGGTGTTTTTACAGTTCGGGACTGCGTCACTTTAACAGACAATTGCGCGGTCGTGCGACGTGGCTCCCAAACAAAATTGGCGTCCTTTTTTCCCCACAAATAGAGCTTTCTTTTGGTGGTATTTGATCACATCTGCGGTTTTTAGTTTTTGCGCTATAAACAAAAATAGAGCGACAATTTTGAAAAAAATGCAATATTTTTTACTTTTTGCTATAATAAATATCCCCCAAAAACATATATAATTTTTTTTTTCCCCTCAGTTTAGGCCGATGCGTATTCTTCTACCTATTTTTGGTAAAAAAAAATCGCAATAATCGTTTATCGGTTGGTTTGCGCAAAATTTATAGCGTTTACAAAATAGGGGATAGTTTTATTATTTTTTTTTATTATTTTTACTACTAATGGCGGCGATCAGCGATTTTTTTCGTGACTGCGACATTATGGTGGACACTTCGGACAATTTTGACACATTTTTGGGACCATTGTCATTTTCACAGCAAAAAATGCATTTAAATTGCATTGTTTATTGTGAAAATGACAGTTGCAGTTTGGGAGTTAACCACAGGGGGCGCTGTAGGAGTTAGGCTTCACTTTGTGAGTGTTTACAACTGTAGGGGGGTGTGGCTGTAGGTGTGACGTCATCGATCGTGTCTCCCCTATAAAGGGGATGACGCGATCGATACGCCGCCACAGTAAAGCACGGGGAAGCCGTGTTTACACACGGCTCTCCCCGTTCTTCAGCTCCGGGGACCGATCGCCGCACTTGAGCGGCGATCGGGTCCGCGGGACCCGCGGTCCCGGAGCTTCGGACCGGGTCGCGGGAGCGCGCCGCGGGCGCGTGCCCGCGACCCACGGCTGGGTACAAGTACAGGATGTTATATATACGTGCTTGTGCCCAGCCGTGCCATTCTGCCGACGTATATGTGCAGGAGGCGGTCCTTAAGTGGTTAAAGGAGTTGTAAGGGAAACATTTTTTTTTGCTCAAGTGACTGTTTACAGGGTATAGAGACATAATAGTTAACTGATTCCTTTTAAAAACGATTACAAATAGATAAAAAACAATCATATAATGTACCTTTCGTTTCAGTTTAGTTTTTGCATGTTATGCTGTCTCTGTGCTGTATAGAGCCATAGAGAAGTGAGGGTTTGAAAACGAAACTAGAAGCTCCCAGTACTGTGGTCCAAAGGAAACAGACAACCAGGAAGTGTCCAGAACAGAGCAGAATTACAGCAACATCAGAGCAAAAACAAACAATGGGGACATGAAACCAGGACTGCAATAAGGTAAAGGAAGCTGATTAGCTAAAAAAAAAATTCCTTTAGTGACCCTTGAACCCTCCAGCCCCTCCCACCTCACAATCCTCAACAATCAGCGGACCTCTAGTCTCTGCCCCCCAGCCATGCTGTGAACTGAATGGGTGGCTGCTAAGAGGCTGAGTGGGCGGCCGTGGGCTCCAGAGACAGCCCTGCTGAGCAGCCGCAAGAAGGCTGGGAAAGTGGTACGGGCTTCAGGAACAGCCCAGGATCTGGTGACCCCTGGCAAATCATCATTTGACCCCCGAGGGGGTCCCGACCCCCAGGTTGAGAACCACTGCTATAGCTGATCAGTGTATATAGACATATAAACAGGTGACACAGCAAGCCACGAGCTCTAGACTGGTAATGGCGGAAACATCAGACAGCTTTATTCTGGGAAGTAATGGGTGAAAAGGTGAATGTGAATGTTTAGAATATAAACAGATTACATAACATTATTATTTCCCTAATTATCTCTGTTTGTTATAAAAGTATTTGTATTGCACACCCTAAGCACTTACTATGTTGTTTGAACCTATAGAACCTACTGCTTTATATTTTTGTGAATCCTAATATTCTGATAAACACTTTGAACATTTTTTGATTGCTATTTTATATTTTTTTTGCTGGAGGGCTGAAACCGAATGCTGAATTTTTGCCGTACTGTAAATTGTCATTGCATGTTCCATAGCTGGTAATGGGAGATTCTGCTGACTGTATATTTGTTCTATTCCCACCCCGTGTAGGTGTCTCTTCCCACCATACTCGTTTTATCTCACACACACCTTCATAGAGGAATGTGACCTACACAAAGCCTGAGCTACAAGTGCAACTCTTCTGTTCTCTGCTGGAATAAGGAAGCCATCAGAGTCATTGTATTCGGTTATTTACATAGTGTATGCTTCATAATGGAGGCTACAGGGCAGGGGTCAAGTCCTGGGGAAAAAAGTGTGGGAACTCCCACCCAAGATCCACTTCCCCACCAAAAAAAAAAAATACGCTCATATGCATAATCACTAAACCGCAAGTTCTTTCTAAATCCCGCGATAACTCACGGCAGGCCTCCACAATGTCTCCTGGGAACAATGACAAAAGCTCCCAGGAGACATTGCGGCATCGAGGAAGTGACGGAATACTACCCGATGAATCCATATACAGGAAGCGGCCATTAACAAACGATTACTAAGGTTCGTCTGCCCCCGACAGTGACTTGAGCTGGGCATCGCCGCTCAGTGAAGGATCGGCTAGGTCGGCTCGGCTGCTAGAGGCTGCTCTAGTCCTGCAAAGGGAACTGCGTTCCTGCTGTGAAAAAAGTGCAGGGACGCCGTTCCCATGCGTTCCCGCAGGACTTGAGCCCTGCTACAGGGAAATGATTTCTTCACACATTAGGTTTAGATCACAAAGCTAACACATCAAGAGAATGATCATTTATTTTTTATTAAAAAAAATAAAGTTATTTTCACCAAACCAGTCCAATGTGATTTTTTTTTTTTTTTTAATAATCTTTATTTATATAAGACAAAACAAAGTAACATGTCTCAATAGACAATCTTGTACATGTAGAAAAAAAAAAGAAATATAAGATTTTGAAGACATATAAACACATAGGGCCAGATCCACAGTCAGCCGCCGTAACTTAAATATTCCCATTTAAGTTACACCGCCGCAAAATCTCTACCTAAGTGCCCGATCCACAAAGCACTTACCTAGAAATTTTCGGCTGTGTAACTTAAATCCGGCCGGCGCAAGGCGTTCCTATTTAAATGGGGCGAGTCCCATTTAAATTAGGCGCGCTCCCGCGCCGGACGTACTGCGCATGCTCACGACGTCATTTTCCCGACGTGCTTTGAGCGGTTTTACGTTGCGCCGGGTTTTGAGAATCGCGACGGGCGTAAAAAAAAAAATACGAGTTGCGGCGGGAAAAAAAAAATTTGAGAAAAAAAAAAGACAGCGACGCGGGATAGAAGGGTCTACTTTTACATGGTGTAAACAGTTTAGGCCTTGTACAAGCAGCCCTAATTTTGTGTTTGCAAACTAATACTTACGGAGAAAAAACAAAGCGTAAAAGCTTCGTGGAACTCCGTAAGTGCTAATTTGCATACCCGGAGCGGCATTTCGACGAGAAATGCCCCCAGGCGCCGGATGCGGTACTGCATCCTAAGATCCGACCGTGTAAGTCCCTTACACATGTCGGATCTTCTCCCTATCTATTGGAAACTGATTCTGTGGATCAGTTCCATAGATAGAAACAGGGATACGACGGCGTATCAGTAGATACGCCGTCGTATCCCTTTTGTGGATCTGGCCCATAGAACACAGCTACCTGCTTTAACTTTCTCTCCACTGGGGACTTGACTATGGTATAACAGATGTGCAATTAACCGTATTATTACCCCCAATACCCAAACCCAACCTTCTTCCCATTAAATGGAGACCACACCAGTTGTTGGGTAAAATAATAGGCCGTAGCAGCCTTATTTTTATTAAAGATAATAATTTAACAATTTTAACGTAAACAACACACCTGTCCTCTAACTAACTGACGTTGGTCTCCGCAGGCGAAAGCCTGTAACTGTAACACTATAAATATATATAAACATATATATACACAAACTCAAACCCTGTATATATATATAAACATATATATACAATTAACTCCTCAATTGCACTGCGGTCTCTCGTGACCTTCTGACAGGCCTCAAGCCGATGCGTGCTCAGAGACCCTCCCGACCGCAGTGCACCATACCGTTCCCTCCAGGTAACCTCCGTTATCTGGGCACCATCCTTTTTCCTGTCACCGACAGGTCTTAACTCCCTTATTTTCCGGCTCCTCCTTCACCCGCAGAGACCAAAACCACGCCACAGCACCCAAGGGTAAAACCTTATCCTTGGGTGCCCCTCCACACCCTAATGGCCCTCTGAATCCCGTCTTGCAAGCCTAAGAACCACATGTCTATCCCAACTGACGTAAGATGCACCCCATCCCCTCGTAAATACCTCCATGTTTCTTCCTCCAACTCCATGTGGCGCACCACCAACCCCCCGTTCCGAGCCATGAACCTGCCCACATCCCGGTTGATCTTCCTTCGGGCCCGGTTGATCCTGCTTACTGACCTTGCTAACCTCCAGGCGGTCCGAGCAACCATGTCGGACCAAACTATCACCGTACCCGGAAACTCCATCCTCAACCTTAGGATATCAAACTTAATATCCCTGGTGACCTCGAGCATCGATCTGACCCCCAGATCGTTGCCTCCGACATGTAACAGTAGTACATCGGGAGGCCGGTCCAGCCGTGCAAAACGATGCACCTCTG
Source organism: Rana temporaria (assembly GCF_905171775.1). NCBI lineage: Eukaryota > Metazoa > Chordata > Amphibia > Anura > Ranidae > Rana > Rana temporaria. Next base: position 453,138,078 of record NC_053491.1, read on the forward strand.
GTACCATTCTGCCCCAAAGCATCCCCGGGACCCCCAGCCAGCGCACACAGGCTTCTTCCCTCGGGAAGCCCAGTTGCCGGCCATCCGGCCTAACATCAGCCCGCCTCGCTCCCCATACTACATACGAGTGGCCCAGGATCCACACCAAGGCCGGGGTACCATCTGAAAGAAAGATATACAAGAAAAAAACGGGTAACTCACAGCACACCAACACACTGACCCCCAATTTCAAACATGATACACACCATCCACTTAGCCCCCCCCCCCCTATCAGGGCTTAACCATCCAAAAGGTGAGGGCGGACGTAGCTCCTAAATCTCCTGGATTCCCACCTGCCGATTTGCTTCACCACCTCTACTCCCAAACCGCATCTATGTGCTTCAGTTGCCGCACCAATACGGAAGGAGTGAGAAGAAAAACTTTTCTCATCCACTCCGACCGCACGGAGCCCTTTTTTAAAAATGGTAACAAATTGGTACCTGGAAAGGGGGGACCCATCACCATGTATCAAAAAGGAACCCTCTGCCCCCGGACGCATGTTAAGAAACGCCCGAACCGCCCCCACCGGGCACAGCGTAGACCCAGGCAGAGCAAATAGTAGAACCTCCCGTCCCTTTCCCATCTGATCCGTTTTTGACTTGCGCAGCCACAGCGACACCCTGTCTCGCCCACAACTTACCTTGTGATAACTCAGGCCGCCGGGCCTCTTCTTCGACGGGCTCACCAATTCCCCTATCCTGAAGGCCCCAAAGAACGCCAATATGAAAGCCACCTTAAATAACGCTGACTCGTACTCCGAGGAACAAATACACGGCAACTTCCCCACCAAACCTTGCAACACCGAGAACGAAACCGGGCGCCTAACATCCCGGGTCATACGAGCTTTCCTATACCCCTTGAGCGCCTGCCTAACCCAGAAATCCTTGGTGAAATCTTGGCAACCCCGCAACTTGAACAGGAACGCCAAACCCGCCATCTTCTGATTTAGTACCGATACTGACACCCCATCCTCCATGCACCTAGCTACCCAATAGAATAACAAACCTCGCACGTCCGGCCCACAAGGATCAATCGCCGCCCAGGTAGCCAAAGACTCCCAATCTTGCCATACCTTACTGTACGCCACCCATGTGGCTTCGCTCACTGACTTTCTGAGCCAACCGGAGATCACGCCAACGCAATCCTCCACAGCTCCTCTGGACAAGGCACTCCGTGTTGTTCCGATCCCGGCACCAACTCTCGGAACCTGTCCCACTGAAAACGAGGTAAGGCGTCAGCAATGACGTTCTCCACTCCCGGTATATGAACTGCATGAATAAATACATTCCTTTGCAGACATCTCAGCACCAGGTGTTGCAGCAATTGCACCACCGGTGGCGAGGATGCCGACACCCGGTTAATCGCCTGCACCACCCCCAGATTGTCACAGTGAAATCTCACTTTTTTATCCCTAAACTCTGCCCCCCACAGTTCCACTGACAGCACCACTGGAAACAATTCCAGCAGGACCAGGTTCCTTGTAAACCCTGCTTCCACCCAGCTGACCGGCCACGGGCCCGCGCTCCACCTGCCCCGGAAAAAAGCTCCGAAGCCTGTGGATCCAGCCGCATCCGTGTATAACTCCAAGTCAAAATTGCTGACAGGGCCCGTCATCCATAAAGCCCTCCCGTTAAACTCCTCCAAAAATGAGTGCCATACCCGTAAATCCTCCCTGTGTACCTTTTGCAAGCTAACAAAATGTGTAGGAGACACCACCCCCGCTGTGCTAGCCGACAGCCGCCGGCAAAAAACCCGCCCCATAGGAAAAATGCAGCACGCAAAATTCAGCTTCCCCAGTAATGACTGGAGCTCCTTAAGCCGAACCTTGCGCACCCCTACCATGCCCCTTACTTCAGCCTTAAGCGCCACTACTTTGTCTTCTGGCAACCTGCATTCCATGACTTCGGAATCCAAAGTGATCCCTAGAAAAGTCATGACCGTGCGCGGCCCCTCTGTCTTCTCAGGGGCCAGAGGAACCCCAAAACTCTCCGCCACGTGTTCCAGGGTGGCCAGGAGCACTGACGCCACCCTGGAGGAAGCCGGCCCCACGCACAGAAAGTCATCCAGATAATGGATAACCGAATTCACACCCGACACGTCCCGCACCACCAATTCCAAAAAGGAGCTAAACGTTTCAAAGAACGCACAGGAGATAGAACACCCCATGGGAAGGCACTGATCAACGTAGAACTGCCCTTCCCAGTGACATCCCAACAGCCTAAAGCTGTCCGGGTGAACCGGTAGCAGCCGAAATGCCGCCTCCACATCCGTATTTGCCATTAACGCCCCTTGCCCATATCACCCAGTGAACCGCCGCATCGAACGATGTGTAACTGACCGAACAAGCCTCCGGATCAATGGCATCATTGACCGACCCACCCTTCGGAAACGACAGGTGGTGTATTAGCCTAAACTTGTTAGGTTCTTTTTTGGGCACCACCCCCAGAGGAGAGACCACTAAGTCCACCAAAGGTGCTACCCCAAAAGGACCTGCCATGCGCCCCAGAGCCACCTCCTTCCTCAGTTTCTCAGAAACCACTTCCGGAAGAAGTAACGCAGACCGCAAATTGCGTGGCACCGGGGGAACAACCCCCAGCTCACACGGAATCAAAAACCCCACTGAAAAACCCCTCTCCAACATAGCTGCCGCCCTTCTATCCGGACATCTGCCGAGAAACGGCCGCATCCTTTCCACCTTCACCGGAGTCGTCCCTCTTGTAAGAAGACTCCCCGGTACGGCCCCTGCTCTGCTTAAAACACTTGGACTGCGGGTGGGAGCCACCGCAGCCCGAGCACTCGTGTTTGTAACGACAGGCACCCCCGAACTTGCAAGAGCCCGCATTAAATTGCCAACACACCCCTTTTGCTCTGCCGGCCGGTTGCCCCTGGGAATTGGAACCCCCGGCCCCTCCTGGAAATAACTGCCCTGGAGCCCTGGCCGCTGTCATCAAGCACAACCATAAGTTCATGTCTTTCTGATTCCAGCGCAGGTCAGGCCGGACCGCCATCCTCTGCCTAAACTGTTCGTCATACCTAAGCCACGCCGAGCCCCCATACACCCTGTGAGCCTCCCCAATGGCATTCTGGTAAATAAACAGACCCGAACAACATTCCGGCTTCTTTTCCCCTACTACACATGCCAGTATGCTAAACGCCTGCAACCAATTGGCGAACGTACGCGGGATCAGCCGGTACCTGCGCCTCTCCTCTTCCTCTTTCTTGGATTCGTCCGGTTTTCCCCTATCCAAATTAAATTTTTCTAACGGGAGCAAAGAAAAAATCTCCACATACTCACCCTTCCAAATCTTTTCTCTGACTTCAGACTTGAGATGAGTCCCTAGCGATGCCTCATAGCAAAGATATATCTCACATTTTGCCGCATCTGCCAAGCGGATGATTTCCTGCCTGGCAGTCGCTTCCCCGGCCCCTTTTCCGTCCACTCCCGTCCCAGGCGCCACCACACTGGCTTGGGCCACCACAGGGGGCACCACCGGGGGGGTTACCGAGTCACTAGACTGCAGAGCCGTCGATGTTACTGCAACAGCCGGGGACACCGTGGGGGCTACCACCGGCGGGGGCAAACTTGCCACCACCGGCGGAGCCGCCGGCGCCGCCGGAGCCACCACCACACTCGGCCCCCCCGCGGGGGCCGCCCATGCCGCCGCCGGACCTGGCACCGCCCCCCCTGCGTTCTCAAACCTGCCCACCAGTTCCTTCATGCAAGCCAAGAAACCCGCAAATCCCCCCGCCATTGCCAGGGAGCGGGGACCCGCCCCCCGCCGACACCAATACCCCGGGCACCCCTCCCCCCCCCGCAACTCTGCCCCCCCACATTCAAATCCACAGTAAGCGAATAAGGAGAAATTGACTTACCCGGCTGCCTAGGGTTAGAACCACTAGCCGACGCGAACGACTCCACCGCAGCTGCCCCCCCAGCTGGTTCCTCATCAGACTCCGAAAGCTCCCCTTCGGACCGGAGCGTAGCAGGCTCATCCGACACTTCCGACAACTCACCAGGGGAAGGATCCCTGGCGGCCGCAGGCCTGGCGTCCGACCGCCCGCCAGACCCGTTCGCCGTTTTCGCCGTCGCCTTCCGTGGGCCAGGGGGTGGGACCCCAGGCCCGTCGACCGCTACAGCGCTTTTCACTGCAGACACTGCCACATCTGGAGACAGGCCGCCGGCTGCGGAGGTATCTGGCATGGCGGTCGCGCTCCTAGGTCTCCCACGCAGAGGCGCCGACCCCCGCAGCCTCAGACTCCACTCGCCGCGCGGGCGCCCCTGGACTGGCGGAGCGGCTGCCCGCAGAACCTCGTCCGCGCAGGGGATTCCTCCCGGACCCCCCCCCCAGAATTCTTGGCTGCACGCTTCGCGGGGGGGGCCCGGAGGGGCCCGAGGATCGGGATTCCCAAATTGACGCTGGGCTCTTGGGGACGAATCCGGCGAAAAGCACTCCGGAGGCCGCGACCTCCGAGCTCGTCCCGTCACGCGTCCCCCCTCGCTTGCTGGTGCGGGAGCAACCCCCAATATGGGCCGCAGCTGATCCCGCAGCCAGTCGGGTCCATGGGCAGCTGCTTCAGCCTGCAGCTGGGCCCAAATCGCAGCAAGGTCTGACATACCTGCTCCTGTGAACTTTTCAGCGCGCTGTGCGTGCCCAGGGGCGGGAACAGCCCTTTTTATGTCCTCCTCTCTCCTCCCCCTCTACACCTAGCAGCCAATCATTAATTTCTGCTGTTCACCCAGTCATGTGGGCCCTCCTCTGAGTCACTGCGCTCCTGGCTCCGGGCCTTCTAAGTTAAAGGAGTTGTAAAGGAAACATTTTTTTTTGCTGAAATGACTGTTTACAGGGTATAGAGACATATAGCCAGATTCAGAGAGACTTAGGCTGGCGTATCAGTAGATACGCCAGCCTAAGTCTGAATGTGCGCCCGCGCTAATTTACGCGTATTCTGGTAACCAGATACGCTTAAATTAGGCTCAGATACGAGCGGCGTAAGTGTCTTACACCCTCGTATCCTAAAGTTTAATTTTTAGGCTGACCGCTAGGTGGCGCTTCCATTGCGGTCGGCGTAGAATATGTAAATCAGTAGAAACGCCTATTCACGAACGTACCCCCTAGCCGACGCGGTACAGATACGCCGTTTACGTAACGCATTAGCGGCCTAAAGTTATTCCATCAAATAGATGGAATAGTAATGTTAAGTATGGCCGTCGTTCATGCGTCGAAATTCGAAAATTTTACATTGTTTGCGTAAGTCGTCCGTGAATAGGGATTTACGTCGAAATCAATAGGCATGCGCAGTTCCAAAAAAACGTCAATCACGTCGGGTCAAGCCTAATTAACATAAAACACGCCCCCTCAGCCTATTTTGAATTAGGCGCCCTTACGCCCGCCCGCTTTAGGCTACGCCGCCGTAACTTAGCAGGCAAGTACATTGTGAATCATGTACTTTCCTCGCTAACTTACGGTGGCGTAGCCTAAATGCCATAAGCTACGCCGCCGCAAGTATGCGCTCGCCATCCTGAATCTAGCTAATAATAGTTAACTGATTCCTTTTAAAAACGATTAAAAATAGATAAAAAACAATCATATAATGTACCTTTAGTTTCAGTTTCGTTTTTGCATGTTATGCTGCCTCTGTGCTGTATAGAGCCATAGAGAAGTGAGGGTTTGAAAACGAAACTAGAAGCTCCCAGTACTGTGGTCCAAAGGAAACAAACAACCAGGAAGTGTCCAGAACAGAGCAGAATTACAGCAACATCAGAGCAAAAACGAACATTGAGGACATGAAACCAGGACTGCAATAAGGTAAAGGAAGCTATTTAGCTAAAAAAAAAAATCCTTTAGTGACCCTTTAAGCATAGCTCCCAACTGTCCCTGATTTTGAGGGACTGTGCCTAATTTGAAGCAATGTCCCTCTGTCCCTCTTTCCCCCTCATCTGTCCCTCATTTTGGTCTGATCTATATAGTTGTATATAAAAACGGCACTTGTAAACCAAAATTCAGTGATGATAAAGCAGTCGGTTCAACACAATAGTGGGAAACAAAAGTATTAATAGACGACCACAAAGCCGCTCTGCATATAACGTCAGGTGCGACATGACGTGAGGCTGCCCAAGAAGTCGAGATGCTCCGGGTTGAGTGCGCAGTCACTGCCTCTGGAGGAGCCATGCCCTTGGCTTTGTATGCCCTTTGCATGGTCTGAACTATCCAGGCTGCAATGGATCTGATTGAGGCCCATTTTCCTTAGTTCTTTGCATGAAGAAGAATGAAAAGAAAGTCCGTTTGTCTGAAAGATTCTGGGGCAGATCCACAGAGAGAGTACGCTGGTGTATCTACTGATACGCTGGCGTACTTTCAAATTTCCCGTGTCGTATCGTTGTTTTGAATCCTCAAAACAAGATACAACGGCATCTGGGTTAGATCCGACAGGCGTATGTCTTCGTACGCCTTCAAATCTAAGATGCAATTCTTCGGCGTCCGCTAGGTGGCGTTCCTGTCGTTTTCCGCGTCGAGTATGCAAATTAGCTATTTCCCGACGATCCACGAATGTACGAGCGGCCGTCGCATTCTTTTACGTCGTCTCTAGTCGGCTTTTTCCGGCATATAGTTAAAGCTGCTGTTTCGTGGCGTATAGTTAGACCTACTATGTTAAGTATGGCCGTCGTTCCCGCGTTTAATTAGAATTTTTTTTTTCGTTTGCATAAGGCGTCCGTGAATCACGGGATGGACGTAATTTACGCCCAAGTCAAAACAATGACGTCCTTGCGACGTAATTTCGCGCAATGCACGGTGGGAAATTTAGGGACGTGCATGCGCAGTTCGTTCGGCGAGGGGACGCACTTCATTTAAATAAAACACACCCCCCTACTCGCCGATTTGAATTAGGCGCCGTTACGCCGCGAGAGATACACTACGCCGCCGTAACTTACGGCGCAAATTCTTTGTGGATTCAAAGCTGCCAAAAGTAAGTTACAGCGGCGTAGCGTATCTCACATACGCTGCGCCCATCTAATTGTATGTGGATCTGCCCCTCTGTCTTTTCCAGGTGTTGACTTAATGTGTGACCCACATCAAGGGGATGAACATTTTGATCTTCAGATGTCCCAAAGGTGAGCAATACAATTTCCTGATTTTCATGAAAATGGATGTAACTTTAGGATTTGAACCCAGCATGGGAATTAATACAGAGAGGCACGGAGCAAACATAGTTTGGGGGAGGGGCGGCATGACAGGGTGGGACTGGCCGCATGCGCCGTCCGTGAAAGTATCCCAGTGCGCATGCTCCAAATTAACCCGCAAAAAGCCAATGCTTTCGACGTGAACGTAAATGACGCACAGCCCTATTCGCGAACGACTTACGCAAACGACGTAATCGACGGAAAATTTGTTGCTGGCCCGACGTCCATACTTAACATTGGCTGCGCCTCATATAGCAGGGGTAACGTTACGCCGGAAAAAGCCTAACGTAAACGGCGTATCTGTACTGCGACGGCCGGGCGTTCGTTCGTGAATTGGCGTATCTAGCTGATTTACATATTCTAGGCGTAAATCAGCGTACACGCCCCTAGCGGCCAGCGTAAATATGCAGTTAAGATACGACCGCGTAGGCGACTTACGCTGGTCGTATCTTAGCAAAATTCTGGCGTATCTTGTTTTCTGAATACAGAAAAAAGATATGCCGGATAGGGTGACCACGTGTCCCGGATTGCCCGGGACAGTCCCGCATTTTGCAGGTCCGTCCCGGGCACCTTCATTCCAGGACAATACAGTGTCCCGGAATGAAACTGACACAGCCAATGTCCAATCACTGTGCTGTGATTTCATTACAGCACAAGCTGATTTTTGGGAAGGGAGGGTGTCCCTGAATGGGAATTTGGAAATGTGGTCACCCTACCCTAACCCCTGGGGTCCTCCACACCCCGAGACCCCTAACCTGACCCCTGGTGTTTTTTTTTTCCACACCCCGAGACCCCTAACCTGACCCCTGGGGTCCTCCACCCCCCCGAGACCCCTAGGGTCCTCCGCACCCCGAGACCCCTAACCTGACCCCTGGGGTTCTTCCACACCCCGAGACCCCTAACCTAAACCCCTGGGGTCCTCCGCACCCCGAGACCCCTAACCTGACCTCTGGGATCCTCCACACCCCGAGACCCCTAACCTGACCCCTGGGGTCCTCCACACCTCGAGACCCCTTACCTGACCCCTGGGGTCCTCCACACCCTGAGACCCCTAACCTAGGGTGACCACATGTCCCGCATTTTGCGGGTCTGTCCCGGGTACATTCATTCTAAGACAATACAGTGTCCCGGAATGAAACTAACACAGCCACCCCCCCCACCAGGCCAATCTGATGCCCCAAAAAAGGTTGCCACATCACCGCTTTACTCACTGACAGTACTTGTCCTGGTCAGGAATGCCTGGAGGAGCACAATCCCGCCCCCTGCTTGTGATTGGAGAAATCATAAATCCCACCTCTTGTGTCCAATCACTGTGCTGTGATTCGTTACAGCACAAGCTGATTTTTGGGAAGGGAGGGTGTCCCTGAATGGTAGTTTGGAAATGTGGTCACCCTAATGCCGGAGCATCCTAGAAGTTACGCGGTGTATCAACGTCTTTGTGGATCTGGCCCATTATATCACCAGGGCTGACAGCCGACTAACATGCAGATGCTAGAGCAGTGTGAGTCCTCAGACAGATGATTAGAGCAAGCAGCCGACAGCGCAGTCACCAGGCTGATGGTTGGGTTGGGTGCAGACAAAGCGATCCTATACAGAGTTCCGGGTTCTAGGCAGGTAGACAGAACAATCATTGACATAAGCAGAGACAACAGACTGATGATCAGAATAAGCCCAGACAAGCCGACCACAAACGCAGTCCAAACAAGGCGCCAGAACAATGCAAGGCGTGACCCGCCAGGCAGAACTCAACTAAAGAACAAAGAGCAAAAGATTGGGCAGAAGATCATTTGAGGCCAGGTTCACACCTATGCGAATTGAGTGCGGTTTAAACCGCATCTAATTCGCAGGACATTTCAAAATACATTGCTTTCAATGAGGCTGGTTCACATATGTGCGATGCATCCGCACTGCGTATTGCCTCCAAACCGCATGCGGTTTTTATGTCTTGCGGTGCGGCTCAGGTGCGAATTCAGTCCCATTATCTTCTATGGGTACGCATCTAATTCGCACATGTGTTCAGTTCTCTGCAGGAATTTCTCTCATTCAGCTCAATACAATTCTCCCCCACTCTCCTCTCACCCGGAACTTCTCCCAGGTCTCCAAATTCGCACCTGATCTGCAGCTAAACTGCAGTTGATCTGCAGAACACCCTCTAGAGAAATTCGCAACGAGAACGCAGCTCCAAAACGCAACGCACTAGTGTGATTCCGGCCTTATAAGTAATTCATTCAAATCATATTATTCTTAGGCTTAGTTTACACTTGCTGTTGGAGGGGAGGTAAAAGCAGGCGGCCGAGCCATGGGTTTTGCACTCCTCCCCCACCCCTCCAGTCCAAACAAAACACAGTAGCCTGAAGTTATTCTACATTTGCCAAGGCTGCTATGCTTTACATCATGGCGGAGCAAAAATGAAACACCCTGGGCCGGATTCAGATACATTGCAGTATCTGTCGGCGCGGCGTAACGTATCTCAGATACGGTACGCCACCGTAACTTAGGGCGCAAGTTCCGTATGCAGAAAGAACTTGTGCCCTTACTTACGGCGGCGTAACGTATTTGGTCCGGCGTAAGCCCGCCTAATTCAAATGGGGATGATGTGGGCATGTTTTATGTATATTAACTGTGACCCCGCATAGTTGACGTATTTTACGAACGGAGCATACGCTGTTCGTGAAAAAATCCCAGTGCGCATGCTCGAAATTACGCCGCAAGTCGTCATTGCTTTAGACGTGAACGTAACTTACGTACAGCCCTATTCGCGAACGACTTACGCAAACGATGTAAAATTTTCAAAACTCGACGCGGGAACGACATCCATACATTAGCTACGCCTCATATAGCAGGGGTAACTTTACGCCGGAAAAAGCCGAACGTAAACGACGTAAAAAAATGCGCCGGCCGGACGTACGTTTCTGAATCGGCGTATCTACCTAATTAGCATATTCATTGCGTAACTATATGGAAGCGCCACCAGCGGCCAGCGTAAATATGCAGCCTAAAATACGACGGTGTAAGACACTTACGCCGGTCGGATCTTAGTCAAATCTATGCATAGATACGACCCCGCAACTCAGAGATACGATGGCGTATCCGGAGATACACCATCGTATCTTCTTTCTGAATCCGGGCCCCTGTCGTGTTTGAACTGTAATAACGCTGGCAAATGCAACCCATCCAAGTGAATGGAGCCGCGCCACAACCACGCAATACATGTGGTTGCAGCGCTGTCCCAGCCGCCCGTCAAATGCCCCTTGAGAAGCTGTGTTATGAGTTGGCAACTTCTGTTACAGGCTTTATATCCTTAAAGTGATTGGGCTAGATTCACATAGATTAGCGGATCTTTAGATCTGCGTAATTTATGTGATTTACGATCCGCCGGTGCAATTTAGCGAGGCTAGTGCAGTATTCACAAAGCACTTACCTCGAAACTTGCACCGGCGGATCGTAACTCCCCCGGCGGAATTCAAATTCCGCGGCTAGGGGGAGTGTACAATTTAAATCAGGCGCGTTCCCGCGCCGATTTAACTGCGCATGCGCCGCCGGTGAAATTTCCCAGTGCGCATGCTCCAAATGACGTCGCTAGGACGTCATTGTTTTCGGCGGCAACGTCAATTGCGGCCATCCGTATTCCAGACCGACTTACGCAAACGACGTAAAAATTTGAACAACGGCCATACTTAACATTAGCTACCCCTCATATAGCATGGGTAACTATCCGCCGGAAAAAGCCGAACGCAAACGACGTAAAAAAAAAGCGACGGGCGGGCGTTCGTTTCTGAATCAGCGGTTCTCCTCATTTGCATATCCGACGAGGCGACACCTAGTGGCCGGCGGGAGATTGCAGCCTAAGATCCAACGGTGTAAGTCACTTACACCAGTCGGATCTAAGGGAGATCAATGCGGAACTGATTCTTATGAATCAGTCGCATAGATCCGACCGTCGAATCTCAGAGATACGACGGCGGATCAAGAGATCCGCCGTCGTATCTCTTGATGAATCTGGCCCATTGTAAAGCAATCCATTTAGTTTAACCACTTCCATACTGGGCACTTACGCACCTTCCTGCCCAAGCCAATTTTCAGCTTTCAGCGCTGTCGCAATTTGAATGACAATTGCGCGGTCATGCTACATTGTACCCAAACGTTTTTTTTATCGTTTTGTTCTCACAGATAGAGCTTTCTTTTAGTGGTATTTGATCACCTCTGCAATTTTTATTTTTTGCGCAACAACTAAAAAAAGACCGACATTTTTAAAAAAAAGTTTTTATTTTTTTTCAGTAATTTTCTTTTGTAAATAAGTACATTTTCTTCTTAAATTATGGGCACTGATATGGCTGCACTGATGGGCACTGATAAGGCGGCACTGATGGGCACTCATAGGCGGCACTGATGGGTACTTATGGGTGGCACTGATGGGTACTTATGGGTGGCACTGATAGGTGGCACAGATGGGCACTGATAGGTGGGCACTGATGGGCATGGATGGTCACTGAGAGGTGGCACTGATGGACACTAAGGGGTGGCACTGATGGACACTGAGGGGTGGCACTGCTGGGCATCACTTTTTTAAATGTTTTTTATGTTGTGCCCATGTTGCCAGTCAGTGCCCATTTGTGGGCACTGATTGGCATCCATTGCAAATATTTTTTTTAACATGTGGATGGCCATGTGGTACATACCTGGCCATCCATGTTGCCCCCTTCCCTGGTGGTTCTGGTGGCTTTCCAGTGTGGGCATCCACGGGGGGGCTACGCTGATAAACAATCAGCGTATACCCCCCCTGTCAGGAGAGCCGCCGATCGGCTCTTCTCTACTCACGTCTGTCAGACGCGAGTGAGGAAGAGCTGATCAACAGCTCTTCCTGTTTACATCGTGATCAGCCATGATTGGACACGGCTGATCACGTGGTAAAGAGTCTCCGCCGGAGGCTCTTTACCGAAATCGGAGATGCTGGGTGTCAGACTGACACCCTGCATCACCGATCGCCGCGCTGCGTGCGCCGGCATGTTATCCTGCTGGACGTCAATAGACGTCCAGTCAGGATTACAGAACCACTTCCCGGACGTCAATTGTCTATTGACCGGGCAGGAAGTGGTTAAAACAGAAGTGAAAGACAAAACATTTTTTCATAGATATAAAAAAAACATTTTTTCTTCCCATTTTTCTCTAAGTGATCACATTCCCTCTCTTCTCAGCTGAATACGAGCTGGGGGAAGGAGAAGCATAGCATAGCATAGCTAGATAACTGACAAAGCTGTGCTCTCATGCCTAGTGTGCTCAGTTTTTAATAGGAACGCAAGGGGACTAGCAGGAACACGAGGGATTTCACACAAAGGAAGCAATACGAAGAAAACAGGAGACGTTTTCATTGCACAGCAGGCACATATCAGGAATATAAAAATGTTGGGGTAACAAATACTTAAATGCCCTCTGATTCCCCTGTAATCGGTATCCACTGTAAATGCTTCATATGTCAGTCCATAACGAAATAGGGGAGCCATTCACTGTAAAAAGAAAGTCAGGCAGTATGTTTATAAAAACATCTGAAGCATGATTACATCACCATGAAGCTCCAGAGCTAACGCGTTTTACTCCATGCATGGAGCTTATTCATAGAGTCAAGATATCGAAGTGTGGCAGTCCATATATCTTAATAAGACACACCTTTTTGAATTGGGGCACACGCTCTCTGATGCATTTTCCCACAGGGCTTAGTCATAGAATAGGTAGATTCAGGTAGAATTAGGTCGGCTTATCAGTAGATAAGCCGACCTAACTAAGAATCTACGCTAACTTAAAGCGGGGGTTCACCCGTACATAATACATTTTCCCCTTAGATTCCTGCTCGTTTTGTCTAGGGGAATCGGCTATTTGTTTTAAAATATGAGCTGTACTTACCGTTTACGAAATGCATCTTCTCCGCCGCTTCCGGGTATGGGCTGCGGGACTGGGCGTTCCTATTTTGATTGACAGTCTTCCGAGAGGCTTCCGACGGTCGCATCCATCGCGTCACGATTTTCCGAAAGAAGCCGAACGTCGGTGCGCAGGCGCAGTATAGAGCCGCACCGACGTTCGGCTTCTTTCGGCTACGAGTGACGCGATGGATGCGACCGTCGGAAGCCTCTCGGAAGACTGTCAATCAAGAAGGAACGCCCGCTCCCGCAGCCCATACCCGGAAGCGACGGAGAAGATGCATCTCGAAAACGGGTAAGTACAGCTCATATTTTAACACAACTAGCCGATTCCCCTAGACACAACGAGCATTCATCTAAGGGAAATTTTTTTTTTTTTAATAAATGGGTGAACTCCCGCTTTAAGTTTAAGCATATGCTCTAACAGAGATACGCTTAAACATATCTAAGATACGACGGCTTGCGCCGTCCTATCTTAGATTGCAATATTTTGGATGGCTGCTAGGTGGCGCTTCCATTGCGGTCGGCGTAGAATATGTAAATGAGGGGATGCGCCGATTCACGAACGTACGCCAGGCCGACGCAGTACTTTTACGCCGTTTACGTAAGAGATAGGCCGCGTAAAGTTAGAGCTAGGCTCTAGTGGAATAGTAATTTCAAGTATGGCCGCCGTTCCCGCCGCGAAATTCGAAATTTTTACGTCGTTTGCGTAAGTCGTCCGCGAATCGGGATTTACGTCGTTTACGTCCACGTCAAAATCAATAGGCCTGTGCGGCGTACGTAACCGCAATGCACACTGGGAAATGCAGTCGCCCGGCGCATGCACAGTGACAAAAAAACGTCAAAAACGTGAGGTCAAGCCTCATTACCATTAAACACGCCCCCCCCCCCAACCCATTTGAATTAGGTGCCCTTACGCCCGCCGCGTTTACACTACGCCGCCCTAAGTAAGGAGGCAAGTACTTTGTGAATAATGTACTTGCCTCTCTTACTTAAGGCGGCATAGTGTAAAGACGCTAGGCTACGCCGTCTTAAAATTGCGCGCCCGTACCTGAATCTACCTATAAATGCCTAAGCTCCATCGACAGGGCGAAGAACGTCAGTCCGTGGCCTAGGAGGAGCCTAGGCTGAGGTCGCTTTCTATACTAACAAACATGTGAAAAAGATCCAAGGCATCCACCTAGTGGCTGAACATGGAATTACAAAATATGCAATACTTTATTTATCGATTTGTAGGGGTGGCTCTAGCATTTTCACTGTCACAGATTTTTTGACCATTGATAATGCTGGTGCCTCTGTGGGGTTTATGATGTGCAGAGGGATTTTTAGCTAACTTAATATTACAATTTCCTTCTAACATTCAGAAAGTTTGTGAACTGATGATGAACATCATTTACTCACTATAAAGAATTACACTTGGTAGAGTTGGAAAGCCCAGCACTGCCTGCTCACTTTTGGACTGCTTCTGTCTAACTGAAACCCCATACAAGTGTGTGGATTGGAGAAAATGATTGGACAATTCATCTCAAGGATACATATTCCACCATTATTGGAGTATCCTTGTGATTGGCACTTAAATGAAATAGGACCTGTTTAGTCAGTGTGATATTTAGTTATACCAGCCTCAAGAAAGGTTTTTTTCCCCTGCAGTCTTCAGATAACAGAACTCATCTGTAGCACTGCCTAGTGGTAAGATCTGGTAGGACAGCAAAAACCATAGAAATGTAGTGACTTTCTTTGGTTCACCTAGTGACACCGCCTAGTGGTAAGATCTGGTAAAACAACACAACTGTAGAGATGTGCTATTCTTCAATAAGGATGTGGAACTCCCTTCCACAAAGGATGGTTTCACCCAGAAGTGTCGACAAATTCAAAATACTTCTAGATGGGCATCTTAGCAAACACAATATACATGGATATGGGAAATGGTAGAGGCATAGATACAGACACACACACCCACACAGGTTGAACTGGATGGAATGTAGTCTTTCTTTATTCAACCTAGCCAACTATGTAACCTAGTGGCTCCGCCTAGTGATAAGATCTGGTAAGACAGCACAACCGTAGAAGAGTGCTGATTTTATTCAGTTTATCTAGTGGAGCCGCTTCATTGTAAGATCTGGCAAGACAACACAACCATAGAGACGTGCTGATTTTCTTCAGTTCACCCTAATCTAGAGGTAACAGGGGGTCTTGTTGCTGTTTGTAATGCCGCATACACACGATCGGAAATTCCGACAAGAAAAGTCAGATGTAAGCTTTTAATCGGAAATTCCAACCGTGTGTAGGCTCCATCAGACTTTTTCTGTAGGAATTTCCATCAAGAAAAATTTGAGAGCTGGTTCTCACATTTTCCGACAAGAAAAGTTCTTGTAGGAAATTCCAATTGTCTGTATGCAATTCCGACGCGCAAAAAAACACGCATGCTCGGGATCAATTCGACGCATGCTAGGAATCATTGAACTTAATTTTTCTCAGCTTGTTGTAGTGTTGTACGTCACCGCATTCTTGGTGGTCGGAATTTGGTGTGACCGTGTGTATGCAACACGAGTTTGAGCCAGCATTCCGTCGGAAAAAAATCCACGGCTTTCTTGTCGGAATTTCCAATCGTGTGTATGTGGCATAAGGGTCATTCAGAGGTGGAGACCACCAAACAGAAAGCACATTTACATTTAAATAAAAATTCAAAGATTATATATCCAAAATGTACTAATATCAATGGGCTGGATTCAGGTAGAATTGCCCATTATTTACAGAGGCGCAGGTCAACGTTTTTGCCCTGCGCCCTCGCAAATTTGCTCCGCTGCCCTTGATTCACGGAGCTTAGGCTGCAAGAATGCAGCCTAAGATATGCGGGCATAAGAGCCTTATGCCGCGCAGATCTTAGGCTGCAGTCGGCGTAACGAGGTTCCTGAATCAGGAGCACTCGTTACGCCGGGGCAAGTAAGCAATTGCGCTGTGTAACCTATGGTTACACAGGCGCAATTGCTTCTTGAATCCGGCCCAATGTTTGTATAGCTTTCCATAGCCATGAGTCATTCACTTGATTCCTGCCAGCTCTGCCTGTTGTTGGCATTGATTCTACTGATAAGGTCCTTCAAGTACTGGGCAGAGAAAGCTTTGCTTTCACAGGGCTGATGTACAAGCAAACAACCTTCGTCTGTTATCAGTTGGGGCTTGGCATAAGTCATGGGTGAGAAGGGAATTCAGACTGGTGTCAATCTACAGTAGTTGGATGCCAGTCAACTTAGAAGTAGGAACTTGTTATGTGAGAAAACCAGGAGTACCCCAGAAAAACCGAGGAAGGACAAACATACTTCATGCAAATAAAAGTGGTAAATGAACCCATGATCCGTCGGAGGTCCGGGCGTGACGTTATGATGTCATGCCTGGTACACGGAAGTAAACAAAGCCGCAATCGCGGCTGTCGGCATTAGATCGGTGAATTTTTTTCACCAATCTAATGCTTGTAAGCCTGGAGGAGAGATGTGGGGTCTTATTGACCCCACATCTCTCCATAAAGAGGACCTGTCTGCCATTTCATTCCCTAGGGTGTCTGCTAAAAAAAGATATATAATGTTTGGGGGTTCTGATTAATTTTCTAGGGAAAAATTGTGATTTTTACATGAAGGAGAAAAGTGCCAAAATAGGCCCGGATGTCAAGTGGTTAATAATTAATATACGAATGCAAAACTCTCTCTGATTGGACAAGGTGGAGAGAGTAACATCACAGTCTGAATTTTCCACCTCGTCCAATCAAAGAACACTTTGAATTTATTCATAAAATGCAAAGTGTTCTCTGAATGGTGCCCGTGTCGAGTAAACAACCTACTGTGTTGACAATACAAGAGGCCAGCCACAGTGTGGAACCCAGAAGGTATGGGAGACCACTGGGCTAGCTGTACCTACTTCAGTGATTTCCAGCTATCAGGGGATCGGCCAGGTATGGTATATACCAAGCTGATTACAATGTTGCTTGGATGTTATTGGGCATCCAAAGCCATCTGAATCACTTCCAGCTCATGGGGACTTCAAGGGACGCAACACATAGGGCAGAGTCGGATAACACCATGTGGCGAAAATGTAGGATACATAGAGAAAGAAAGAGAATATCAGGATCCTTTATCTGGCTGTCCGCTTTGTGTATGAGTGATGGTGCAAGTAAAAATTATTTTCATTTGTTTTCATAAACATAACATTTTTAGGAAAGCACTATGATGATATTGTATTCTTTTTTCCTTGAGTTACATTGACTGGAAAGGAGACCAAAAAGCAGAAAGGCGATTGAGTGTTATACCCCAGAGGGTGTAAGGCGATATTTGACCTGTTAAGGTGAGTGCACAACCTTGGTGGAGTGTGACACAGGGTGAAAGAAGAGTTTGAGTGGTTTAACCACTTGCTTACTGGGCACATAAACCCCCTTCGAGCCCAGGCGAAATTTCAGCTTCCGGCACTGCGTCGCTTTAACTGACATTTGCGCGGTCGTGCGACGTGGCTCCCAAACAAAATTGACATCCTTTTTCCCCCACAAATAGAGCTTTATTTTGGTGGTATTTGATTTTTATTGTTTGCGCTATAAACAAAAAAAGAGCGACAATTTAAAAAAAATATATATATTTTTTACTTGTTGCTATAATAAATATCCCAATTTTTTTTTTAAAAAAATAAAAATATTTTTTTTCTCAGTTAAGGCCGATACGTATTTTTCGACGTATTTTTGTAAAAAAAAAAAAAACACCGCAATAAGCGACTGGTTTGCGCAAAAGTTATAGTGCCTACAAAATGGGGAACATAATTATGATTTTTTTTTATTATTTTTTTTTTTACTAGTAATGGCAGCGATCTGCGATTTTTATTGGGACTGCGATATTGTGGCGGACGTATCGGACACTTTTGACACAAATTTGGGACCATTCACATTTATACAGCGATCAGTGCTATAAAAATGCACTAATTACTGTATACATGTGACTGGCAGGGAAGGGGTTAACACTAGGGGGTGAGGAAGGGGTTAAATGTGTATCCTGGGTGTGTTCTAACTGTGTGGGGGGAGGGGGTGACTGGGGGAGGTGACCGATGCTGTGTCCCTATGTACAAGGGACACAGCATCAGTCTCCTCTCTTCTGACAGCACGTGGAGCTCTGTGTTTACACACAGAGCTCCACGTCTCTGCTGTCTTACCGACGATCGCGTGTACCCGGCGGACATCGCGGCCGCCAGGTACACGCATCGGCTTCCCAGCGATGCGCCGGGACAGTGTTTACCCGCTGCGCGCCCCCCAGAGGCGCGCGCAGGTAATGCACTTTAAATGACGTCCAAAGACGTCCACTTGGCACCTGAGAGCCGCGCTGTTGACGTCTTTTGTCAATAGCACGGGTCTCAAGTGGTTAAAGGATGGGGAATGGATATAGAAGAGTGTATAGAGTTTACCTTCGAAAAGAGCCGTTGATGGTTGAGTGCCCTGGTTCTGGTTTCTCAACAACCTTCCCTGTAATGCCACACCCTCTGACACACCGAGGCTGGGAGGGAATATTTATTGCAAGAATGCACAATAATTTCGACAACTGATGAATGGAAAATGGCAATAAGCACTTCAAGTATGTGAAACAGTTGTAAATGAATGTATACAATTGGTATTAAACAAGTGGACCAGTAAATGACCCATAATCTCCACACCGGGGGAAGGTCCTGTCTAATGGGCAATTCTAAGATAATAGTTTGGCAGTCTTTATAAAACCCCATCCTTTTGGCCCAGTATGTTTGGCCCCAAATCCAGTGTTGGAGTGTTCAGATGAAGTTCTCCAAACCTGGTATAGGACGCCTGCAATGTGCCCAAAACAGACAATACTGTTTCTCTAATAGGGTGTAGTGGGGTTTGGCCACAGGCCTCTCACCAACTCCTGGGATGACAGCTGGTCTCCCTCAGTCCTCTATCAGTGGCTCAGTGAAGTCAGTGGTGTTCTCCCCAATGATCAGGCAGGAAAATCAGTCACCGACAATCTCCAACGATCAGGTGGCAGCACCATTCAGCTACAGTGGCGATATGTGTTTCTTTATTGTAGGTTGGGTGTTTTAACGTGTATACTTGCACGGCGGCGGTGTTGAGAGCCCTGATCTCCTATGTGGATGGTAGGCCGGAGGTGCCGCTGCTGGTGATTGGAGACTTCAATTGTTGCTTGGACCCCACGCTGGATAGACATCCGGCCATAGGAGCCTCTGTTGCAAGAGGTGGGCTGGGTGGATGTCTGGCGACACCGGAACCCGGGGGTCAGACAATATACGTGTTTTTCTAAGTCTCATGGTAGTTTGCCTAGGATTGACCTGGGGGTGGGAAATGCACGCATGCTCCAGTACATATCCAAGATGGAATATAGGCCCCGTAGTGTATCTGATCATTCTCCATTAATAGTGCATTTGGTGGTCTCCCGGCCCACTGAGCTCCCTAGAGCTCCTTGGGAATTCAATGCCTTCTGGTTGAAGTTATTTGAGTCCCCTGAAGCCATAGAAGAGAGTGTGCGTGGGTTTTTCATTAACCAGGACCCAGAGGGAGGCTTTTAAAATGTTTTTGAGAGGGATTTTGATAACAGAAATGACCAAGGTTAAAAAGGCCTCATCTGCTTTTGTGATGGAGCTGGAGGAGAGGGTGGAGGATCTGGAGCGGCAATATGTTTTAGATCCCTCTGACTCGGCCAGGGAGGAGTGGCAGGCCGCTCAGTCTGCTTATAAGCGGGTGCTTTCCTCCAAGGTCGAAAAAATAGGTTTTTCACCAAGCAGGCATTTTTTGAGGAGGGGGAGAAAATGGAACGTATGCTTGCTCGAATAGCGAATTCACAGCAGAGGTCCCCTACCATAGGGGCAATAAAATCCAAAGTTGGGCCCATTGTTAACTCACCCGAACTTACTATGCAGGAGTTGGCGGGGTTCTATGAGGAGCTGTACTGCCCTGGCACTGCCTATGCAGGGGCGGATCTGGAGCAGTATCTGAATGGTTTGACATTTCCTAGACTAACGGCAGAGCAGAGGGTGGGGTTGGATGCACCCCTCACAGTAGAGGATCTTCAGGAGGAGGTGGGACTGTTCCCTAATTGTAAGGCACCGGGGGAGGATGGGATCCCCATGGAAGTATATAAGCAACATGCGGCTGTCTTGCTGCCGCGTTTGCTCCGGATGTTTAACGCAGCTCTGGGGGCTGGAGAGCTTCCGCCCTCCATGGCAAAAGGGAATATTGTACTGCTCCTTAAACCGGGCAAGGATCCAGTTGAACCAGGCTCTTACCGGCCAATCTCATTGCTGCAATGTGACATAAAGATCCTGGCGAAGGTGCTAGCAATGCGGTTCAATACTGTTATAACTTCCCTTATACATGGCGATCAGGCAGGGTTTATGCCGAAAAAATCCACTGCCATGAATCTGCGGCGGTTATTTTTGAATATGCAATCCGGCGTGGACAATATAGGAAGCAGGGCTCTGCTGTCATTAGATACCGCTAAGGCATTTGACAACATTGATTGGAACTACTTGTGGGCTGTGCTGGCGCGATTCGGGTTCGGTGACACTTTTATAGCATGGGTACACCTACTTTACAGTCGGCCGGAGGCTGCTATCAGGGCCTTCGGGTGTCTGTCCCATGGCTTTGCGCTGGGGAGGGGGACGAGGCAAGGCTGCCTGCTGTCCCCTCTCCTCTTCGCATTAGCCATTTAACCCCTGGCTATAGAGATTAGAGCTAGTCCGAGCATTGTGGGGTTTTGCTATGGCCCCCTGCAGGAGAAGGTGATGCTTTACGCGGACGACGCCTTGCTAATGCAGGGGGTTACTGACACGTCCCTGCGGGAGGCCATGGCAACAATTACGAGGTTTGGAGTGTACTCTGGCCTACAGATCAACTGGTCAAAATCTGCCTTATTGCTGTTGGACGGGGAGGCCACACAAACGGTAACTTCATCCTGCCCCATACCTGTCACGGCTTCCTTTAAATACATGGGGATCCATGTGACGGCCAACCCGAGAGATTTTAGCCACTTGAACATTTCCTCCCTGCTCCAGAGGTTTAGAGAACGGGTCAAATCGTGGAACAATCTCCGCATCTCGGTGACAGGCAAGGTGAATCTGGTAAAGATGATTCTAATGCCGCAATTGCTTTACTGTCTTCACTATGCCCCGGTGGTGATCCTTCTAAAAAAAAATCCGAATAGTGAACTCCATCTTCCGATCTTTGATATGGAAGAATAAGCCGTCCAGGATTAAATTGGAGCTTCTTCAGAGGCCCAAAGACAACGGCGGGCTGGCACTGCCCAACCCGTGGTTGTACTACCTGGCGGCGCAGTTGCAACACCTGGTGGGGTGCTTCGGGAGTGAGCCGGCTGGCTCCTCTTGGGCACAAATGCTCCACATGGTGGGGGATGGACCCATCCCCATGGCACTGGAAGCTTTGGCTTTTGCCAAACCGAATAAGAAATATCCTACGTACAATCTCATACAAAAAGTGTGGAATAAATGCAAGTATATTCAACAGGCTGATGGATACACTGAATATAGCCCCCTATGGCTTAATGATACTTACACAGAGCTGGCTAAACTACAGATAGGGACTTGGTGGAAACCATATGGAGTCACGCATGTCAAACATGTTTTTAGACATGGAAGGCTTAGACCGTTTGCAGATCTGCAGACGTACTATGGACTTCCGTCCTCAATAGACATGTGCAATTTGTTTAGTTTCTAATTCGTTTTTTACGGAAAATTCGTAAATTCGTTAATTTCGTTTTTTCGTTTTAACAAATTTTTTATTTCCGAATTTTCGGACTTCCGATTTTTCGGATTTCCGAATTTCCGATTTTTCGGATTTCCGAAAAATCGAATTTCCGAATTTTTCAATTTCCGAATTTCCGAATTTTTCAATTTCCGAATTTTCGAACTTTCTAATTTTCGAAATTCCAAATTTTCGAATTTTCTAAATTTTTAATTTTCGAAATTTAGAAATTTCGAATTTTCGAAATTTTTCATTTTTGAAATTTTTCATTTTAGAATTTTCGAAATTTCTAATTTTTCATTTTAGAATTTTTCATTTTCGAAATTTAGATTTTTGGAATTTTTCGATTTTTGAAAAATTCGAAAATTAAAAAAATCTGAATTTTCGAAATTGTGGAGTTTCCGAAATTGTGGAATTTCCTTTTTTTTTTAATTTTCGAATTTTAGAAATTTTTTCGTACTTCCGAATTTTTTCATTTCCGAAATTTTCCGAATTTTTTTAATTTCCGAAAATTATTTTTTTAATTTCCGTTTCATTTGGTTTTTTCGGAAATTTCGTTTTTTAGTTTTATTCGTTTTTTGCTTTTTCGGAAATCCGAAAATTCGGAATTCCGAATTTTCGAATTTCCCGAATTTACGAATTTACGAAAAAAGCAAAAAAACTAATAAAACGGAAAAAAAAAATTGGCAGTGCACATGTCTAGTCCTCAATGCTTTTTCAGTACCTGCAGCTCCAGCACGCATTGGGTACGCAGTATTGGGTGTATTGGAGGAGTATGTGGTGGAGGTGTACACACGGGAGGCTGTTCATAGCGTGCTATTCCAGGCCAGGAAGTTGATTTTGTTTTACTGGAAATCGGAGGACCCTCCGACCTCTAGGGAATGGATTGTTAAGATAGGAGATATGCTACGTATGGAGAAACTTATCTACCAACACAGTAGAGTACACGGAAATATGGGAATCTTTGGGCTCTGTGGCTGGATACGTCGGGGCTTTCCCAAGTGGACCTGGTCATGGACAGGTTGTTGGGACTGAATGTGGGATGAGTAACACAGCATGGAAATTTGAGGGTAGTAGAAGTGGTGACATTGTAGTAATAATAACACTGCTGTATTTTGTTTTTGATGGCTGTCTGTATGGTCATGTTGCTCAATGTATCGTTGTCAAACGCTGTATACCACCTTTTCATCAATAAAAAACTTTCTATTGCATAAAAAAAAAAAAAAGAATTCAAATGCTAAAAGGTATATGTGTGGAACCAAAAGATGTCACCAAAAAAAAAAAAAAAAAAATTCTCTGACACTCACAAAGATTTAGTGAGATAAAACCGAGGACTTAAAGTGGAGTTCCACCCATTTTTTTATGTTTGTCTGTGCTGCATGCTCTAATCTCATAGTGTTCAGAATGGACAATTTTTATTTAATTTGTTGCTTGTAAATACCTTTATTTTGTAGTCCTTCATTACTTCCTCCTCCTTATTTGCCTAGGCTATTTGCAAGGGTTTCTGGGATAGGCATCATGTTTCCCAGTAGTCCTTGCAAACCTGACTGAAACCTATTACATTGCTTGTGCACTGAGCATGTGCGAGATATGCAAAGCTGAAATCCAGGAAGTCATACAGTCTGGCTTCATGATGCCCACACTTAAGATGGGCACGGTCTATTTATAGATTATTTCTAGATTATAAAATCTAAATGCTGTAACAACCTAACAAAACGGACCTTAGTTTACAGACTAACTTTACTAGAATACATTAAGCTTGTGTATTACAGGGGTATTTATATTTAAAAAGTGAAATTGTGGGTGGAACTCCCCTTTAATAACCACTTAACCCCCGGACCTTATTGCTGGTCAAAGACCAGAGCGATTCGGCACTGCGTCGATTTAACTGACAATTGCGCGGTCGTGCGACGTGGCTCCCAAACAAAATTGGCGTCCTTTTTTTCCCACAAATAGAGCTTTCTTTTGGTGGTATTTGATCACCTCTGCGGTTTTTAGTTTTTGCGCTATAAACAAAAATAGAGCGACAATTTTGAAAAAAAATAATATTTTTTACTTTTTGCTGTAATATAAAATATATATATATAAAAAAAAAATGTTTTCCTCAGTTTAGGCCGATACGTATTCTTCCACATATTTTTCGTAAAAAAAAATCGCAAAAAGCGTTTATTGATTGGTTTGCGCAAAAGTTATAGCGTTTACAAAATAGGGGGTATTTTTATGGCATTTTTATTATAATTTTTTTTTTACTAGTAATGGCGGCGATCAGCGATTTTTTTCGCAACTGCGACATTATGGCGGACACTTCGGACACTTTTGACACATTTTTGGGACCATTGGCATTTTTATAGCGATCAGTGCTATAAAAATGCATTGGATTACTATAAAAATGCCACTGGCAGTGAAGGGGTTAACACTAGGGGGCGGGGAAGGGGTTAAGTATGTTCCCTGGGTGTGTTCTAACTGTAAGGGGGGGGTGGCCTCACTAGGGGAAATGACTGATCGCTGTTCATACATTGTATAAACAGAAAATCAGCATTTCTCTCCCTGACAGGACCGGGAGCTGTGAGTTTACAATCTAGATGATCCAAAAACATTCCAGACATTGAGCGATCCCAGACGGCCTCACCTTTGGCCGCGGTCCACTTGGCTTCCAGGAACCCTATGGGAATAATCAGTTCTTTGTACAAGTGTGGGAGAAAGACGGGGCTGTTCAATCCACGGCAGAGAAGAACACCGGCCAGGCAAAAAAAAGAAACACTTTACTGTGATGGCGTATGCCGAGCTTCAGGCAAATAACTCGCAATACATACTGTATATGGGGATGGTTTAAATGTCAAAAGAATTGTCATTTGGTTAAAGCGGTATTAAACCCAAAGCTAGAAATGTAGCTTACCAATCATTACATATGGTGACTGCATTCGTTTTTCTTCTTTTTTTTTTGCCCTTTACCCTTTGTTTTCATCTGATGATCTGGCCAGTAACATATCTCCTGGATTACTGTAAGCCTCATGCACACACAGGGCCGTCATCGGGAATTTTGGGGCCCCTTACACTAAGGTGACCAGATTTTTAAAATGAAATCCGGGGACATATTTTTTCTTTACTAGTAATGGCAACAATCAGCGACTCTCTGCCCGTCGCCGCCCGCCTCACAGCCTGTCAAGTCTTACTCTTCGTGCCCCGGCTACTACTGGATGGGGAGCGGAGGAAGATCACTCTGCCAGGGAAGGCAAGGAGATAGGCAGGTGGCTGGCCAGGATTTGAGCCAAGGCAGAAGAACATGCGAGCGGAGCTAAATGGGCATGTGCCCGAAACTGAAGAAATATTCCCTCCGCTCCGACCAGCACATGATCATCAGAAAGGGGCACAGATAATGGGAAAAATACAACCCCCCTATGCTAGTAGGCACGGCGGAGCGGGGGGTGTGTAATTCAAAAATTTGTATTTTAATTCTGCACTGACTGGGCCAGATTCATCAATAGATACGCCGTCGTATCTCCTGATCCGCCGTCGTATCTGTGAGACCCGACGGTCGGATCTGTGAGATCCAACGGTCGGAGCTATGCGACTGATTCATAAGAATCAGTTCCGCATAGATCTCCCTTAGATCCGACTGGTGTAAGTGACTTACACCAGTCGAATCTTAGGCTGTAATCTCCCGCCGGCCGCTAGGTGTCGTCGCTTTGTTTTACACGTCGCATATGCAAATGAGGAAAACCGCCGATTCACGTCCGTACGCCCGCCCGTCGCTCTTTTTCAACGTCGTTTGCGTTCGGCTTTTTCCGGCGGAGAGCTACTCCTGCTATATGAGGGGTAGCTAATGTTAAGTATGGCCGCCGTTCCCACGCCGAGATTCAAAAATTTTTACGTCGTTTGCGTAAGTCGATCGGGAATCCCGATGGCCGCAATTGACGTACCCGCCGCTAACAATGACGTCCTAGC
The DNA here is from genome assembly GCF_905171775.1 of Rana temporaria. Taxonomy (NCBI): domain Eukaryota; kingdom Metazoa; phylum Chordata; class Amphibia; order Anura; family Ranidae; genus Rana; species Rana temporaria. The sequence continues at coordinate 453,163,903 of NC_053491.1, forward strand.
GACGTCATTTGGAGCATGCGCACTGGGCTTTTTCGCCGGCGGCGCATTCGCAGTTAAATCGACGCGGGAACGCGCCTGATTTAAATTGTACACTCCCCCTAGCCGCGGAATTTGCATTCCGCCGGGGGGAGTTACGATCCAACGGTGCAATTTGCGAGGTAAGTGCTTTATGAAGCATGCACTAGCCTCGCTAAATTGCACCGGCGGATCGTAAACCAGGTAGAGGGGGGGGGGGCCTTTACTAAAAAAAGAAGAAATAGAGAAAAATATATATATAAAATAAATTATAAAAAAGGGGGGTAGCCAATCGGGGCCCTGGGGACCTCTGGGCCCTTTAATAAAAAGAAAAATGAAACCCCTTTAATAAAAAAAATATATAAACAAAAAATAAATAAATAAACATTTATAAAAAAAAAAAAAGGGGGGTTTCCACATGGGGCCCTGGGGACCTCTGAGCTCTTTAATAAAAAAATATATATAGATAAATATTAAATATATATATATATATATATATATATATATATATATATATATATATATATATATATATATATATATATATATATATTAGGGCTGCGGAAATTAACGATTAATTGTTCGATTAATCGTTAATTTCTTTGATCGACTAAAATTATTTTGATCAACGATCCGCGGAGTGAGCTCCGCGGTCTCGCCCATAGGAAAGACCGCGGCTTCGGCCTAGCTCCGGAGCCGCGGCCATCTTGGTCCACCCGGCGGCAGCCAAGTAGCGGCGCGCTGACGTCATCATCACCCGCCCGCCTGCTTGTATTATCTTCCCTTGCGCACGTGTCCATCATCTACTCTGCGGACGGGTCTGTAGGTAAGAGAGGACGACAACCATCCTTTATATTAAAGCATGGGGGCATATGTGTATGTAAAGCATGGGGGCAAATGTGTATGTAAAGCATGGGGGCAAATGTGTATGTAAAGCATGGGGGCAAATGTGTATATTCTTGCAGTATGGGGGCAGATGTGTATATTAAAGCATGGGGGCAGATGCTGTAATATACACATCTGTCCCCATGCTTTAATATACACATCTGCTCCCATACTGCAAGAATATACACATCTGCCCCCATACTGCAAGAATATACACATTTGCCCCCATGCTTTGCATACACATTTGCCCCCAATGCTTTGCATACACATTTGCCCCCATGCTTTGCATACACATTTGCCCCCATGCTTTGCATACACATTTGCCCCCATGCTTTGCATACACATTTGCCCCTATGCTTTACATACACATTTGCCCCCATGCTTTACATACACATTTGCCCCCATGCTTTACATACACATCTGCCCCCATGCTTTAATATACACATCTGCCCCCATGCTTTAATATACACATCTGCCCCCGTGCTACTGTAATGTACACATCTGCCCCCATGCTGCTGTAATGTACACATCTGCCCCCATGCTGCTGTAATGTACACATCTGCCCCCATGCTGCTGTAATGTACACATCTGCCCCCATGCTGCTGTAATGTACACATGGGGGCAGATGTGTATATTCTTGCAGTATGGGGGCAGATGTGTATATTACAGCAGCATGGGGGCAGATGTGTACATTACAGCAGCATGGGGGCAGATGTGTACATTACAGCAGCATGGGGGCAGATGTGTACATTACAGCAGCATGGGGGCAGATGTGTATATTCTTGCAGTATGGGGGCAGATGTGTATATTTCAGCATGGGGCAAATGTGTATAATCTTACAGCATCGGGGCAAATGTGTATAATCTTACAGCATCGGGGCAAATGTGTATAATCTTACAGCATGGGGGCAAATGTGTATAATCTTACAGCATGGGGGCAAATATGTATATTCTTGCGTTAATTAATCGAAATTAGTCGATTAATCGATTAAAAAAAAAAACGATTAATCGAACACAAAAATTTTAATCAGTAACAGCCCTAATATATATATGTGTGTGTATGTATGTATGTATGTGTGTGTATATATATATATATATATATATAATGTGAGGGGGTTGCCATCCGGGGGCCCTGGGGATCTCTGGGCCCTTTAATAATAATAATAAAATAATAAATAAATATATATATATATATATATATATATATATATATATAAAGTTTTTTTTTTTTAAATAAATAAAAAAAGGGGGTTGCCATCCGGGCCCCTTACAGGTGTACTTTCTGTACCCCCCTGATGGCGGCCCTGTGCACACGATCAGACTTCAAACGAATGTTTCCGTGGATTTTTGTTTGAAGGGTGTTGGCCGTGAACGCCCATAGCATACAATACTAAAGTCTGATGGACTTCTGTACGCACGATAGGACTTTGCACCGTAGGACTTTTGTTGCCGAAGTTTGTCCGTTTGCAGAGCAAACTTTTGTCCGATGAAAAGCAGAAAAGTTTGTCCGATGGAGCGTACAAACGGTCAGATTTTTTTGAAAACCTGGAAATTTAGAAGTTTAGCCCCATACACACGGTTGGACTTTTTGCCAACAAACTTCAAAATGAGCAAGTTTTACAAAAAATCCGACCGTGTGTACGCTCCATCGGACAAACTTTTTCAGTTTTCATCGGACAAAAGTTCGCTCTGCAAACGGACAAACTTTTTGGCAACAAAAGTCTGATGGTGCAAAGTCCATTTATGTGTACAGAAATCCAGAAATGCAAATACGCATGCCCAGAACCAATGTTAAAATCAACCAACAATAGCACAAGTTGACCAAAGGGTGGCGGTAAAGAGCAGAAAAACCATGTGATGTTGGCAAAGTTTTAGGAAAGTTTGCAGAAAAGTCCGAGTGTGTGTATGCTATGGGTGTGACCAGCCAACTCCCTTCGGACAAAAATCCAAGGAAAAGTTTGTTTGAAGTCCGACCGTGTGTACGAGGCTTTTGTTGTCAAAAAGTCAGACCATGTGTATGGGGCTTTAGAGGCACTGGCAGATTTAGATACACTAACAAACTGAAGTCAAACTCCAGTTTACACTTTAAAAAAGCACTTTACACTTTTGGTTAGGGGTCTCCAAACTTTCCAAAGGGCCAGTTTATTGTCCTTCAGACTTTTGGAGGGCCAGACTGTGGCCAGTGGAAGTAGAAAATGTCCCGGCATCAGTTGAAGAGAACAGTGCCCCAGACATGGTGTCAGTGGGAGGAATAGTGTACCATCGTTGGTGTCAGAGGGAGGAGTAGTGCCCCATTGTTGGTGTCAGTGAAAGGAATAATGCCCCATCATTGGTGTCAGTGGCAGTTTGGGCACCCTGCAGAGTTAATATCTTGTACTGCCCCCTTTGGCAAGTATCACAGCTTGTAAACGCTTTTTGTAGCCAGCCAAGAGTCTTTCAATTCTTGTTTGAGGTATCTTTGCCCATTCTTCCTTACAAAAGTCTTCCAGTTCTTTGAGATTTCTGGGCTGTCCGTCACGCACTGCTCTTTTAAGGTCTATCCATAGATTTTCAATTATGTTTAGGTCAGGAAATTGTGAAGGCCATGGCAAAACCTTCAGTTTACGCCTCTTGATGTAATCCCCTGTGGATTTTGAGGTGTGTTTAGGATCATTATCCATTTGTAGAAGCCATCCTCTCTTTAACTTCAGCTTTTTCACAGATGGCATCAAGTTACCATCCAAAATTTGCTGAAATGTTATTGAATCCATTTTTCCTTCTACTCGTGAAATGTTCCCTGTGCCACTGGCTGCAATACAACCCCAAAGCATGATTGATCCACCCCCATGCTTAACAATTGGACAGAGGTTCTTTTCATTAAATTCTGTGCCCTTTCTTCTCCAAGCGTACCTTTGCTCATTCCGGCCAAAAAGTTATATTTTAACCTCATCGGTCCACAGAACTTGTTTCCAAAATGCATCAGGCTTGTCTATATGTTCATTTGCAAAGTTCAAACGCTGATTTTTGTGGTGAGAACGTAGAAGAGGTTTTCTTCTGATGACTCTTCCATGAAGACCATATTTGTACAAGTATCTCTTTATAGTGGAATAGTGTACCACAACTCCAGCGTCTGCCAGATCTTTCTGGAGGGATCGTGCAGTCAAACGTGGGTTTTGAATTGTGTAAAGTGTGAAAGTGTCTGCGCTGTAGGAAACCTGGACTGGGGAAGGGGCAAGGGAGGGGTGAGTGGGCGGAAGTCCGTGGGTCAGTGGGATAATGGATGTATAAACACAGTAAAGGTGACCCACAATGAAAAGGAAATAGGTGTGGTCTGGCCTGAAAGGTGTGGCAAGAAACACATAAAAAAACTCTTGTCACTAATAAGTGAATATTTCAAACAAAAAAACTTTTGAGGTGAATGGAGAAAATCAACATATAAAATGAGCGGAGCTCAAATAAAAGTGATAAAATCTGATGAACAATGGTGAAAAACAATCAAAAAACAAGCAAAATGGAGATTGACTGATAGGTAGGTAAGTGGTTGAGTATAGGAAACGCCAAACTCCAGTGAGTCGTGGTGTGTGATCAGGTAGGTCCACACATCGTGCACCCTTCACCAGTAGTGAATCAAATGGCTTACCTCTCTACTCACATATAAACTCAGGTCAGTCACTGTACCAGCTGATTATTGAATGGATATTTGCTTGTTTCAATCGTGGTGCATACATGTAAAGACAGCGATATAGATGTTGTTGCTTTGACTTCTTGCAAACAACAAGGAGACACAATTTCCACAGTCAGGGGTGGCTGAATTGCTTTTCTCACAATCCTGCGAGCTGTTCTGTCTGATATTTTTCTTGGTCTTCCAGATCTTGCTTTAACTTCCACTGTTCCTGATGACTGCCATTTCTTAATTACATTCCGAACAGAGGATATTGACATCTGAAAACGCTTTGCTATCTTCTTATAGTCTTCTCCAGCTTTGTGAGCGTCAACTATTTTCAGTTTCAGTTTTATAGACAACTGCTTAGAAGAACTCATGGTGCTGATTGTTAGCAAGGTCAGATGAGTCTGGGCATTTAAAACCTTTGAGATTGACCTCACCTAGTCTTCCCAGACGATGATTGAGAACAATCCATGACACTGGCAGGTCTCAGCTTTGCAAAGGGGGCAGTGCATGCTATAATTTCTGCAGGGTGCCCAAACTTTTGCAGACGCCATTTTTTTGTTTTCTGTAATTTTGAAAGTGTAAATGATGGAAATAAAATCTAACTTTTTTTGACATATTATAAGAATGTCTAATCTGTAATTTGATGCCTTTTGGAGATTTTTCCATCTTTCCTTGGCTTCGTTATGCACATTAATACAAATTTTTACCTGGGGTGCCCAAACTTTCGATCCCCACTGTATATATATATATTTTTTTTTTTAAATCAGTATTTTTTTTTTAACAAAAAATAAAAACCGCAAAAAATAAAATACCAACAAAAGAAAGCTCTATTTGTGGGGAAAAAAATATTTGGGTACAGTGTTGTATGTCCACGCAATTGTCATTCAAAGGGCGTCAGCGCAGAAAGCTTAAAATTGGTCTGGGCAGGAGGGGGGGTTAAGTGCCCAGTAAGCAAGTGGTTAAGAACTGGGGTATTTAAACTTGTGATCAGGGTCATTTGGGTAGTTTCTGTTGTGATTATGATTCAAAAAGAGTAAACACAGTTGATTGATAATAAATGGCTTCAGCCAAACACTAACCATGAGTGAAAGAAATGTTTTTGTGTTATTCATATTCTCTGAAAAAAGGCCAAGAAATCATAAATTCTGTAATCTTATGAGCACAGCTGTTTAGGGTGAGAGACTGCTATGTGATCATACTGCTCTGTTCATTCCGTCATATGAAGGGGAACATAATTATATGTACTGTACATGGTGACGTGTGGTGGGAAAGTCCAAGGCAAAAGTGAAACCAAATCTTTTTTTATCAGGAAGAGAATGAAGACTGACTAATGTGTGGACAGTTCTCAACAAGCCGAGAGAGGAGAGGAGCTCAGAGACAGAGGTAAGGAGGGGGGCTGAGAGGGAGAGAAACCGAGAGAGACGGGGACATAGAGACAGAGAGAGACTGGGACATAGAGACAGAGAGAGACTGGGACATAGAGACAGAGAGAGACTGGGACATAGAGACAGAGAGAGACTGGGACATAGAGACAGAGAGAGACTGGGACATAGAGACAGAGAGAGACTGGGACATAGAGACAGAGAGAGACTGGGACATAGAGACAGAGAGAGACTGGGACATAGAGACAGAGAGAGACTGGGACATAGAGACAGAGAGAGACTGGGACATAGACGGAGAGAGACTGGGACATAGACAGAGAGAGACTGGGACATAGAGACAGAGAGAGACTGGGACATAGAGACAGAGAGAGACTGGGACATAGACGGAGAGAGACTGGGACATAGACGGAGAGAGACTGGGACATAGACGGAGAGAGACTGAGAGAGAGAGACTGAGAGGGAGAGAGAAAGACTGAGAGGGAAACACGAGGACATGAAAGAGAGGGAGAGAAAAATTAGGGATTAAAACACGAGAGAAAGAGGGAGCCTGAAAAAATAGAAACATGAGAGAGAGAGACACACACACAAGAGAAAGAGATAGAGAGAGGGACATGAAAGGGAAACATGAGATAGAGAGAAACGAGAGAGAAACATGAGATAGAGAGACATGAGAGAGAGAGAGAGAGAGAGAGAGAAGCATGAGATAGAGCAACACGAGAGAGAGAAACAGGAGAGAGAGAGAGAGAAACACAACATAGAGAGAGATATATGGGAGAGAGAAATGAGAGAGAATCATAAGATAGAGAGACACGAGAGAGAGAGAATCATGAGATAGAGAGACACGAGAGAGAGAATGATGAGATAGAGAGACACGAGAGAGAGAATCATGAGATTGAGAGACACGAGAGAGAGAATCATGAGATAGAGAGACACGAGAGAGAGAGAGAATCATGATCTAGAGAGACACGAGAGAGAAACATGAGATAGAGAGACACGAGAGAGAGAGAGAGAGAATCATGAGATAGAGAGACACGAGAGAGAAACATGATCTAGAGAGACACGAGAGAGAGAGAGAGAGAATCATGAGATAGAGAGACACGAGAGAGAAACATGAGATAGAGAGACACGAGAGAGAATCATGATCTAGAGAGACACGAGAGAGAGAGAAACATGAGATAGAGAGACACGAGAGAGAATCATGATCTAGAGAGACACGAGAGAGAGAGAATCATGAGCTAGAGAGACACGAGAGAGAGAGAGAGAATCATGAGCTAGAGAGACACGAGAGAGAGAGAATCATGAGGTAGAGAGACACGAGAGAGAGAATCATGAGATAGAGAGACACGAGAGAGAGAGAATCATGAGATAGAGAGACACGAGAGAGAGAGAATCATGAGATAGAGAGACACGAGAGAGAGAGAGAGAGAGAGAGAGAGAGAGAATCATGAGATAGAGAGACACTAGAGAGAGAAAATCATGAGCTAGAGAGACACACGAGAGAGATAAACATAGGAGAGAGAGAATGAGGGGGACTGAGAGAGAGAGAGAAACACAACACAGAGAGAGAGATACATGAGAGAGAGAGAGAGAGAGAGAGCTGAGAGAGAAACGAGGGGCAGAGAGGACTGAGAGAGAGAGAGAGAGAGAGAGAGAGAGAAACAGTAGCAAGAGACCTAGAGAGAGAGACTAGAGAGAGAGAGAGATAGATGGGAAAAAGAGACTGAAAAAGATAGAGGGGAAGAGTGAGAGAGTTATAAGTAACATGAGGGAGAAGCGGGAGCCACAGAGAAAGTGTCATGGGAAAAGGGACAAACAACCAAGAATCTTCAAAAAGTTCATATATCTGATATAAGTATCTCTGGACTTCCTTACTACAGAGTTCCACACAGCGGGCTATCTAGAGGCATGTGACACTGGAATATACCCATATTGTGTACATTTAGTGTACAGTGGATGGTGTACTACCATGAGGATTCCACCTCCGGTCCTGCTGTTCCTGGCACTGGTGCTGATTCCAGACCCCGGTATGTAATTGGCTGATCATAGACTCTGTGTATGGTCATGTATAATTTTTATAGAAATGATTTGTAATACAGATTTTAATAGTGACAATGATACAGTGCAATCATGTTCCCAGAACATAGCACGTGCATATGTGTGTATAATCATTATAAATGTTTATATATATTTATTTTTTGTGTAGAGGGAACCTAAAAAAATTTTTAGTTACTAAAAACTTTCTTTGATGAGTTTGGTGTGGAGCAGTTTTCATTTTGATGTCAAAGTTCAATTTAGTTTTAGTCATAATCTTTTGACTAAAATGCAGTTTTAGTTGCATTGTAGTTATCTGAATCGTTTTAGTTTCAGGTGTATTTTAGTCATTTTAATTGTTTTAGTGTTAGTTGTATTTTAGTCATCTGAATCGTTTTAGTTTTAGTTGTATTTTAGTTATCTGAATTCATAGTTTCATAGTAGGTAAGGTTGAATAAAGACAAAAGCCCATCCAATTTTAAGAATTGTTTTAGTTTTTGTCATGTTTTAGTCGACTAAAGTCGAATGTGTTTAGTTAAATTGTAATGCATTATTTAAGCAGAATTGCCGAACTCATTATATACTTCTGGAATAAAAATCTAACGACATATTATTATTTATGGTATTAAGGTTTGAACATGCATTACAGACACAGATTTAGATGTTGTAATTTATAACGTCTTTATAAATAAAACCAAGTTTCATAAATAAAGCGAAAACTTTGCATATTAAGAAACATAAGTGCATTTTTAAAATATAAGAAAGAAAAAAAAACTGTAAACTCCATTGGCTGTAATCCCATTGAACAAATTACCGGAATATATTACCAACATTAAGTATTAAGAAAAAAAAAATAAGAAAATCCCTTTTCTGTATTTTTTCTTAATTTTTTTCTCTTTCAACAGCTTAGTTAGTAGATGCCCCCTTCTTATTCTTATGTGGTAGTGCAATGTTAATTTTGATGTAAAATTTCGATTTAGTTTAGTTTTGGTCAAAGACTTTGGGGCAGATCCACAAAGATCTGCCCTGGCGCATCGTATATGAGATATGCTACGCCGCCGTACCTTACCTGGCTTTATTTCGAATCCAGGAAGATTTTGCGCCGTAAGTTACGGCGGCGTAGTGTATCTCAAGCGGCGCAACGGCGCGGAATTCAAATCGGCGATTAGGGGGCATGTTTCATTTAAATGAAGCGCGTCCCCTCACCGAATGAACTGCGCATGCGCCGTCCCTAAATTTCCCGCTAAATGACGTCGCAAGGACGTCATTTTTTTTAACATAGACGTGAATTACGTCCATCCCGATTCACGGACGACTTACGCAAAAAAATAAATAAAAATCAAATTAAACGCGGGAACGACGGCCATACTTAACATGGCAAGTCTAACTATACGCGATGAAATACCAGCTTTAACTATACGCCGGAAAAAGCCGACTAGAGACGACGTAAAGGAATGCGCCGGCCGCTCGTAGGTTCGTGGATCGTCGGAAATAGCTAATTTGCATACCCGAAGCGGAAAACAACGTGAACGCCACCCAGCGGACGCCGAAGTATTGCATCTTGGATCCGATGGCGTACGAAGACGTACACCTGTCGGATCTAACCCAGATGCCGTCGTATCTTGTTTTGAGGATTCAAAACAACGATACGACGCTGGAAATTTGAAAGTACGCCGGCGTATCAGTAGATATACCGGTGTACTCGCTCTGTGGATCTGCCCCTTTGACTAGAATTCCATTTTAGTTTTAGTCGTATTCTAGTCACCTGAATTGTTTTAGTTTAAGTGGTATTTTAGTCAATTAAAATAGTGTTACTTTCATCAATGAAATTAACACTGCTGTGAAGGAGTTTGAGTGGCCTTCAACCGATCCCTGACCTCAACCCTACTGAACTACTTTGGGATAAATTGGAAAGCATATTGTGAGCCAGTGTAATCGGCGCCTGGCGCCGTAATGCGTTCCACGCTGGACCGCAACGCGGCGACCACGCGATGATGTCATCGCCCGGTGCCGCGTGCGTTCCAGCCTGGAACGGGGAAGTGCCCAGCACCATTTGCGCTCTATTCGGCACACATGCCTCTCAGCCTTAAATAGAACAGCATGTTATACACACGCTGTTCTATTATTGTCAGCCGTAGCTGGCCCGCTACAAACTACTGGCACCATCGATCCCCATGCTATAGAACATGCCTTGCTTGACTCTGTGGCCATCTAGATAATGCCTTCACTGCATTCATGCTGCCTTTGCTGGGGACATCCTAAAGATACCTTCATTCCAGTGGCGGTTCGTCCATAGAGGGCGCTGGAGTGCTGCCCCCTCTGGCTCTCACCGCCACTGAGTCTAATAACATAGATTCATGCATTGCACGAATCTATGTTATTGTCGCTGCTGCACTGTTCTATTCAGATGGCCAGACATGAGGCCATGAAGTTGACCTCCTTCTTACCTGCAGTTGACTTCGGTCTAATCTGAAGTTGGCCTCCTTCTGACCTGGAGTTGACTTCATTCTAATCTGAAGTTGGCCTCCTTCTGACCTGGAGTTGACTTCGGTCTAATCTGAAGTTGGCCTCCTTCTGACCTGGAGTTGACTTCGGTCTAATCTGAAGTTGGCCTCCTTCTGACTCATAATGGACTTTTGTGTGATCTACAGTTGACCTCCTGATTTACAGTTGACTTCGGTCTAATCTGAAGTTGACCTCTTTCTGACCTATAGTGGACTTTCACGTTATCTACAGTTGACCTCCTTATGACCTGCAGTTGACTTCCATTTAATATGCTTCAAGCAGATATTGCACTCCCGTAGACTTGCATTGGTATGCAAAAACCTTGTTAACCTGTTGAAACAGGTTCTAATGGCTTATGTTTGTTTTTATCACAGTTTATTGTTTACTTTTAGGATTACGGCATCAGGGTATGTGGTTGTACTTTTAGTGATCATCCTGTTTAACCCATATGCTTCCCATATGTTTAGTTTGTAAAAAGTTCTACCAAACCTAGGTACTTCCAGTTTCCTCCCACACTCCAAAGACATGCTGGTAGGTTAATTGGCGTTAGTTATGTGAGTTCGGGACCTTAGATTTTATTCGCTTTGAGGGCGGGGACTGATGTGAATGTACACTATGGCCCAGATTCACAAAGGAGATACGACGGAGTATCTCAGATACTCCGTCGTATCTCTCAGAGTATCTATGCGACTGATTCATAGAATCAGTTACGCATAGATAGCCCTAAGATCCGACAGGTGTAATTGTTTTACACTGTCGGATCTTAGGATGCAATACCGTGGCCGCCGCTGGGGGGAGTTCGCGTCGTAAACCAGCGTCGGGTATGCAAATTAGGAGTTACGGCAATCCACGACGGTTTTTCGCGTTCGCTACGTCGCTGCTAGTCTAGTTTCCTGTCGCAAGGTTAGTCGTCGTTTTTGGTGCCCTAACTTTACACAGCACACGTATGTGCTGTATGAAGTATGGCCATCCTTCCTGCATCGAAATGTAAAAATGTTCCCTTCTTGCGTAAGACGTCCGGGAATACGGAAGTACGCTACGCACGTCGCCGTTCGAAAAAATGACGTCACTTCACGCAAAGCACGGCGGGAAATTCAAAAGGGAGCATGCGCAGTAGGTTCGGCGCCTAATTTAAATGGCACACGCCCCTTTGAATTACACGGGCTTACGCCGGAGGCCGCCGGCGTAGGTTTTCATTGCAAGTGCTTTGTGAATCAGGCACTTGCGATGAAAACTTGCGGCGGTGTAACGTATCTACGATACGTTACGCCACCGCACTTCAACAAGAATCTGGCCCTATATTTGTAAAGCGCAGCATAAATTGACAATGCTATAGAAGCACTTTACTTGGACTTTTTCACTAGTTTGGATATATTGCATCATTGGTATTTTGTACACTTTACATTTTATCTTACCTATATACATAAATATAGAATTACAATTACTGCTGATTTCTACAGTCCCTGGCAGTTGAAAATGCAATAGGATGAATACAAATACCCTAGCTTAATAATTCATGCCAATTCAAACCAACTTCAAAAATCCCTGGTAAATCTAAAATATAAAAATGCACAAATAATATTAATAATACTAACAGAATGTAAGTAAAAAAATTGTGTCTATTTTGCAAAAAAAACTTCTGTATATACCACAGAGGATACCGGGTATTTTTTTTTTAATACTTTATTAATCCAAAAGGGTCATTTAAAAAAGAGTTCACAACTGTCATTATATCCTTTCTTTTGCCATAATGTTTTACATTCATTATCAGTTGTCCAGCAAGGGGTCCAGTCATGATGTGGGGTACCTGTTCTTCATAGTGAAAGGGTCAATGAACATTCTGTGCCCTGCCAAAAAAAAAAAAAAATGCTACAAATGAGCAATGATTTGTATTCTTGTAGACATTTTTGTCGAGTTGTAAATTAGACAATGTTTTTGTGTAGATTGCTGTAGGGTATGTCACTGTGCAATGTAGACAAGGCAGGACTTGTTCAAGTACAATACCACACAGGCAGGTTTTACTTAAAGCGGAGGTTCACCGGTAAAATCCTGTTTTTACCCTTAGATGGATTGCTCATTTAGTCTAGGGGAATCGGCTAGTTGTTTTAAAATCCGAGCATTACTTACCGTTGTAGAGGGCGATCTTCTCCGCTACTTCCGGGTATGGGTCTTCGGGACTGGGCGTTCCTTCTTGATTGACAGTCTTCCGACAGGCTTCCGAAAGGCTTCCGACGGTCGCATCCATCGCGTCACGATTTTCCGAAAGTAGCCGAACGTCGGTGCGCAGGCGCAGTATAGAGCCACGCCAACGTTCGGCTTCTTTCGGGCTACTAGTGACGCGATGGATGCGACTGTCGGAAGCCTTTCGGAAGCCTGTCGGAAGACTGTCAATCAAGAAGGAACGCCCAGTCCCGAAGACCCATACCCGGAAGTGGCGGAGAAGATCGCCCTCTACAACGGTAAGTAATGCTCGGATTTTAAAACAACTAGCCGATTCCCCTAGACTAAATGAGCATCCATCTAAGGGTAAAAGAGCAAAAAACATCATTTATCGGTGAACTCCCGCTTTAAATTGCCAAACAAGGACCACCAAACATATACACTGTGTACAGTATATATATATGACATGTTGCTGCAGCACATTCCTATTCTTTAGCCCCCCCCGTTCTCACTGGTGTGGCTTTAAAATATCGATACTTCAGCGTGATTTCAAAGCCACACATCAGAGCAATTTGCACTGCAGATTTCTTTCTTTTCTTTTTATTTATCTTTATTTTTATCAAGGAAGTATGCAGAATGCACAAAACTCTGTGGGCACGATCCTGCGATGGTTTCCCCCAGCTTGAAGCGGCTCTTCATTGGAGATTGATAGCAGCGCAGCCATTGGCTCCCGCTGCTGTCAATCAAATCAATGACGTGGCACACCGGGGGGCGGGGATGAGTGATGCACTTGGCGGCTATGGCCGCCACTGTATCACACGGGAGCGCGCCCGCATGCTAAACCTCTTGGGAGAGTGCTTCCCAGAAGAAGGTTAGCTCCTGTGGGGAGGAGCTCAGACGGCCCCCGAGCATCCCTATGCAAAACGAACTGCACAGTGGAGGTAAGTACGGTATGTTTGTTGTTTTTATTTATTTTTTAAAAACCTTTACAACCCCTTTAAATGCTTGCTGTACAGTCCGAGTGATTCAGCCATTTATGCCAGTGCCTCCAGAAGGGTGCACGTTTACTGTTTTTAACTGCAAACATCAGCTCATATTGTGTGCTAGTGTTCAGGTATTGAAGAAACCGAGAACGATTAGTAGTTTCAAGGCAGCCGCTATCGTTCTTCTGGCTGCTATGATGCCACGTACGGGGAGAAGGGTTTGTGTTGAGGCCCAAGATTAGTGGTGTAGTAGGAGGAGTGCTGTTGCAGGGTTGCCTTCCACATGGACTGTTAAAACAGAGAATTGAAAGTTGAAGACATAGGGCCAGATTCACATAGAAATACGTTACGCTGCGGCGGCGTAACGTATCCCATTTACGTTACACCGCTGCAAGTTTACAGCGTAAGTGCTTGATTCACAAAGCACTTACCTGTAAACTTGCGGCGGCGTAGCGTAAATCCGCCCGGCGCAAGCCCGCCTAATTCAAATGGGGCGGGGACCATTTAAATTAGGCGCGTTCCCGCGCCGAACGTACTGCGCATGCTCCGTCCCTAAAATTTCCCGACGTGCATTGCGCTAAATGACGTCGCAAGGACGTCATTGGTTTTGACGTTAACGTAAATGGAGTCCAGCGCCATTCGGGACGACTTACGCAAATGACGTGAAATTTTAAAATTGGACGCGGGAACGACGGCCATACTTAACATTGGTTAGTCCACCTAGAGAGCATGCTTAGTTTTACGCGACGTATCTCTACGGAAACTACGTAAATTTAGAGCGACGGGCAGTATATACGGTAGCTAAAAACATACAAGCAACCCACCAAATGATTGAGCTCTGGCGTTTCCAGTGTCAGATCTGTTAATATTTAAAAAAAAAAAAAGGACATTTTAGACAATTGTGCACTTCCAACATTAAGAATACAGTTTGGTGAAGGCCTTTATCTGTTCCAGTACGGCCGTGCCCCTGTGCACAAGGCCAGCTCCATAAAGACACAGTTTCATTAGCTCGGTATAGAGGATCTTGAGTGGCCTACAGTCCCGGCCTCAACCCTACTGAACACCTTTGGGAATAACTGGAACATCAGTTGTGAGCCACGTCTCCTTGTTCCTTATCTTTAGAAGATCTCACAAATGTTCTTTTTGTTGAATGAGCCCAAATTTCCCCAGGCATGCTCCAAAAGTACATGGAAAGCCTTTCAAGAAGAGCAGAGGATGTTTTGGACTTCTCCTGTAATCACTGGGATAGACCTCACCTCTACACTTCTAGTACCTCCCTACTGGTGATGTCTACTGCTGGCAGTGAAGGCAGTAGACATCACCAGTAGGGAGGTACTAGAAGGGTAGAGGAGTGGCGCTCAACTGCAGCGGCAATGCAGAGGCAGAGGAAGTCATGGAGAACAGGGTTCCTCTATGGTTTCTTGAGTCACTGGGGCAGCGATCCTATTGGATGCTGGCCACCTATGTGACTCTAGTGGTGTGGCAGTCTATTTAAGGTCCTGACCTTTGGGTTTGGCGTGCTCTTTACAAATGGGTAGACAACCCTGCTCTGCCGATATACACGTATGTGTGTAATACCGTAATCAGGGCTTTTTTTTCTCAGAAAATAGGTGCAGGAACTCAACCACGACCCTCCTCCCCCCACGCACACACCCTCCAAACCAATTATCCAACCTCCATCAAATGGTGTGGTCAAATTTAATTTATAGTGGAAGGGTCTTAAAGGGGTATTAAATACCAGGAGTGCATTACATACAGAGGTCTGAGTTGGGGGGGGTTTACACACAGAGTGCAGAGTTCAGGTGTGTGCTACGTACATTGTGTAGCGTTAAGGGGTGCTCTGCATACATAGTGCAGAGTTGCAGAGTTCAGGGGTGCACTTCGCCTTCTTCCAAGGCTGCTTACTTCTGCATCCCCCATCTACATCTGGCTTTTACCCCTCTTCAGCTCTGGCCTCTGCATGCAACCACCCTTCCACTGCCCCCATCTTCTCCCTCCCTCCTTAGAAGTTCCATCCTCTTCCACATGTCTTACTTGTGCTGCTGTATTAAGTTGAAGCACCCAGTCGGCTCTAGTACCTCCCCACACACTGTAGGTGGCTCTGCCTCTATCACTTGTAGGGGTTTTGGAGTCTGCACTGCACCCCAGGCACCTTCATCTCCCTTGTCCCCATCCTGCACTCAGTGGGAGCCGCTCAGGAGATCAGATCTGTGGGAGCTGTTGGGAAATAAGCTGTCATTGGTAAAAAGCCTAACTTCTTTTTTTTACAAGTGATAGTGGTGACTGGTGAGAAGGGAACAATAAACCTGAGGCAGAGGTGGTGGAACTGAGTTCCACCAAGTTCCAGCTGAAAAAAAAGCCCTGACCGTAATACAATAGGCTGTGCACACCAATGTATGTATATATATATTTTGTGCACCAGCTTGACATGTATATCTAGGAAATATTTTAAAAAGTCTAGTTCCTCTTTAAAACATGGGCAGAAATCAACAGAAGCACAGACTTCGGGAACATTGCCATGTGAATGCAACCTTCGAGATCCAGCCAGTCCTAGCAACCAGTGATGTCATCTCTAGTCTAGTTTTTCATTGGTTTTTATATATAACTCTGATTCATACCTGTCTGTACAGAAATTGGGGCAGCTGCTTATAGTCTAGCAAACATCACATTTCGTTGTTTTAATAATGCATGAGTTCTGATCTGCTTTTATATCACGCTACTTGACATGAGCTTGTAAGCAGCAAGAATAATCATTAACTCTAGGCACAATAATTAAATCGATATACAAGAGCTATTTTCATAGTTTCATAGTAGGTAAGGTTGGATAAAACCTGTGTAGTTGTATGTGTGTCAATGTTGATGATCATTCCCATATCCCTGTATGTTGTGTTCACTAAGATGCATGTCCAAGAATCTTTTAACAAAAAATCCGTACTCTCCGCTGACATCACCAATTGTGGAAGAGAATTCCGCATCCTTACCGCCCTAATGCCCCATACACACTATCGGAATTTCAGATGGAAAAAGTCAGACAGACTTTTTCCCATCGGAAATTCCAACCGTGTGTATGCCCCATTGGATTATCTCCATCGGAAATTCAGAGGAATTCCGTTGGTGTTTAGATAGAGAACATGTTCTCTTTTACTCCGATGGAATTCCGTCGGAATTCCGATGTGATTTTGGTCGGACAAAGGTCCGACCGTGTGTACAGGGCTTTACAGTGAAAAATCCCTTAAGGTTGAACTGCTTCTACTCCAACCTCATTGTGTGGCCCCGTGTCTTCCTACACTCCCTGAGACTGAATAGGTTTGAACACCATTGAGGTATTTGTATACCACTATCATATCTCCTCTCAAGCGTCTCTTCTCCAGGGAGAACAAATTGAGTGCTTGTGGTCGTTCCCCATAATTGAGGTCCTCCAATCCGCCTACTAATTTAGTTGCCGCTCTCTGTACTCTCTCCAGCTCCACCACATCCCTCATGAGCACTGGCAACCAGAACAGGATGGAATACTCATGTGGCTGAACCAGAGATTTATAAAGTGGAAGGATTCTCGTTTTTTTTCTCTAGAGTATATCCCTTTTTTATACAACCTAATATTCTGCCGGATTTGCTTGCTGCAGCTTGATATTCAGTCTGTCTTTTACCAGGACCCCCAGTTCTTTCTCCATCCTTGCTTACCCCAGAGGTTCTCCCCCTAGTGAGTAGTTTGCGTTTATAGGGCCAGATTCAGGTAGGGAGCGCGTAACTCTGTGCGGGCGTAGCGTATCCTATTTACGATACGCCTCCGCAACTTTGACAGGCAAGTGCATTATTCACAAAGCACTTGCTCTGTAAGTTGCGGCGGCGTAGCGTAAATTGGCCGGCGTAAGCCCGCCTAATTCAAATGTGTAAGATGTGGGCGTGTTTTATGTAAAATGACGCTTTTTACGAACAGCGCATGCGCCGTCCGTGAAAGTATCCCTCCCAGTGCGCATGCTCCAAATTAACCCGCAAAAAGCCAATGCTTTCGACGTGAACGTAAATTACGCACAGCCCTATTCGCGAACAACGTTATCGACGGAAAAATCGACGCTGGCCCGACGTCCATACTTAACATTGGCTGCGCCTCATATAGCAGGGGTAACTTTACGCCGGAAAAAGCCTAACGTAAACGACGTATCTGTACTGCGACGGCCGGGCGTACTTTCGTGAATAGGCGTATCTAGCTGATTTACATATTCTAGGCGTAAATCAGCATACATGCCCCTATCGGCCAGCGTAAATATGCAGTCAAGATACAACGGTGAAGGAGACTTACGCCAGTCGTATCTTAGCAACATTTAAGCGTATCTCAGTTTGAGCATACGCTTAAAGTTTCGACGGCGCGGATTTGGACTTACGACGGTGTATCTACTGATACGCCCGTCGTAAGTCTTTCTGAATCCGGGCCATATTCTTTTCATTTTTCAACATTAAACCTAATTTGCCATGTAGTTGTCCACCCCATTATTTTATTTAGCTCTTTTTTGTAAAGCTTCCACATTTGGCTGGAAAGTTATTGCCCTGCTAATTTTTGTGTTGTCTGCAAAAACTGAGATTAAATAAAAAAAGGATTTCCAAAAGACTTGGAAAAACACTGCGCTAAACTGAGTGGGGAAAAAAGTAAATGCTGCCAGTACCAAAAATTGTAGATACAAATTTAAAGAAAGTGTTTAAAAAATGAAATACAGCGCATAAACAAATAATTGAGTGAAGAAATTGATAATGACACCAACAAAAATATTAAATTAATAAGATAATTAGTTAATATCCAAAATAACCCCAATGAGAGGTTGTGTAGATTATGGAAATACAGAAATAGCATGTGAATACCAAAACTTTAAAAATGAAAATGATTACTGATAAGTAAGTGATTCATAAAAATCCAAAAAGTAAATTGCTTAGTGAATAAATACGTGATCCTAATAATACAATGGCGCAGGCCACATCCTACGCGTTTCGTCACAAGCGGACGTCGTCTGGGATTGGCGAACAGCGGGTAAGGAGACTACATCTCTAAATCACTCGGGTGCCTATCTGGTGGAAGGAAGTGTATTCTTTGATGTCACTCTATCTCTGAGAAAGAAGACCCTGGATTCATACATCCACATTTGGGATCTTGTTTTTTGGACTCTTTTCACCTACACACATCCCATTGTATTATTAGGATCACGTATTTATTCACTAAGCAATTTACTTTTTGGATTTTTATGAATCACTTATCAGTAATCTTTTTCATTTTTAAAGTTTTGGTATTCACATACTATTTCTGTATTTCCATAATCTACACAACCTCTCATTGAGGTTATTTTGGATATTAACTAATTATCTTATTAATTTAATATTTTTTTGGTGTCATTATCAATTTTTTCACTCAATTATTTGTTTATGCAATGTACTTCATATTTTAAACAAAAACTGAGATTGATCGATTTATGAAGAAATTTAACATAATTGGTCCCAGTACAGAACCTTGGGGTACCCCACTCACCACTCCTGAGTACACGTTATTTATCACCACCCTTTGGACGCGCCCCCTGTAACCAGTTTTCTATCCATGAAAAAACTTGATGGTCTATGTCTACAGACCTCGGTTTGTTGATTAAGCGTTTGTGGGGAACTGTATCGAATGCTTTTTCAAAATCCAGATACACAACATCCATAGCTTCCCCTATCTAGATGTCAGCTCACTTCAACAGATTGGTCTGGCAGGAACGACCCTTCGTAAACCCATGATGATTTCTGCTGATAATGCTGTTTTCATCAGCATATTATTGGATATCGTCCCTTATCATCCCCTCCAACAGTTTACATACTATTGATGTTAGGCTGACTGGTCTGTAGTTTCCCAGGAATATGTCTCTGCCCATTTTTGAATATTGGTACCAAGTGGGCTTTTCTCCAATCAGCTGGTATCATTCCTGTCAATAGGGTAGCACAGTGGTGTAGTGGTTAGCACTTTCACCTAGCAGCAAAAGGGTGGCTGGTTCAAATCCCGACCACGACACCATGTGCCTGGAGTTTGCATGTTCTCCCTGTGTCTGCGTGGGTTTCCTCCAGGTACTCCGGTTTCCTCTCACACTCCAAAGACATGCTGGTAGGTTAATTGGATCCTGTCCAAATTGGCCCTGTATATATGTGTGTATGACTCTGTGTCCTAAGAGTGTCGAGATCCTACAGGGTAAATGACCACACCAGCCAGGAAGACACTGGCTGCAAAAAGCGCATAGAGGCGATTCAGTTTGCATGTGTAGCACTATACAAGTCACTCATTCATTCATATGCTGGCCATAAAGATTAGGAACAATGGTCTGGCTATAACCTGACTGAGTTCTTTGAGGACTCTCGGATGTAAGCCATCCTGTCCTGGTGATTTATTTGTGTTTTTCTAGTCTTTTCAGGACAATGGCTTCTGTTAGCCACAAGGGTACATCCTGCAATGCCATACTAACAATGCAGTCATGGTCGGTTTACCCCTCCTTTTCCTGTGTAAAAAAGTAGAAAGCATTTAGTATAGTTGTCTTCTCTGTGTCATCTGTAACCATCCTCCCTTCATCATCTTTTATGTGGGCAATGTGCTCTGACCTCGCTTTTTTTACTGTTAATATATAAAAAAAAATTCTGCTGTGTTATTCATAATCTTTTTTAGCCTCCCTGATTGGGTCCTTATACTTTGTATTGTATTCCTTGTAGTGTTGAAGTGCTGACGATGACCCATCCCCTTTATATTTTCTAAAGGTCATATTTTTGTCTTTAATAAGACTTTTTACAGTTTAGCCACCCAGGTTTAACCTTTGCTCTTCTATATTTATTGCCATTGGAATGCACTGTGTGATATCTTTGTTTACTATGGCCCGGATTCACAAAGCACTTACGCCGACGTATCTATAGATACGCAGCGTAAGTGCAAAGATGCGCCGTCGTATCTGTGCGCCGGACTCAGAAACCAAGATACGCCTAAAAATAGGCTTCTTCCGACCGACGTAACTTGCCTACGCCGGCGTATCGTGGGCGCATATTTACGCTGGACGCCCCATTGATTTTCGATTCAAATATGCAAATGAGGGAAATACGGCGATTCACGAACGTACTTGCGGCCGGCGCATCATATACGCGGTTTGCGTAAGTCGTACGTCCGGTGTAAAGTTATGCAACCAATGCAAAGGTATGGACCTGGGAACACAGCCGTCGTATTTTACGTCGTTTACGTAGTACGTGAATATGGCTAGGCGTAGGTTACGTTAACGTCGTAGGCAGCGATTCGACGTATCTTAAGCAGTTGTTTCGACGTGATTCTGAGCATGCGCACTGGGAGGCATCCACGGGACGGCGCATGCACCGTAGGTTTTAAGTACTTGTATGGCGCTCGGCCCATCATTTGCATGGGGTCACGCCTCATTAGCATGGCTCACGCCCACTTCCACCTACGCTGGCTTATGCAGAGGAAACCCAGCGCAGTTTGGGAGGCGAGTGGAGGCAAGTGCTTTGTGAATACTGTGCTTGCCTCTCTGCGCTGCGTCGGCATAGCGTATATTCGATACGCTGCACCGGCATTAATATGCGCCGATGTATGTGAATTCGGGCCTATGTGTTCAGTGTTTCTAGGATTTGGTCCCAATTTATGTCTTGTGTTGAGTGCAGTTCAGAAAAGTTTGCTTGTTTGAAATTTAGTGTTTTTGTACTGCCTTTTTGCCTCCTTTTCCTATGGATTATGCTAAATGTGATCATCCTGTGATCCTGCCAAAGGATATGCATTTCTGTCCACCCTGTCTTGAGATTTACAAAGCTCTGTTGCATAGCACCTCCCCCTGTCTTGCAGGGCAGGAAATCTGATCCGTGTTAACCCTAATTCATTTTTTTCATCCCTTATCGGCTCCTTAACCTAGCTTTATTTTTATTTTTCTACTGTTTATATGTAAACTTAAACTTAAAAAAATTGCATTTGTTTGTTTGGGAACACTTAGGTAGATTCACAAAGAGTTAGGCCGGCTTATTAGTAGATAAGCCGACCTAACTCTGAATCTACGCCGCCGTATGTTTAAGCGTATGCTCAAACAGAGATACGCTTAAACATATCTAAGATAGGCCGGCTTGCGCCGTTCTATCTTAGATTGCAATGTTTCTGTTGGCCGCTAGATGGCGCTTCCATTGCGGCCGGCGTAGATTATGTAAATGAGGGGATACGCCGATTCACGAACGAACGCAAACGTACGCCAGGCCTACGCCGTCGAATTACGTTGTTTCCGTAAGGGATAGGCCGCCTAAAGTTAGAGCTATGCTCTAGTGGACTAGTAATGTTAAAGTATGGCCGCCGTTCCCGCCGCAAGGTTCGAATTTTTTACGTAGTTTGCGCAGGTCCTCCGCGAATCGGGAGTTACGTCGTTTACGTCCACGTCGAAATCAATAGGCCCGTACGGCGTACTTAGTCACAATGCGGCCTGGGAAATGTAGTCGCCCGGCGCATGCGCAGTGTAAAAAAAACGTCAAAAAACTTGAGGTCAAGCCTCATTTCCATACAACACGCCCCCCTCCAAGTCATTTGAATTAGGCGCCCTTACACCCGCCGCGTTTTAGGCTACGCCGCTGTAGATTAGCAGGTAAGTAGATTGAAAATCACTACTAGCCTAACTAATTTACGGCGGTGTAGCCTAAACAGGCTAGGCTAGGCCGTCCTAACGTTAGGCCAATGTATGTGAATCTACCTAACTGTATTTAAACTGCTTTGTGCCAGAAACATCATTTCATAAAAGGGACAAATCACAGAATAAAATGTAATTTTGGATTAGTTATAAAATACTGTAGTTCAATAAGGAACGGATATTTGTTATTACTATGTTCAGGGCCAATCCTAGGGTCACAGGCGCCTGGGTGCAGAAATATTTCTGGCACCCCCACATGGGCGTTGTCCTTTTACTAACTCCTCCCCTTTACAAATGTTTTTATGGCAATGACTCAACCACAGAGGTGCTCCCCCACAAAGTCTTCATTACCCTGGGATCCTTACATGATCTCCTAACAATAAACATAATACAGGAAGAGAAGCAGAGAACTTTATTGGGACCTGGAGGGGGGTCTCTCTGATGGACACAGAGAGGGATTCTGTTAGAGAGCCTGTTAGATGTTTGGCGCCCCCACCTCTGCAGGCGCCTGGGTGCAATGCACCCTGTGCACCCTGCCTAGGATCGGCCCTGACTATGTTAAAGAAAATAAAGGTTGCTTCTGTTTCCTCATGCCCGTTATGACCAAGTTATGATAATCCAACCTGATCCTTCATCTGCCTATTGGGAATGTAATGCTGTGTCCACACTGTACAGATCATGTCTGCTTCCTAAAGCACTGGCCAAAATGTGCTACTTGGGTGGCCCTGTCGCCCGTCATCTTTCAATTAGAAAAATTGAAGGAGAAAGGTGAAAGGTTATTGGCTGAACAGCAACTGCATCCAATCATGTTGATGTATTCTGACAGGTGCCTGCTAGGGCTGTCAGCGTACAATAGCCATGGCGGGAGATTCTGCCATCACTGCTGTATAATGTGGATGGAGGAATTCGTTAGACTATTGCAGGCTGAACAAATATAATTTATTTGTTTTTATACCCTACATATGTCTGCCTAACATAATAACCGTTGTGTATTCATCCAATAAGGGCGTTTTCACAAGCAATATGCAGGTTAACACAACTTTACGTGTTGAAGCTCGGTGGGTTAGGAATCCCGTTCCGTTTACATGGACTGTCAATGCGTCTCAGAGGACAAAACTAAATAGGCCCTGAACTATTTTTATTCTCTTTTTCGTCTGTATACTGTGCTGCACAGGGCTTTTTTTCTCAGACAATAGGTGCAGGAACTCCCCTTTCCCGAGTCACTTGTTTTCTCCGCCCCTACCCACCTCCGAGCAACGTCCCTTGGTTCCATCTCCTACCCACCTCCCAGTACTGCCCCTTTTAGACAATACAGAACCAAGTATTTTGTTGTGCTAAGTAATTTGTATGGAATTTGGTTTCCCCTTCAGCCAGCAACAATAGATCCTCCTAACTATGTACCACCCACAGCAAAATCCCCCCCCCCCCCCCAGCAACAATAGACTCCCGGCAGCATCAACAGATCTCCGCACAGCCAGCATTAATAGACTCTCTGGCAGCCATCAACCATAGACCCCTCCCCCAACAATAGATCTCCTTCAGCAACAACTGACCCCCCCAGCAACAATAGGTCCCCCACCAGCAACACTAGACCTCCTCAGCAACACTAGACCCCCCTGCAAAAATAGATCCCCTCCAGCTAGAATAGATCCGCCAGCAGTGAGCATCAATACCCTGCAGCACATCCCAGCACCCCTTGACATTACATACAGTCAGTCCAGAAGGTGCCAGAACTGCGTTCCCCCCCGTTCCCCTGTTCCTGCTGAAAAAAAGCCCTGGTGCTGTACCTTCTCACTGCCGCATTTTGTACACTGCACTGTACACTGCGTATTCCACACCACTTCCTCCTATAAACTGTACATTCCCTATTCCACATCTCCCCATTCTGTACACTGCGCTGTACATTCCCTATTCCACACCCCCTCATTATGTACACTGCGCTGTACATTCCCTATTCCACACCCCCTCATTATGTACACTGCGCTGTACATTCCCTATTCCACACCCCCTTATTCTGTACACTGCACTGTACATTCCCTTTCCAACACTCCCTCTATTTGTTTACGGCACTGTACATTCCCTATTCCTTTCCAACCGATTCTGTACACTGTACTGTACATTCCCTATTCCATACCACCTCCTTTTGTACACTGCACTGTACATTCCCTATTCCACACCTCCTTCTGTACTGGGAAATAACATTTGTATCTGTACAAAACAAATAGCAAGACTCTGACACATCCAGTTACTGGATTACTAATTAACAGAATAGGTCTGACTTGTCTATTTAGGAATGTGAATTTGTGTTATCAAGTTATTTTATTATTTAAGGGTATTTTCGCTTCTACCGAAAAGGTGACATTCTCCTACAGCCAGGGAGCAACGTCCACCACTCTGTCCAAACCCCAAAAGAAATGCGTCCTGAAGACACAACATAAAGTGTGATGGGATCTCTCCAAAGTGAGTGGCCGGACCCTCTCAGATGGTGGTCACTGGAATGGGTGTCCCCATTAAATGTTTCCCCCCTCACTTCCTATTTTGGTGACAACTGTAAGATATTGGGGTTCCCATAAATTATTGTCCCAGTGACTGTGGTCACCAGGACAAATATAGAGGGACAACAATAAAATCCAGACAGAGATTCTAACCCCCTTTCCATGACATTTGCCCCCTAAAAATAGTTTAGCTAGATTCAGGTAGAGTTAGGTCGGCGTATCAGTAGATACGCCGACCTAACTCAGAATCTGCGCCGACTTATGTTTAAGTGTATTCTCAAACAGAGATACGCTTAAACATATCTAAGATACGACGGCTTGCGCCGTCCTATCTTAGATTGCAATATTTAGGCTGGCCGCTAGGTGGCGCTTCCATTGCGGTCGGCATAGAATATGTAAATCACTAGATACGCCTATTCACGAATGTACGCCCGGCCGCCGCAGTACATTTACGCCGTTTACGTAACGCATTAGCAGGCCTGAAGTTATTCCATCAAATAGATAGTAATGTTAAAGTATGGCCGCCGTTCCCGCTTCGAAATGCGAAATTTTTACGTCGTTTGCGTAAGTCGTCCGCGAAAATGGATTTACGTTGTTTACGTCCACGTCAAAATCAATAGGCCTCAATAGGACTTAGCCGCAATGCACACTGGGAAATGTAGGCACCTGGCCCATGCGCAGTTAAAAAAAGCGTCAATCACGTTGGGTCAAGCCTTATTATCATAAAACACGCCCCCCTCAGACAAATTTGAATTAGGCGCCCTTACGCCCGCCTGCTTTAGGCTACGCCGCCGTAACTTAGCAAGCAAATACTTTGAGAATCAAGTACTTGCCTCGCTAACTTACGGCGGCGTAGCCTAAACACGCTAAGCTGCGCCGCCGCAAAGTTAAGGCAATCTTGCTGAATCTAGCTACGTTGTGTCTACTGATGCACTTTAACCTGTTCCTGCTGTGGCTGCTGGGCAGTTGGGCTTTAACACTGAGCGGACACATATATGGGAAGGTTGGGGAAAGAGGAAGGATAGCAATGGACCTGTAGGTTTATTTTTCTGGTTATGTTATCTTAAGGTATTAATGTTGGTGTAAATGATTCCGGGCAAGCGGCTTCTACACCCCAGAGGATCTCCAGCCTCCTTGGCTTATAGAGTAATGTAAGAAAGGGTTGAAATGTAGGCGCCACACCACTGCTAAGAGGTTCAGATACAACTTTATTCCATTAAAGGTCAGGGGTACAATGCAAGAAATGTCCAACGTGTTTCGTGCCCCCTTCATCAGGGCTTGACTGCCAACCAAGTGAACAAACCAGAAGTGACAATGGTATTTATTCCAGTGTGAGTTGAAAGCACAGGTGTTTGGGAGCCTCCGATCATGTGACCACTGTGACAGCCAAAAAAAAGATCTGTCTGCACCTCTTGCCATTTTGATCCTCTTACATAGTTACATAGTAGGTGAGGTTGAAAAAAAGACACAAGACCATCAAGTCCAACCTATGTGTGTGATTATATGTCAGTATTACATTGTATATCCCTGTATGTTGTGGTAGTTCAGGTGCATATCTAATAGTTTCTTGAAACCATCGATGCCCCCCGCTGAGACCAACGCCTGTGGAAGGGAATTCCACATCCTTGCCGCTCTTACAGTAAAGAACCCTCTACGTAGTTTAAGGTTAAACCTCTTTTCTTCTAATTTTAATGAGTGGCCACGTGTCTTGTCAAACTCCCTTCTGGGAGGGATGCTGGGAGGGATGCTGGGAGGGATGCTGGGAGGGATGCTGGGGGGGATGCTGGGGGGGGGATGCTGGGGGGGATGCTGGGAGGGATGCTGGGGGGGATGCTGGGAGGGATGCTGGGGGGGATGCTGGGAGGGATGCTGGGGGGATGCTGGGGGGGATGCTGGGAGGGATGCTGGGAGTGATGCTGGGAGGGATGCTGGGGGGGATGCTGGGAGGGATGCTGGGAGGGATGCTGGGGGGCATGCTGGGGGGGATGCTGGGGGGCATGCTGGGGGGGGATGCTGGGGGGGATGCTGGAGGGATGCTGGGGGGGTGCTGGGAGTGATGCTGGGGGGGATGCTGGGCGGGATGCTGGGGGGGATGCTGGGAGGGATGCTGGGAGGGATGCTGGGGGGCATGCTGGGAGGGATGCTGGGGGGGGATGCTGGGAGTGATGCTGGGAGGGATGCTGGGAGGGATGCTGGGGGGCATGCTGGGGGGGGATGCTGGGAGGGATGCTGGGGGGGATGCTGGGGGGGATGCTGGGAGGGATGCTGGGGGGGATGCTGGGAGGGATGCTGGGGGGGATGCTGGGAGGGATGCTGGGGGGGATGCTGGGAGGGATGCTGGGAGGGATGCTGGGGGGGGTGCTGGGAGGAATGCTGGGAGTGATGCTGGGAGGGATGCTGGGGGGGATGCTGGGAGGGATGCTGGGGGTAGGGGGGTATTGGGTGGCAGTGGCGGCACCAAGAGGTTGAAACCTAAAACATAAAAATATGAGGAGGATGAAGCCGAGAACTCGGTGCCCTTTGAAGTAGAAATGTTAATTTCAGGGGCTTTCCGGTAAAGTTCTCATCTCTTGGTCTGGTGGTTCTTACATCATGTGAAGATCTGACTAAATGTGAAAGAGGAACAAGCGGGGGTCAGATCTGTCTGTCCCGTCTAGAGAGGAATCATTGTTCCTCCGTAAAATTATAATTGTAACCAGCACAACATTGGAATGGTCAGAAGACGAGGTTTTGGAGTAGAACATGTGCAGAGGCGTTGGGGCCCCAACCCAGAGCAGCTCCATGGAATTTACACTAAGAAGGGATTACAGGGGTCAGCGGCTTTGTCCTCCCGCAGGAGCATTGTGTGTGTCTGCTTCCGTTCCACGGCAATCCGTCACATTGTTTATGCCGATCTGTCAGTTGAGCAGATTCATATGTGCGACAGTTGCATGTCCGAGGGCCCAGCAAACCACTCAATGCGCTGTCTTTTCTTGGCTGAGATGCAGTGGCGGCTGGTGCTCCAAATTTTTTGGGGGGCGCAAACAAAAAAAAAAAAAAAAAACAATTGCAGCCTCACAGTGCCCATCATACACAGCTACTGTGCCCATCAATTGCAGTCACTGTGCCCATCAAAGGCAGCCACTGTGCCCATCATACACAGCTACTGTGCCCATCAATTGCAGCCACTGTGCCATCAATTGTCGCCACTGTGCCATGCCATCAAACGCAGCCACTATGCCAATCAACTGTCACCACTGTGCCATGCCATTACACGCAGCCACTGTGCTATCAGTTGTCACCACTGTGCCCATCAATTGTCACCACTGTGCCCATCAATTGTTGTCACCACTGTGCCATGCTAAACACAGCCACTGTGCCATGCCATCAAACGTTACCACTGTGCCCATCAATTGTTGTCACCACTGTGCCCATCAATTGTTGTCACCACTGTGCCCATCAATTGTTGTCACCACTATGCCCATCAATTGTTGTCACCACTGTGCCCATCAATTGTTGTCACCACTGTGCCCATCAATTCTACTCGCCACTGTGCCCATCAATTGTTGTCACCACTGTGCCCATCAATTGTTGTCACCACTGTGCCCATCAATTGTTGTCACCATTGTGCCCATGAATTTTTGTCACCACTGTGCCCATCAATTGTTGTCACCACTGTGCCCATCAATTGTTGTCACCATTGTGCCCGTTGGCTCTGATAGGCACTTCGGTACAGCCAACCAGCTGCCGTTCTTCAGATGGCCGGACATGAGCCCCGACCATCTGAATAGAACAGCTGCGATAATAACATAGATTTGTGCAATGCATGAATCTATGTTTTTAGACTCAGTGGCGGTGAGAGCCAGAGGGGGCAGCGCTCCAGCGCCCTCTATGGACGAACCGCCACTGCGAGATGGTTGCTTTCAGGACGCTGCGTCTCCCCTTTGGGCTGGTTCACAACAACGTTGGTCTCTCAAGAGCAGGGCCGGTGATCTGCCGTGCTGGTTCCAGGTATCACGGAAGTTCCAGCGCATGCGCGAACTGATGCGCTGAGATGGTTCCAGCTATCGGGAAAGTTCCTTCAAGGACTGCGCAGGTGCAAACTTGCTGACGGAAATCCCCGAACGGCGGCCGGCATCCAGGGCGACGTGGACTTAGAGGAAAGTGGCCAGTCGGCCTCACGTCCTCGCTGCGCTCGGACGGCTCGCTTCGCTCGCTCGGCCTCCTGGCTCTTTTTTTAACATCCTCCAATCCACGGGGATGTTAAAGAATGAGCCTGGATGCCGGGCGAGGTTCAGAGATTTCCGTCGGGAAGTTTGCGCCTGCGCAGTCAGTGAAGGAACTTCCCCCATAGGGGAACATTGAGGACAAGTCACCGGGACAAGATCATCTAGAGCCCATGCCAAATTGCGCACCCCCCCCCAGGACAAATCCCATCCCCCACAAATTTGTCCTCAGTGCAAATCTCCCCAATTATCCATAGTATCACAAATCCTCTCCCCCCAAAAAAAAATATTTCTCCTCTACCATATTAGTTTTATAGCACAAACCCCCCAAATCCCCCCCCCCCCCCCCTAGCACAGATCCTGTTCACCCATCTCCCTTCCCAGCACAAATCCCATCCCCCACAAATTTCTCCTCTTAGTACAAATCTCCCCAATTATCCCTACTAGCACAAATCCCCTCCCCCCCCCAAAAAAAAATATTTCCTCTCTACTATATTCTTTTTTTATGGCACAAACCCCCCAAATCCTCCTTCCTAGCACAAATCCCCTCCCCCACAAATTTTCCCTTCTAGTACAAATACCCCCCAATTATCCCTACTAGCACAAATCCCACCCCCCATGTATTCAGAAAGCAAGATACGCCAAAATTAGGCTAAGATCCGACTGGC
Source organism: Rana temporaria (assembly GCF_905171775.1). Lineage (NCBI taxonomy): Eukaryota > Metazoa > Chordata > Amphibia > Anura > Ranidae > Rana > Rana temporaria. The sequence continues at coordinate 453,193,540 of NC_053491.1, forward strand.
GTAAGTCTCTTACACCGTCGTATCTTAGGGTGCATATTTACGATGGCCGCTAGGTGGCGCTCCCGTAGTTTTCGGCGTAGAATATGCAAATGACCTAGATACGCCGATTCACAAACGTACGTGCGCCCGGCGGATTTTTTTTACGTCGTTTACGTTAGGCTTTTTCGGCATAAGGTTGCTCCTGCTATTATGAGGCGTACGCAATGTTAAGTATGGACGTCGTTCCCGCGTCGAGTTTTGAATTTTTTTACGTCGTTTGCGTAAGTCGTTCGCGAATAGGGCTGTACGTAAGTTACGTTCACCTCGAAAGCAATGGCGATTTGCGGCGGAATTTCGAGCATGCGCACTGGGATTCTTTCACGAACGGCGCATTCTCCATTCGTAAAAAAAACGTAAAATACGCGGGGTCACCATTAATTTAAATAAAACACGCCCACATCATCCCCATTTGAATTAGGCGGGCTTACGCCGGCCTAACATACGTTGCGCCGCCGTAACTTAGGGCGCAAGTTCTTTATGAATACGGAACTTGCGCCCTAATTTACGGCGGCGTAATGTATCGGAGATACGTTACGCCCGCACTAAATTACGCAGGACTTTCTGATTCTAGCCCCATGTTTGTTATTTTACAACAAAAATAACATTTCCTTTGCCCTGGTTCACACTGGGTACGATTTGGTACGATTTGGAACGATTTGAGATGCGATTTGACATGTCAAATCGCATCTCAAATCGGCGGCATCTCAAATCGCCGGCAATTGTCGGCAATGGCACTGTCCTAATCAGTGCGACGCCGCATCTGCGATTTCAAAAAGTAGTTCCTGTACTACTTTTTGCGATTTCGGGCCGCGATTTACATTAAATTGCGGCCGAAATCGCGGCAAAATCGCGGCAAAATCACGGCATTTTACCGCGATTTTGAATTCGCAGCAGTGTGAACCTAGGCTCAACCCTGCACAGATGTCTCTTAAATTGCGGCCGAAATCGCGGCAAAATCGCAGCCGCGAAAAATTTAAAAAAGTCCTCCTAGCCCATAAGAACAGGATGTTATGGCCCGGATTCAGGTAGATTTGCCCCTTTCTTGCGGAGGGCGCAGGGCAACGTTTACTGCGCTATCGGCGATTCACGGAGCAGTAGCTCCGTAAATTGCGTGTGTGCTGTGTAAACTTGCCCTGCGTAAGGGCGCCTAATGTAAATGATCCTGTAGGGGGCGGGAATCATTTAAATTAGGCGCGCTCCCACGCCGAGCGTAGATCGCATGCTCCGTCGGGAAACTTTCCCGACGTGCATTGCGGCAAATGACGTCGCAAGGACGTCATTTGCTTCAAAGTGAACGTGAATGGCGTCCAGCGCCATTCACGAATCACTTACGTAAAATTCGAATGTCGCGACGCGGAAACGACGGGTATACTTTAGCATTGGCTGCCCCTGCTATTAGAAGGGGCAGCCTTACGCTAAACACGCCGTACGGAAACTACGTAAATTGCGTACGCAGGGCTCGCGTAACATTGTGAATCGGTGTTAGTATGCAATTTGCATACTATACGCTGAGCACAATGGGAGCGCCCCCTAGCGGCCATCGCAAGAATGCAGCCTAAAATATGCGTGGCATAAGAGCCTTATGCCACGCAGATTTTAGGCTGCAGTCGGCGTTACGATGTTCCTGAATCAGGAGCATTCGTAACGCCGGAGCAAGTAAGCAATTGCGCCGTGTAACCTATGGTTACACAGGCGCAATTGCTTCTTGAATCTGGGCCATATCTCCAGATCAGAAGCAGGTTAGAATCTGGAAAAAGCTTTTCTTAATATTTCTCCAATATATAAAAAGTTTATTTTTTTCAATAAGCTTGGCTCCCTCTTGTAGGACACATTTTATTGCAGCAATCATCTGGATGTAATTAGAGGTTTGGCAATAATCGCGCCCTATATTGGCCATTCAAAACAACTTAGTTAACCCCGAAGGGAGAACGTTTTGAAGACAATCGCTCAAAGAGCTTCAGAAGTCGTGCAAACAGCTGTGTCTGTAATAAGATAAACACGTCCAGGAGCGAAGAACTACCCTGAGACGCGATTCATCGCTAACCCCTTCATGACCATCGTAAAACAAACCCCAACGCCTGAACACAGTGGGCCAGATTCTGAATGGACTTTCGACGGCGCAGCGCCATGTACGCCGTCGTAAATCCTAATCCGACCAGTCGTATCTATGCGCCTGATTCTTAGAATCAGTTACGCATAGATATCCATTAGATCCGACAGGCGTAAGTCTCTAACGCCGTCGGATCTTAACTGCATTTTTTTTTTGCCCGCTAGGTGGCGCTTCCGTCAATTTCCGCGTCGCGTATGCAAATTAGCTAGATACGCGAATTCCCGAACATACGCGCGTCCGACGCAGTAAAGTTACGACGTTTACGTTAGGCTTTTCCCGGTGTATAGTTGCCCCGGGTATATGAGGCGCAGCCAATGTTAAGTATGGCCGTCGTTCCCGCGTCGAAATTTGAAAAAGTTACGTCGTTTGCGTAAGTCGTCCGTGAATGGGGCTGGAAGTCATTTACGTTCACGTCGAAACCAATGACGTCCTTGCGGCGTAATTTGGAGCAATGCACACTGGAAAATTCCACAGACGGCGCATGCGCCGTTCCGCAAAAACCTCAATCACGTCGGGTCACAGTAGCTTTACATAAAACACGCCCCCCTGATCCAAATTTGAATTAGGCGGGCTTACGCCGGCCGATTTACGCTACGCCGCCGCAACTTACGGAGCAAGTGCTTTGAGAATACAGCACTTGCCCGTGTAAGTTGCGGCGGCGTAACGTAAATCGGATACGTTACGCCGCCGCAAAGATACGCCATTCTACGAGAATCTGCGCCAATGTTCTTTGTGTATCCAGGTGGATTATACTGCATTTTTTTTCCCAGGACAAAATGGAATTTCATTTGGTGGAAAACGGGAAAATCTCCTGATTTTTATTTATTTTTTATTATCAAAGGAAATCTTTATCATAAGGCGTAATGTACGCGGCAGCTTGAAAATGCTCAGTACGGGTTATTTTGTTTACTGAGCTACAATAAAGCCCAATCATTGTACTGTGCCTGTGCACAGAGGCGTGTAAAGAAGCGCTGTGTATTCTTCAATAAAAAAAATAGAAAAATCTGCATTTTTGGTCAGTAAATTACAGTAAAACCGAGCAGAATTTGTTCCAGCAGTGCCGGCTGGTGCTCAACATTTTTGGGGGGGGGGGGGCGCAAACAAATGAAAAAAAATAAAACATCAATTGCAGCCTCACTGTGCCCATCAATTGCAGTCTCACTGTGCCCATCAATTGCAGTCTCACTGTGCCCATCAAACACAGCCACTGAGCCATAAAATTGTCGCCACTGTGCCATGCCATCAAACGCAGCCACTGTGCCCATCAATTGTCGCCACTGTGCCATGCCATCAATTGTCGCCACTGTGCCCATCAATTGTCACCACTGTGCCACGCCAAATGCAGCCACTGTGCCATCTATTGTCGCCACTGTGCCATGCCAAACGCAGCCACTGTGCCATGCCATTGTCGCCACTGTGCCCATCAATTGTCGCCACTGTGCCATGCCAAGCGCAGCCACTGTGCCATGCCATTGTCACCACTGTGCCCATCAATTGTCGCCACTGTGCCATGCCATTGTCGCCACTGTGTCCATCAATTTTTCGCCACTGTGCCGTGCCATTGTTGCCACTGTGCCCATCAATTGCCGCCAGTTTGCCCCTAAAATGCCGCCAGATTGCCCACCCCCGCCTGGCACTTACCTTTCTCGGTCTACCATCCTCGGATCCCCCTCCACGATCCCTCGAAGTAGTCCCGCCCTCGATGTTGCTTCAGCCAATCGGGTTACCAAGAACCAGAACCGGTGAACCTGAATGGCTTAAACGCTGGCTGTGATAGACACTTCCAACGCCAACCAGCTGCCGTCATTCAGATGGCCGGCACTCACCATGGGGCCAGCCACCTGAATAGTGGGCAGCAGTGACAATACATAGATTTGTGTAATGCATGAGTCTATGTATTGTTTTTCAGTGGTGGTGCAGGAGCGAGAGGGGGCAGCCCTCTATGGACGCACCACCACTGCGTTCCAGAAACATGCTTGTAATCCAAAGCACTTGTATATCAAAGCATTTTTTTTACATGGTATAAAAGAGAAGAGAGGAGCCTCTAAGTGTAGCAATAAGTTGCTAAATGTTGTACCTTCATTAAATGTAACCATATTGCTACACTTAGAGGCTCCTCCCTTCGTTTTTATACTCAGTTGTGACATGACGCTACTCTTATATCAAGACATCGCTTGTATATCAAGGCAAAATGTATTAAAACATTTTGCCTCTCAAACCAAGTTACTCTCAAACCACGGTTTTACTGTACTCCTATATGCGCGTACGTGTGCGCAAATGCGCAAAAAATATATAAAAAAACGTTTTTTTTTCCTCAGTTTAGGCCGAAACGTATTCTTCTACCTATTTTTGGCAAAAAAAATCGCAATAGGCGTTTGTCGGTTGGTTTGCGCAAAATTTATAGCGTTTACAAAATAGGGGATAGTTTTATTGCATTTTTATTAATCATTTTTTTTTTACTACTTATGGCGGCGATCAGCGATTTTTTTCGTGACTGCGACATTATGGCGGACACTTCGGACAATTTTGACACATTTTTGGGACCATTGTCATTTTCACAGCAAAAAGTGCTATAAAAATGCATTGTTTACTGTGAAAATGACAGTTGCAGTTTGGGAGTTAACCACAGGGGGCGCTGTAGGAGTTATGTGTGACCTGAAGTGTGTTTACAACTGTAGGGGGTGAGGCTGTAGATGTGATGTCATCGATTGTGTCCCCCTATAAAAGGGATCACTCGATCGATGCGCCGCCACAGTGAAGAACGGGGAAGCCGTGTTTACACACAGCTCTCCCCGTTCTTCAGCTCCGGGGAGCGATCGCGGGACTCCAGCGGTGATCGGGTCCCGCGGTCCTGGTCACGGAGCTTCGGACCGACGTATATGTACAACCCCTTTAAGGTTTGCCCTCATATTAGATGGTTTTGGGAAATCTGAAGACAGAAATCTGCAGAAAATCTAATAGTGTGTATGGGGATAACGTATGAAGTATACTCAGCGGGCAGTTGTGGGGCCCCTGGCAGGCCGGGCCCTGGGCTGCCTCCCAAACTTCTCTCAGTACAATCCACCATTCTATTCATTTTTATCTGTGAGGTAAAAAATAACTTTTATTTTGTGATTTTATCAGCTCCTCCCTTCAACAAGATCTCACTTGTTTTAGTAGCTTAAGATTCTTTTTCTACAACCATGAGACGGGAAATGTAAATACCCGGATGGCGAGAGAGGGAATATAGAAGTCCTGCAGGTAACATGACATGTATGTCGGCTCCCTTTCATTGTGATTAGAAAAAGGAAGCGCTACTCACTGTGTACTCATAACAGGGTGAGAGAAGTGGTACTGTGCAGAGTCCATACAGCAGTGTCCCCAGCACTGTGTGTTATATACTACTGACCTCTGCACTCTGCATTACTGACCCCTGCACTATGCATTACATACTACTGACCCCTGCACTCTACATTACTAACTCCTGACCCTTGCACTGTGCATTACATACTACTGACCTCTGCACTCTGCGTTACTGACTACTGACCCCTGTACTGTGCATTACATACTCCTGATCCCTGCACTCTACATTACTAACTCCTGACCCTTGCACTGTGCATTACATACTACTGACCTCTGCACTTTGTGTTACTGACTACTGACCCATGCACCATACGTAACTGACTACTGACCTCTGCAGTCTGTGTTACTGACCCCTGCACACTACATTACTCCTGACCCATGCACTATGCGTTACATACCACTGACCCCTGCACTGTACTTACTCCTGACCCCTGCACTGTGCATTACATACTCCTGACACCTGCACTCTACATGACTTACTCCTGACCCCTGCACTCTACATTACTTACTCCTGACTCCTGCACTCTGCATTACATATCACTGATCCCTGCACTCTACATTACATACCACTGATCCCTGCACTCTACATTACATACCACTGACACCTGCACTCTACATTACTTACTCCTGCACTGTGCATTACATACCACTGATCCCTGCACTCTACATTACATACCACTGATCCCTGCACTCTACATTACATACCACTGACACCTGCACTCTACATTACTTACTCCTGCACTGTGCATTACATACCACTGATCCCTGCACTCTACATTACTTACTCCTGACACCTGCACTCTACATTACATACTCCTGACACCTGCACTCTACATTACTTACTCCTGACACCTGCACTCTACATTACTTACTCCTGACACCTGCACTCTACATTACTTACTCCTGACACCTGCACTCTACATTACTTACTCCTGACTCCTGCACTCTACATTACACACCACTAATCCCTGCACTCTACATTACATACCACTGACTGACTACATTACTTATGCCCCGTACACACTATCACTTTTCGGCATGAAAAAAAATGTCATTTGTTCATCATTAAAAATGATGTTGCCCACACACCATCGTTTTTGAAAAATGATGAACAAAGAGACGGCACTCTAAAGGGGAAGTTCTATTCGCCTTGAGGCTGCTTTTAGCTGGTTACTTGTTAGTAAAAGACGATTTGTGAACTCCATTATGAACGGTAGTTTTACCTCCCATCTCATAACTTGCTTCTGGGCATGTGCGGGTTTAAAACTTCCGTTTTTGCCTACACATGATCATTTTTTACAAAACGAAAAATGACATTTTCAAAAATGACATAAAATTGAAGCATGTTCGAATTTTTTTTTGTCGTTTTTCAGAAGACGGAAAACGATGTGAAGCCCACACACAATCATTTTTAATTACGTTTTTAAAAATGTCATTTTATTTCATCACAAAAAACGACCGTGTGTACGCGGCATTACTCCTGACTCCTGCACTGTGCATTACATACCACTGATCCCTGCACTCTACATTACTTACTCCTGACCCCTGCACTGTTCATTATATACTACTTACCCCTGCACTCGACATTACTTACTCCTGACCCCTCTACTGTGCATTACATACTACTGACCCCTGCACTCTACATTACTTACTCCTGACCCATGCACTGTGCATTACATAATACTGACCCCTGCACTCTACATTACTTAATCCTGACCCCTGCACTGTGCATTACATACTACTGACTCCTGCACTCTACATTATATAATCCTGACCCCTGCACTGTGCATTACATACTCCTGACACCTGCACTCTACATTACATACTCCTGACCCCTGCACTGTTCATTACATACTACTTACCCCTGCATTCTACTTTACTTACTCCTGACCCCTGTACTGTTCATTACATACTCCTGACCCCTGCACTGTTCATTACATACTCCTGACGCCTGCACTCTACATTACTTACTCCTGACACCTGCACTCTACATTACATACTCCTGACACCTGCACTCTACATTACTTACTCCTGACACCTGCACTCTACATTACTTACTCCTGACTCCTGCACTGTGCATTACATACCACTGACCCCTGCACTCTACGTTACTTACTCCTGACCCCTGCACTGTTCATTACATACTACTGACACCTGCATTCTTCATTACTTAATCCTGACACCTGCACTGTTCATTACATACTCCTGACAACTGCACTCTACATTACTTACTCCTGACACCTGCACTCTACATTACATACTCCTGACACCTGCACTCTACATTACTTACTCCTGACCCCTGCACTGTTCATTACATACTACTGACACCTGCACTCTACATTACTTACTCCTGACTCCTGCTATCATGTACCTGGTAGAGGTCGAGCTGACAAGAAGGCTTCATTTGCAACTCCTGTACATTACCCCTGGAATTGGTGAGAGGGCGTAGCCTGACAAGGAATGGCACGGGGGCCTGTGGGAGCTCTTGGCACAGTGGGCGATTGGATTACAGTCAGGATGCTGTGAATGTGTAGACTGAAGCCCTTGTAGAACGGTGGTACAGAGGGGGAGCACAGACATTTGCAGATGCAGAAAGCAAAGCCGTAGTAAAGATGGGCCAAAGTCAGCAACAACCAGGTAGCAGAGGATCTACGTTTAGAAGACTGGGGCCGAGTCAGAAGTCAGGCCGGGGTCCATATCAGATGGGCAGCAGAAGTAGAAAAACAGCAGGCAGAGGATGGAGTCAGAACACAAGCCAAGGTCAGCAACAGGATAAAGCAGAGTCAAGAGGCAACCCGGGTCAAACACAGGATAACAGGATACAAGTCACGAGTCACAGCAGATAAGCACCACTCAGCAATTGTCCTTCGTTCTTCTGTGCTTTAGGCCTCTGGGTGCTACAAGCCAGTGCTGGGCTTGCATTAGTGACCATTAGTGATATCCGATGAAGCGGACTTTCATCAGTCGCGCCTACACACCATCAGTTAAAAAAACGATCGTGTCAGAACGCGGTGACGTAAAAAACACTACGACGTGCTGAGAAAAATTAAGTTCAATGCTTCCGATCATGCGTCGACTTGATTCTGAGCATGCGTGGATTTTTAACCGATGGACGTGCCCACAGACGATCGGTTTTTTAACCTTCAGATCATTTTAAAACAAGTTCCTAGTTTTTTCACCGATGGATAAAAAATCGATGGGGCCCACACACGATCAGTCCGTTTTCATCAGACGAACCGATCGGGTGTACGCGGCATAAGTATTGGACCCCAAGCTATACTACTGTATGCACATGCAGAGATCTTTGGGCATGGCCATGCACTCGATATTCCTGATTCTTTAATATTCCTGGCCTCTGCTTTGCTTACTTCCGACCCCTCCCCTGTGCCCAGGGGCGGACTGACAACTCATGGGGCCCCCGGGCAACAGAAGATTATGGGGTCCCCGGGCTTACAGATGGCCACCACGCCAGGAGGCATTGCATAGGCGGGGCAGCTAAAATCTCAAAATGTTCACATCAAAAGGATGTCGGTTTTGGACATATCAGGGACAGATGTAAAAAAAAAAAACACAGGGGTAGATTCAGGTACCGCTGCGCACTCCTTACGGAGGCGCAGCGTCCCGTTTTTGCCCTGCGCCCCCGCAAATTAACTGCGCTACGCTTCATTCACGAAGCAGTAGCCACGTAATTTGCGTGGGCGCTCCTCAAAAATGCCCGGCGTAAGGGCGCCTAATGTAAATGATTCCGTAGGGGGCGGGAATCATTTAAATTAGGCGCGTTCCCGCGCCGAGCGTAGCGCGCATGCTCCGTCGGGAAACTTTCCCGACGTGCATTGCGGCAAATGACGTCGCAAGGACGTCATTTGCTTCAAAGTGAACGTGAATGGCGTCCAGCGCCATTCACGATTCACTTACGCAAACGACGTAAAATTTAAACTTTGCGACGCGGGAACGACGGGTATACGTAGCATTGGCTGCCCCTGCTATTAGCAGGAGCAGCCTTACGCGAAACCCGACGTACGCAAACTACGTAAACTGCGTACGCAGGGCTCGCGTAGGGTTGTGAATCGGCGTTAGTATGCAATTTGCATACTATACGCTGACCACAACGGGAACGCCACCTAGCGGCCAACGTAAGAATGCAGCCTACGATATGACTGCATAAGGAGCCTTATGCCAGTGATTTCTTAGGCTGCAGTCGGCGTAACGAGGTTCCTGAATCAGGAGCATTTGTAACGCCGGCGCAGGTAAGCAATTGCGCTGCGTAACTATGGTTACGCAGACGCAATTGCTCTTTGAATCTACCCCACAGATTTTTACATACTGTCCCTGGTTTTATTGAGCCTGGCAACCCTGATGAGGGCCCCCTAGTGGCATGGGGCCCTCAGGCAGTGCCCGAGAGTCCCAATGGTCAGTTCGCCCCTGCCTGTGCCTTACATACTACTGGCCCCTGCACTCCGTGTTACTTACTCCTGACCCCTGTATTTTGTAATACATGCCTCTGCTTTACCTATTCCTAACCCCAATACTGTGCATTACATACTACTGACCCTTGCACTTTGTTATTTACGTCTGACCCCTGTATTTTGCTTGACATACCACTGACCTCTGCTTTGCTTACTCCTGCCCCAGCACTGTGCATTACATACCACTGGTCCCTGCACTCTGTGTTACTTACTCCTGACCCCAGCACTGTGCATTACATACCACTGGTCCCTGCACTCTGTGTTACTTACTCCTGACCCCAGCACTGTGCATTATATATTACTGGCCCCTGCACTCTGTGTTACTTCTGACCCCTGCATTTTGTGCTACATACCACTGACCTCTGCTTTACCTATTTTGACCCCAGTACTTTGCTTTACATACTACTACCCCTGCAGTGTCTATTACTGCTTGTAACGGAATGGGCTGTGATACCCAAAGACTTTGTGAGGATGGAGGATACTCCTGTGTCAGCGTCACTGATAACTCTTGGGTCTGAGTCACTCTGTGCCCTTTGGGCATGGAGTGGCAAGGGAATCATAATTCATGTATAACATGAAATAGGACATCACGGATAGTTGGTATTGCAGGATTTTGAGATACTGCAAGATGTTGGATTGTTTTGGCGTGGATAGTGATTTACAGTATATTCCTTAATGCCTGCAAAGAATATTCTATGACTCATTTCTAGTGACATGCTAATTGCGTCAGGGCCTGGGAGACAGTCCATTGTCCTTGTGTAAAGGTGTTGTAGCGGACAGGTGTTAATCCCAGGTCTGCTCCCAGACCTATAATTATGCATACTAAATACTGCTTACGTGTGATAACACTGTCTAGAGCCTAGCCTATTGATGCTCAGAGGTGTCAAGCTGTATGCGGAGACGAAATGTCTGCCTAGGAGACGGAGTGGGTGAAGGTGTTTTGTTGTTGATTAAGGAATGTTAAGTAATTACCCTTAGTGTGTGAGGGGGGTGGAGATCTCATTGTCCCTTTGAATACTGTCACATGGTTGTACTGTATATAAAGCTGAGAAGAAACCATTAAAGTATCATTACATTTGGAACAAGTACAGAGCTGCGTGTCTCGTCTTGGTGACCGTTACAGGGGGTACTCCTGTGCCAGCTTCACCAATGACTCTTGTGTCTAGGGTCATCCTATGTCCAGTAGGGGCATAGGATGACTGAGAAATTATATCATTAATTACATGAGATGGGACAGTAATGATAATTCATGTATTGCAGGATATCTTGAGATATTACAAGTTGTTCTTTCTGAACACAACAGGTCAATAGCAGAGTGATTCATTCATGTGGGGACACAATGGGCCAGATTCACAAAGAGATCTCTGAGTTCCGTCGGTCGTATCTATGCGCCTGATTCATAGAATCAGGTTCCGAATAGATCTCCCTAAGATCCGACAGGTGTAAGTGACTTACACCGTCGGATCTTAGGCTGCAATCTCATGCTGTCCGCTAGGTGGCGCTTCCGTTTGTATACGCGACGAATATGCAAATGAGGAGTTACGCCGATTCAGAAACGAACGACCGCCCGGCGCTTTTTTTTTACGCCGTTTGCGTTCGGCTTTTTCCGGCGTAGAGTTACCCCTGGGTCTATGAGGCGCAGCCAATGTTAAGTATGGCCGTCTTTCCAGTGCCGAGTTTTGAATTTTTTATGTCGTTTGCGTAAGTCGTTCGCGAATACGGCCGGACGTAATTTATGTAAACGTCAAAACCAATGACGTCCTTGCGACGTCATTTGGAGCAATGCACGCTGGGAAAATTTCGAGACGGCGCATGGGGACGCGCCTGATTTAAATACTACACTCCCCCTAGCCGTGGAATTTGAATTCCGCCGGGGGAGTTACGATACGCCGCCGCAAGTTTTGAGGTAAGTGCTTTCTGAATACAGCACTAGCCTCCAAGACTTGCGCCGGCGGATCGTAAATCAGATAGGTTAGTGGATCTTTAGATCTGCGTAACCTATCTGAATCTGGCCCATAGACTGTTGAGGTGTTAATTGAGTCTGGCTCCTAAGATATTTCATGGTGCTATGCTAACTAGCCCTGTATTGTGTGAAAGTTCTACTGATGCTAATATGTGTTGTGAGTTAACACACTCTAAAAGTCCTGTAGATTCGGTGCCAGAGTGTCTGACCTTTCAGGTGTAGTGAATTAGCATGTCAATTATGTTTAGTAAAGGAATGTGTTCTGTGTAACAGGTGAGGATAACTTGTCGCAGAGCCAGACCGTCTGGGTAATGATTAGTAGCTCATCTGAATGTCATTGTCTACGGAATGTGTATTGAAGCCCCCATTGTGTGATGTTGGGGGTGGAGTGTGTCATTGTCCCTTTTCTTACTGCAGCATGCTTTGTAACTGTATATAAACCTGAGAGTTTACCATTAAAGTGTCATTCGTTTGGAACCAGAGACAGAGCTGTGTGTGTCTCATCCTTCTGAGGAATTCTAATGGATCGTGTCTGCTGGATTGTTGGAGTGTCGGATAAGCTGTCTTGGGTTGGAGGAATGGAATATCGTAAACGGTGTTAACCCCTGACCGTTACTCTGCTGACTGTTGCACTCTTTGTTATTTACTCAGGACCCCTTGCATTTTGCATTACATACCACTGACCTATGCTTTACTTACTCCTGACCCCTGCATTTTGTGCTACATACCACCAACCCTTGCTTTATGCACTCCTGACCCCTGCATTTTGCTCTACATACCACTGACCTCTGCTTTATCTATTCCTGACCCCAGCACTGTGCATTACATACTACTGACCCCAGCACTGTGCATTACATACTACTGACCCCAGCACTGTGCATTACATACTACTGACCCCTGCAGTGTGTATTACATACTACTGACCCCTGCACTGTGTATTACATACTACTGACCACTACACTGTGCATTACATACTATTGACCCCTGCACTGTGTATTACATACTACTGACCCCTACACTGTGCATTACATACTATTGACCCCTGCACTGTATTTTACTTACTCCTGTCCCTTGCATTTTGTGTTACATTCTATTGGCTTCTAAACTCTGCATTAGTATTGACACCTGAAGTTTGCATTTAATACTTGTGACCCCTAAACTCCTTAATACTTTCTTGGTTTTTAATGGGGTGTTCCTGGGGTATCTCCAAGAAAAAAAGCACACTGCACCCTGATGATCTTCCATGTTGTTCAGGTAGATCTTCACCCTTTTCAGGTTTACCTAGCTTTGCTGTAAAAGGTTATACACACCTGAAAGCGTTACCCAGACACATTACGTAGCATACTTCCACATAACATGTAGTACACCGTACCTGTGCTATTGTGCAATATACAAACCGATGACTTCATCAAAGTTGTATGTCTGTTCAGTGTTTGTCTGTAGTAGTCCTATGTCTGTTCAGTGTCTGTCTGTAGTAGTCCTATGTCTTCTGTTCAGTGTTTGTCTGTAGTAGTCCTATGTCTTCTGTTCAGTGTTTGTCTGTAGTCGTCCTATGTCTGTTCAGTGTTTGTCTGTAGTAGTCCTATGTCTGTTCAGTGTTTGTCTGTAGTAGTTCTATGTCTTCTGTTCAGTGTTTGTCTGTAGTAGTCCTATGTCTTCTGTTCAGTGTTTGTCTGTAGTAGTCCTATGTCTTCTGTTCAGTGTTTGTCTGTAGTAGTCCTATGTCTTCTGTTCAGTGTTTGTCTGTAGTCGTCCTATGTCTGTTCAGTGTTTGTCTGTAGTAGTCCTATGTCTGTTCAGTGTTTGTCTGTAGTAGTTCTATGTCTTCTGTTCAGTGTTTGTCTGTAGTAGTCCTATGTCTTCTGTTCAGTGTTTGTCTGTAGTAGTCCTATGTCTTCTGTTCAGTGTTTGTCTGTAGTAGTCCTATGTCTGTTCAGTGTTTATCTGTAGTAGTCCTATGTCTTCTGTTCAGTGTTTGTCTGTAGTAGTCCTATGTCTTCTGTTCAGTGTCTGTCTGTAGTAGTCCTATGTCTTCTGTTCAGTGTTTGTCTGTAGTAGTCCTATGCCTGTTCAGTGTTTGTCTTTAGTAGTCCTATGTCTGTTCAGTGTCTGTCTGTAGTAGTCCTATGTCTTCTGTTCAGTGTTTGTCTGTAGTAGTCCTATGTCTTCTGTTCAGTGTTTGTCTGTAGTCGTCCTATGTCTGTTCAGTGTTTGTCTGTAGTAGTCCTATGTCTGTTCAGTGTTTGTCTGTAGTAGTTCTATGTCTTCTGTTCAGTGTTTGTCTGTAGTAGTCCTATGTCTTCTGTTCAGTGTTTGTCTGTAGTAGTCCTATGTCTGTTCAGTGTTTTTCTTTAGTAGTCCTATGTCTTCTGTTCAGTGTTTGTCTTTAGTAGTCCTATGTCTGTTCAGTGTCTGTCTGTAGTAGTCCTATGTCTTCTGTTCAGTGTTTGTCTGTAGTAGTCCTATGTCTTCTGTTCAGTGTTTGTCTGTAGTCGTCCTATGTCTGTTCAGTGTTTGTCTGTAGTAGTCCTATGTCTGTTCAGTGTTTGTCTGTAGTAGTTCTATGTCTTCTGTTCAGTGTTTGTCTGTAGTAGTCCTATGTCTTCTGTTCAGTGTTTGTCTGTAGTAGTCCTATGTCTGTTCAGTGTTTGTCTGTAGTAGTCCTATGTCTTCTGTTCAGTGTTTGTCTGTAGTAGTCCTATGTCTTCTGTTCAGTGTTTGTCTGTAGTCGTCCTATGTCTGTTCAGTGTTTGTCTGTAGTAGTCCTATGTCTGTTCAGTGTTTGTCTGTAGTAGTTATATGTCTTCTGTTCAGTGTTTGTCTGTAGTAGTCCTATGTCTTCTGTTCAGTGTTTGTCTGTAGTAGTCCTATGTCTTCTGTTCAGTGTTTGTCTGTAGTAGTCCTATGTCTTCTGTTCAGTGTCTGTCTGTAGTAGTCCTATGTCTGTTCAGTGTTTGTCTGTAGTAGTCCAATGTCCTCTGTTCAGTGTTTGTCTGTAGTAGTTCTATGTCTTCTGTTCAGTGTGTGTCTGTAGTAGTCCTATGTCTGTTCAGTGTTTGTCTGTAGTAGTCCTATGTCTTCTGTTCAGTGTTTGTCTGTAGTAGTCCTATGTCTTCTGTTCAGTGTTTGTCTGTAGTAGTCCTATGTCTGTTCAGTGTCTGTCTGTAGTAGTCCTATGTCTGTTCAGTGTTTGTCTGTAGTAGTCCTATGTCTGTTCAGTGTTTGTCTGTAGTAGTCCAATGTCCTCTGTTCAGTGTTTGTCTGTAGTAGTCCTATGTCTTCTGTTCAGTGTCTGTCTGTAGTAGTCCTATGTCTTCTGTTCAGTGTTTGTCTGTAGTAGTCCTATGCCTGTTCAGTGTTTGTCTGTAGTAGTCCTATGTCTGTTCAGTGTTTGTCTGTAGTAGTCCAATGTCCTCTGTTCAGCGTTTGTCTGTAGTAGTCCTATGTCTGTTCAGTGTTTGTCTGTAGTAGTCCTATGTCTTCTGTTCAGTGTTTGTCTGTAGAAGTCCTATGTCTTCTGTTCAGTGTTTGTCTGTAGTAGCCCTATGTCTGTTCAGTGTTTGTCTGTAGTAGTCCTATGTCTTCTGTTCAGTGTTTGTCTGTAGTAGCCCTATGTCTGTTCAGTGTTTGTCTGTAGTAGTCCTATGTCTGTTCAGTGTTTGTCTGTAGTAGTCCTATGTCTGTTCAGGGTTTGTCTGTAGTAGCCCTATGTCTGTTCAGTGTTTGTCTGTAGTAGTCCTATGTCTGTTCAGTGTTTGTCTGTAGTAGTCCTATGTCTTCTGTTCAGTGTTTGTCTGTAGTAGTCCTATGTCTTCTGTTCAGTGTTTGTCTGTAGTAGTCCTATGTCTTCTGTTCAGTGTCTGTCTGTAGTAGTCCTATGTCTGTTCAGTGTCTGTCTTGTAGTAGTCCTATGTCTTCTGTTCAGTGTTTGTCTGTAGTAGTCCTATGTCTGTTCAGTGTTAGTCTGTAGTAGTCCTATGTCTGTTCAATGTTTGTCTGTAGTAGTCCTATGTCTTCTGTTCAGTGTTTGTCTGTAGTAGTCCTATGTCTTCTGTTCAGTGTTTGTCTGTAGTAGTCCTATGTCTGTTCAGTGTTTGTCTGTAGTAGTCCTATGTCTGTTCAGTGTTTGTCTGTAGTAGTCCTATGTCTTCTGTTCAGTGTTTGTCTGTAGTAGTCCCATGTCTTCTGTTCAGTGTCTGTCTGTAGTAGTCCTATGTCTTCTGTTCAGTGTTTGTCTGTAGTAGTTCTATGTCTGTTCAGTGTCTGTCTGTAGTAGTCCTATGTGAGCAGCTACATAAGCAATGTGACAAAAATTGAATAGAAATGGTGAAGAAATATGTAGCGCTAGTGAAAAACACTTATGGAAAATGCATAAATGAAAAACCATGGATAAATGCAATTAAACCACAGTAACCTGTAAATGAGTGTCCATTAAAAAATAAGCACAGAAAAACAAAAGTCCATCAGTAGAAAGCATATGACCACATCATCGTCATGGAGGGGACATTCTGCACGATAAAACAGGAGTAGATGGAATACTCTTACCGGATAGCGTGGATCTGCTTGTCAGCGACAACAGATCGTAAACGCATGGAAGGACTCCACTCGAATCTGCCCAGCTGGACGAGGGCCCAATGGTAGACTCCACACAGGATATCCAGATGAATGGCTGTAGTCCTGGACTGGAACCTCACCGTAGGTGAATTCGCTCAGACTCAGATTCACAGGCAGAAACAGAAGGTCAGCTTATTGCAAAGCGACAATCGGTGGTGTAAGAAGTGGTATCCACTGAAAGGAGGGTAGGCACAATCGTGGAGTATGAAAAAACTTTGTATCCAAACAGGTCATGCAGGAGAAAGAAAAAAACAATGCTCCGGATGGTGCAGGTAAAAGAGGATAAGGTTTTATTGTAGTAAAACCAAATGACATAAAAGTGATCACTGTAGCATAAAAAAGTAAAAGCAATATGGGGGGCAGGTATAGCAAGCCCGACGCGTTTCGTCCAACTGGACTTCAGCTGGGGCATCTTCTGGCTGAAGTCCAGTTGGACGAAACGCGTCGGGCTTGCTATACCTGCCCCCCATATTGCTTTTACTTTTTTATGCTACAGTGATCACTTTTATGTCATTTGGTTTTACTACAATAAAACCTTATCCTCTTTTACCTACACCATCCGGAGCATTGTTTTTTTCTTTTTCCTGCATGACCTGTTTGGATACAAAGTTTTTTCATACTCCACGATTGTGCCTACCCTCCTTTCAGTGGATACCACTTCTTACACCACCGATTGTCGCTTTGCAATAAGCTGACCTTCTGTTTCTGCCTGTGAATCTGAGTCTGAGCGAATTCACCTACGGTGAGGTTCCAGTCCAGGACTACAGCCATTCATCTGGATATCCTGTGTGGAGTCTACCATTGGGCCCTCGTCCAGCTGGGCAGATTCGAGTGGAGTCCTTCCATGCGTTTACGATCTGTTGTCGCTGACAAGCAGATCCACGCTATCCGGTAAGAGTATTCCATCTACTCCTGTTTTATCGTGCAGAATGTCCCCTCCATGACGATGATGTGGTCATATGCTTTCTACTGATGGACTTTTGTTTTTCTGTGCTTATTTTTTTAATGGACACTCATTTACAGGTTACTGTGGTTTAATTGCATTTATCCATGGTTTTTTATTTATGCATTTTCCATAAGTGTTTTTCACTAGCGCTACATATTTCTTCACCTTTGTCTGTAGTAGTCCTATGTCTGTTCAGGAGATAAGGACCATCATAGACCATTGTATCTCTCACGCAATGGGAAGAAGATTCTTTCTTGTGTTGGGCATGCGGCCAGTTTTATCACATCCGGGATTATGCCATCAATAGCAGACAGATCCAGTATTGTCCACATACACGACATGTGACTCCATCGCTATTATTGATGTCCTCGGGGACTTTGATGGTTAATAAAGATATCATTTATTAAACCGTCCAGATCAAGAATTGCTGTCTGTACCAAAATAATCAGATGCCATGCTGTACATGTGGCAAGTTGTAGACAATTTCATTCACTTTCCAGGAATGGCACATAAGATCACAAGTACTAAAATGAATGCAGGCGTTTATATCGTGCCATCGATTCACACAGTGCCCTGCATACATTGTACATTCACGTCAGTCAATGCCCTTCACCACCTCAATACCGGGCACTTTCACCCCCTTCCTGCCCAGGACAATTTTCAGCTGTCTGCGCTGTCACATTTTGCATGACAATTACTCAGTAATGCAACACTGTATCATAATTAAATTTGTATCATTTTGTTTGAAACAGCCAGACCTTTATTTTGATGGGATTTAATCACCACTGTCTTTTTTTTGCTAAACAAACAACAACAAAAAAGACCAAAAAATAATTTTCTTTCTTAGTTTCTGTTATATAATTTTGCAAACAAGTAATTGTTCTTCTTCATTGATGTGCGCTGATGAGGCTGCATTGATGGGCACTGATGAGCCTGGGCTGATGAGGTGGTACTGATGGGCACTGATGAGCCTGCACTGATGGGCACTGATGAGATGTCACTGATGGGCACTGATGATGAAGCAGAACTGATGGGCACTGATAGGCAGAATTGATGAGGCAGTACTGATGAGACACTGATGAGGCGACACTGATGAGCCTGCACTGATGAGATGGCACTGATGGGCACTGATGATGAGACACTGATGAGGCAGAACTGATTTGGCACTGATAGGTGTAATTGATGGGCACTGATAGGCGAAACTAATGGGCACTGATGAGGCAGCACTGATGAGGAGACTCTGATGAGGCAGAACTGATGGGCACTGATAGGTGGAATTGATGGGCACCGATTAAGCTGCGTTTATGA